>NW_025335587.1:11502544-11637967 GCF_004798865.1 Varanus komodoensis
ATGGTGGCGAGGCCGGGGCGGGCGGGCGTGTGCCGGGGGGCCGGAAGGCCCGCCTCTTCCGCCTCCAGGCCGGCCTACAAGCCCCATCGGCCCGCGGGGCGGAGGGAGGCTGCGCGGGGGGCGCGGCTGCGCTGCTCCTTCCTTGCGCGGGACGATGGATGCCCGTGCGCAGCCATCGGCTCGTGCAAAGCGGGCGGGCGGGTTGCCCTCGGTCGCTGCACGGCGCCAGCCTGGCCGGATGGTTGCGAGGGCGGCTGCCTCGGCGGCCCCGGAAAGCCAGGACGGGGTGGTAATAGCCGCCATAGGCAGTTTTGAAGCGCAGGAGCTGTTGTTGCTACTTCATTCACTTCGTCTCGCTTTCCTTGCCTAACCTGGTGCCCTCACAGGTGTTGAACCACAACCCCCACCATCCCCAAGCCCAAGGCTTGCAATTTGGGTACGTGCACCTGTGCACGTACCAACACCTTGACCCCGTGGGGGTGCCAGCTGTTGCTAGATAGTCTCAGGAAGCTTTCCGAGGATGCAGGGAAGGCCTATCACATTGGCCCCCCAGTGACCTGCTGAGGCTGGGGGAGGATGAGTGTTGTACCCCAAACACATTTGGAAAGTTGAGCACATTTGGGCAGGGCCTTCTTTGTGGTGGCACCCAGACTTCTCCCCAGAGAGATTTGCCTGGTGCTGAGCTTATATTTTATTCGGTGCCTGGTGAAAAGCTTTTTATTTCAACATCATTTTAAGAATTAGATATTTTAGAAGTTTAAGTTAACAGTCACATTTTTACTAGATTTTTTTATCTTTTGAATGTGATTTACTTATTTTTTCTTTTTTAACTCTGGTTGTATTTTTATTATTGCTGATTGTATTTATTATTACTATTTATTATCTATTGTATTACTGATTGTACTTTTATTATTGTTGATTTTAAGCTTTGTAAGCCGTCCTGAGATGCTGTCGTGAAGGATGGGATAGAAATGTTTTACATACACAAATAAATTTTGGAGCACATTCCAAATGAAGGAAGCTTGTCCTATTTCTTCCAGGAAAAGCACGCATAGCTTTTAAAAGGCAAGGTGCTTCCAATGCCTGCAAAAGGTTGCATCTACTGCAGTTCTGTGCCTCTTTCCCTGGGAATTTGCCTGGCTGCATTCAGTGCAGCTGATACCATATAAGCCTGCAAGGGATCATGGTGAAAAATCTTCTGCATTGGAGCTTTCAGCCCAATTCATGTCATATTGAGGAATCAAGGGAGACCAATGGAACTGTAGATGGCTAGTGCCCACATCTGTTTTCCTTCTCCCTCCTGATTCCCTTTTCCTTTTGTGCCAGACCTTTTTCAGTTGGCGGGCTTGCAGGCAGAGATGCCCCGATCTCCCATCCTTGGGAGCCTTGGGGGATCAGACCAGTATATGAGGCCAGAGGCTCTGCATGATGGGGGTAGTTGTCCTAACTCAGTCTCTCCCTGTTGTGGGTTTGAAGAGCAGACCCAAGTTTCTCCCAGATGTGGAGTTTACATGGGTTTAGGAAGGTGGCTATGGGGAAACCTGATTAAACAGTTCATGAGAATGGAGCACATTCGTACTCACAAAAGCAGGACCAAGGAGGAAACATAGAAACAGAGCGAGTCAGAAGGGGTCTCCCGGGCCATCTAGTCTGACCTCCGGAAAGGCACATCCTGAAAAGTAGCATTCACTCAGCAACCTTTCCTTAAAGGTCTAAAGTTGATGAGACCCCTCTTGCACTCACTATCCATCCCACTGGACCCAGAATTTCTGCCCCACCAACCAAACTGGACAAGATCAGCCTGATGCTTCCAGTGGCTTTCATCTGGTTCTGCAGAGCCCAAAAGCATCTCTGCCCCATCAGTTTCAAACCCCCAGATCAACCCACATGCCAAGTAACAGCTTCCCCAAATAAAAGCTGGTGGCTCCATTAAGAGCCCTTCTCCTTTGCTGTTACCTGCACACACAAACCAAGACACAGAACAGATTTAGGTTTTTTAATTACAGAGAGCAAGGCGAACTCATTTGATTTCTATCCCACTTTGAACTCAAAGCGGCTGACCTCCTCCTCCTCCTCTCCATCTTATCCCCACAAAAACAACCCTGTGTGGGAGGTAGAGAGCCTGCCCCCATGGGACCTAGATTACCTCAGTCCCATGCTCTTAACCCTTGCACCACCCAGGTGCTCACGAAGTCCTTGTGCTCTGCAATTCTTTTCAACATGTTACAAAATTGCTTTAGGCGGAGTGACCATTGTTCCACCTAGTCCGAGATGGCATCCTCCAAGTTCTTTCCATGTCCTGTGGTCAGAAGCCTTTCTAACTAGGGAAGCCAGGTGACGAGCCTGGAACCATTTTCATCCAAAGCCACGCTGAAGAATCAGCCACTGCGGAGCATCAGCTCAGTAACTTTTTCCAGTGCTGAGAAATATGCAAAACGGAAGGGTACCGTGGCACTTTTCAGACCAAAAAATAAATTTTTGGATGGACTTTGCCTGTGTCATCAGATATGTGATGAGTTAACCACAACCTGGCAAATTTATTTAGACATACTGGGGCTCGGGGGATGTGGACTAGATTGTTGGAGGACCGGAAATACAGTTCACCAAGAGAACTATTTCTTGATTACTACTATTATTAGTACTGTGAGAACTACTGTGGTTTGAAAAAGAGCAATGATTTTTTTAAATCGCATGGCATGTTAATCAGCTCAATTAATCCTTTAACATTGTCATTTTCATAAAGATCTGAACAGTACGTCTTTTTCCTTCTTTGTTATACCTTTGTTATACACACTGTGGCTCAGTATCGGATCAGAGCCATGCGAATATGAGCTGACATATTCTCTAATTAATCCTGTGTTTGGCTTTGTTCCCCTTGGTTTTAAGAACCATTTAACCTTAGAAAACTGACTGAGGACTTTATTTCTGTCAGTGACAACCTTGCATTTTACTGTGAAATTCAACGGTTGTGTAAGCCTTATTGTGAAACCTGGTGGTCACCTCAACAAACTGATTGATTTGTTAATTGGCTCATGATGCCTTTGTTATTATGACAATCTTCACGACAGCTAATCCTCCACATGCTTTGCATTTATGTTCCCTCTAACAGCCCTATTTACATCCACCCCCAGTGTGTTTTTAACACATCATGTATCCAGTAAAGGGGTTGGTGTGTGCCCACAATAAGTTGAAATAAATGTATTCAGTGCAGTTGTATGCATTCCAGAAAGAAAGAAACACCTAAAACTCTCACCATGCTCCAGCCCAATTGGCGGGAGTTGTAATACTGTTTTTCTGTCTAAACACGCACAGGTTCATGTTCTTACTTTTTAAGATAATGCAAGATCCTTGCTGCACTGTATTATATAAAATAGAAGGGCTGCTTGCCCTCTTGTCTGAAGACCAGGTGTGAGGGAGAAATGGGCCCTAATACACCGAGAGCTTCTAGCTCCGAAGGTGGTGTTCCAAGACCGCTTTTCTTCTTGAAATTCAGCAGCAGACAACCAAACTGCACTGGCACCCCATCACATCCATGCTATTAAATGTTTAAAGTACCATGCAAAAGAGGAGGAGAGAGCTTGGCACCTCCATCCTAAAGCAAAGTGGTGCTTCTGACGATCTCCCCAACCCCCAAATTCAGCAGTGCTGACCAAGTGCTGAGCAGAACAGTTTATATATAGTTTTGAACATCCAGTTCCATCAGGTTTGCCCTGCACAACCCTTAGGTTCTCTTTGTGAACAAATCTGCTGAAAAGTGGGGTGCTCTGTTCCCCCTCGCTCGGACAGGAACGCATGGATATCTGACACGCACTTTTGGAACGAGGAGAGACAGACTCCGTCGGAGAAGAGCTTCAGCAGGCCCCACACATGGCTGGGGCGAGCGTTTCTACAGGTGCAGGCCACTGCAGCCTGTGGTCCTTTCCAGAGGAGACTGAACTAGGCGGAGATGTGATGTGCCAGGAAGGCCCCTTTCGAGCGGTGCCGCAAAGTCGCAAAGGCCCGTGTGCACTGCAGTCGGCCGGCGTGGCTCAGGCGAGAGGGCAATTCTTGGCTATCCTGAGCTTCTGGCGGAAGTAATCGGGGGCCGCGTCGTACAGCCAGTCGGCGTCCACCACGCACAGGTCCCGCATGTAACACTTGTTCGTGTGCAGCAGTTCGTTGTATGTGACGCAGGCCGGCTTGCAGTGGAAGAGGACCGACGAGGGATGGATGGCCACCGGCTGGTGGGAGTCGGTCGTGGCGTAGGTCCCGTCTGGCTGCAGCTCTGCTGTGTACATGAAAAGGCTGTGGGCCAGGCAGCGGCGGACGTTCCCGGTGTCGGACCGGGACGACTCCAGTGGTATCGACAGCTGGATGGACAAGAGCACAGCGAGGTCAGGGGGGCTTTGGGGACACTGTTTCTCGGCAGATTAGACCACTGTACACATTATGGGGACCTCAATATACCCCTGCTGTGGATTAAATCCCGTTCGGTGTGGCAGTCAAACAGCACCTTGAGATTATGGGAAGTTGTTGGGCTTTTTCCCTGTCTAAATATGCACTGAACTGAGCCCTGTGAACAGAGACTACTTTTCTGCCAAATGAGCAGTTAAAAGAAGATTAAAACAGAAGTCTTAATGAGAAATGCTTACTCTTAGCGGGGACAATGGGCACAAAGAAGGGGAAGCTTGTGGGAGAGCAGCAAGGGCTTTGCTGTGCGCTCTTTACTAATTTAATTTCTATGCCGCCCACAAGCCCAAAACCATTGAGAGACAGCAGCAGCAAATGCGCTGCCTCCACATCCTAAATTAGGCTTTTGCAATAAGCAACGCTGGTGTGCGGAGTGAAAGGAATTATCTTGGAATGGGCTTCCCCTGGAGGTGGCTGAGGCCCCATCGCTTAGGGTGTTCAAGGAGAGGCTGGCCATGCACATGGTGGGCATGTTGTGAGTGCAGCCGGCTGGAGCCGGGCGTCAAACTGGATGGCCCGGAAGACCCCTTCTGACTCGCTCTGCTTCTATGTTTCTATCTTGTTTTTGTATGCAAGGACTGCCGATTTAGTTCTGATCTCAAAACAACACGCAGCACATTTCTGGGCTGGGCATGCACTCCAAGGTGCTTTGCTTCATCAAGTAAACAAAGCAGTCTCCAGGTGCTACATGTTTTTTGACCCTTGGTTTAATTTGTGTTTATTTGTAAGGTATCTGCACCACATAACAGAAGAAATCCTCTTGCACACAGACACTGCACTAACACTGCAATTCTACGCAGGTTTATTCAGCAGCAAATCCCATTGCATTCCATGAGGTTTACTCCTAGGAAAAGAAGTACGAACATGTGGCTTTAATGTGTAATCCAGTGCAAGCTCAGATGGAAAGGGGCCTGCAAAACCTAGCATGGGGCATGCTGGGAGCTGAAGCTCCTTCTTTTGTCTAATCCTGCATAAGATCATGCCTGAAGCATCTTGCATACAAAAATGTGTGTTAACAGTGCAAGTGGGTTTGCTCAAAAGGAAAATCCCATAAAGTTCTATGAGGTTTACTCTTGGGTAAGTGGGTACAGGATTGAAGCTATGTTCCATTTAACGTTGCAGCCTTAAGAACAAGCATAACTAGAACAATCCCATCAGAATGAGCTGTGCGTGTAGATATAATATCAACTGTCTTGGAGGAGGATTGCAAAATTACCTTTATACAAATGTCCCGGAGCTGAGCTCGGACATCAGAGACAAGCATCATATTTCTGCTGTTCACGAAGTTTTCTTTGCACCATTCCTGAGGCCAGCAAGATGTGGGAGAGGAGAAAGAGACGGCTGATCGCTCAGGGCGGGAAGCACACCCGTTCATGTCCCCTCAGGCGTGCTGTGCCCATTCCTCAATATTTGCTAAGAATGTAGGCAGACTGTTTTTCAAGCAGCCCAACATTCTCAGCACTCAGAATCCCAGACCTGCCACCCCCTGCCCCCTTCCGCCTCCTTTTCTATCCTTCTGACTGCCATTGTCCTGCTGGAATCCCCTTCAGCTGCCTAGTTTGTTTTCAAATTTCTAAACTGATGTGGAAACCTCTGCAAGGTTTGGGGTTCTCCCAAGCTGGCTAATCCCTGCTTTCGTGTGCCTGAGGGGTGCTGTTACTCTCACAAGAAAACCAACTCCGCTCCCCACCTGGAAGTCAGAACAGAAGGTGGGCAAAGGTGGTGGTGGGAAAGCGGATTAAAAGGCCCTGCATGTGTTAAGATGTGCCGAGCGACTATCTCCCTTTTAAAGGCTGGCCCCTGGCCCCTGCCTGGCTAGAGCAGCCGAGAGCGCTCACCCGGTTGCCGCTGATGTTCTTGAAGGCCCGGTAGATGTTGAGCAGCGTGATGTGATCGCCTTCGCTGGAGGCGAACTTCTTCCTGGCAGCCTGCACGTCGTCCCGCCGGGAGGGGGGGTTGTGGAGGACGCTGTCCACAGAGAGCAGGGAAACGATGGTCAGGATTTCCTCTGTGCAGTGGAACTTGGGAGCCATCAGGATCACCTGTTGAATGCAGGGGGAGGGTCCTTTTAATGGTGAGATTTAAGGAGCAAACCAACCAGCCAGCAGACAAGAAAGGGAGGTGGGAGTGTTCCTTCCTTCCCACTCAGCCCAAGGAAGCGGCCTCATGCTGACGCTTGCAGTTGGACTTTATGTTAGAAAACTGACCAGGAAAGAATGTTTTTTGTAAGACTATGAATTCCTCTGTTCAAGAACACTCGTTTGTCTTTCTTGGAAATTTTGTGCTGATTTATCATACCAGCTGACAGAAGCCTTCCTGTTTTTTCCCTCTCCTTTTTTGAACTGCGAATCTATGCGCAGGAGTAGGAAACTCAATGCTCTTGAGATTTTTGGACTACAGTTTCCACCATGTCCAACCATTAGCCACACTTGCTGGGGTTTATGGGAGCTGTGGCTTCAATCTGCTGGGGGAGGCATCCAGTTGCCAACCCCTATATTAAGGGATTAAAAGAAGAAAAAGAGAGCTGCAGAGTCGACGAAACCGAAGTAGAACTGACTCACAGCAAAGCAAGACTCTGCTTTGCTAAAGGAGTCAAGGAGCAACAAAATAAATCGACAGAGTCCACCCAGTTTCTTTCTTAAGGGAAACAAAAATATTTTACTTTGGCAAGTTTGGGTTCCAGGGGAAATGCAGCCATCTTTCTTCCCAGCGGAGTGAGGGTGAGCAGATCTTTCCTTTCCACCGCGCCCAAGAGGGCCAGCTGGTCGATTGCAGCGTGCAGTGCCTCTGCGGAAACAAGCCAAGCCAAGCCAAGGTGACGTGGCAACCTGGACACGGAAGCCGGGCCTTGGGTCAGTGCGCACTCTCTCTGCACCTCCCTGTCACTCCAAGTGAGGCAGGAACCAACCCTTCCGGCTTTTTGTCACCTTTCTGAAAGATACCTTTTCCAACAGATACCTCATCCTGTGCATAAAGATTTTCTGGAGGGGTGGGTTATTTTACTGAGACATTTATTTAATGCAAGTGATTCAAATATATTGTAGAATAAACAATAATATGTGAACAAAAAGGGTAATGCTCTGGTGACTGATCCAATGCATCAGGCCTCACCTGTAAGATGAGCAGAGCTCAGTCAGGATAATTATGTTATTGCCAATTTGTGAATGGTTACTGTTTTTCAACCTCCATCTGAGCTTTGCAAGAAAGAGCGTGGGTTCTACTCCTCTATTCTATGGCCCATTGGCCTTCTATTTTGCTGCTTTCAAAGGTGTTTTGGTATTTTCATGCAGCGACTGGCTTTTCTTTGCTTCAACACTGCATTTTGAACTTTTTAAGCTACAAAATACGGCAGCTGCAGCTCAGGTGAGGTGCATTTCAATCTGTATGGACAGTGAGGCTGCCTGTGAAACGAGGCAGGGCTTTCCGGTGATGGCCCCGTGCCACCGCAGGTTTGTCAGAAGGCTTGGAAATGCACTGAAGGTGGCAGCTGCTACTGCATGCCAGCCCTTCCCTGGGTATGTTTTATTAGACAGGTTTACGGTTGCAGCTTCCTGTTGTAAAATTTTATTTCATGCTGCTCTTGGTCATTTTCCAGAAAGTTTAGTATTGCTGTTTAAATCATATTTTTACTGTTTTTATTGCTGGATTTTTATTATCATGAATTGTATTGCTGCTTGCTGCGGGCAATAAATAGCAGGGCTCCTGCTCTGAAAAGTGGCTAAGAAATATATTTTTTTAAAAAATCAGTATTTAATTTTATCATGGTGTTGTATTTTTGGTGTTTTAACTGTTGGAAAACACCCAGAGAGCTTTGGATATTGTTTGTATTTTATTAATTACAGCCAGCGTGGAAAAGTCAATTTATTCATTTTATCCTGATTTATGTTGTAAACCGTCTAGAGATGCAAGTAATGGACGGCATACAAATTTTATAAATAAATAAATAAATAAATATTTAGTGGCATAGAAATATATTAAATAAATATAGGGCTAGAGGGACACAATTTGACCAGGGATAAGTCAATTCCCTGTGTTCTTTGCATGCCAAAATACTATTTTTAAACAGGAAATAAGATAATAAAGAATATACATTACTTGCAGGGATAAGTGTTATCTGTATTTCATACCACTCTAAAAAAGTCCAAGCTACTGGGTATCACTTTTTCAATGGTTGGGAAGGTTTTATGTCCATTAAATAAATGCATTGCTAATTCTGCTGTGTTTGCATTTTCTTGTGTTCCATTGCAGCTGTTTTCTATTGATGTTTTATTCTTCACATATTTTCTGCATGTTTCTCCAGGCCGCACCCTCGAAGGGATCTCTTTCATGGCAACCTCACAGTAGCCCGGAGAGGTAGGTTAATGGCTGAAGGAACTGTCTGAGCTACCTTGGGACTGACCTGATGTGGACTGAAAGGGGTAAAATATTAAGTTAAGTGGGATTCAAGGGCAGGATGGGAAGTTCATCCCTCGACCTGAGGTCCTCTGGATTTGTCAGACTACAGCTTCCATGATCCCTGGCCATTGATTAGTATGTCGCACTAGGCTATTGCTAGGCGCTGTAGTCCAACACATCTAACACAGCTGCCCTGACGTTTGTGCCGTTTCACAACCAGCATCACTTATTTCGGCCCCAGTCTCGAAGCGGCAGAGGTCCTCGGCAGCCAGTCCCCAGTCACCCCCTGCTCGCTCACTTCTCACTCACCTGGGGACGGTTTCGAGATGAAGTCAAAGGCAAGGACATTGGGGATTCTCAGGGCCAGGAGATGGAGCATCACACTGGCAAGGTTACACCTGCGGAGGCAGAGGAAACGTGAGGCGTCTGCATGCGTTTTGCTCAAGCAAGGCGGCCCGGTCGCCAGGAGCTGTGCACAATCCACCCACCCATCAACAAAGAACCGTTCGGGTACCGACAAAATGATTTTAAAAAAGATCTTGGACTGTGCCGAAACGGACAGATTGACTTTGTCTCTGAAGGAGAAAGAGGACGCAGACTTCTATCAAACTTGGAATTCCTTTTATTATTGGCTAGAGAAATGGGACTATGCATAGACTTAAATATGTTTATGGATTACTATTAAAAAAAAAGTACAGGGGGCTGACGCAGTGGGTCTGATGCTTTTGATGATTGACGATTTTTAGTTTCTTTTTGTTAGTTAGTAGAAAAATAACAATAAAACTTACTTTAAAATTAAAAAAAAAAAAGAACTGTTCGGGGACCTCCTCTGTGATTAAACCCTCTGTCAATGCAAGAGGGGAGATGCTGGGGATGGCTCATGACGCACAGGCCGAACAGCCGAGGTCCAAACACTCCCAGCTTCCCTGCAAGATCTCCAATCGGCCAGCAGGACTGGGCCCCACCAGAGGCTCCCCAGGCTCCTGGAGGGCTTCAGAACAACAGGTGTGGTCGGAGGAGCGCACAGGGACAGTGGGAGCCGGGGAGGATTTCACTGGACTGCCTGAAGATGGTTACAACCCTTAGATCAATCGTGCCACATATTCTGACTTACCATTCTATGACTGTCCAAGGAAAAGCACAAAACTTAACCTTTAAAGCAATATTGCATTTTGTTAGGCAGCTAGCTGTCCAATTTTCCTGCAGGGAGCCCAATGCGGTTCGCCCAGCCCTCTTCCTTCCCGTTACCCATATTCAAACACAGCTCCATGACACGACCTGATCCATTGCAGGTGGCTGGGGCGGGCGAGGGCCGCAGTCCAGAACACCTGGCGGGTGCCACCTGGCCTATGCAGCGCCTCCTGCTCCACCAGCAGAACTGCCACCACAGGGCAGGGAGGACGCAGAGCCCCTTGCGGCCGACTGGTGGCCAGGGTGGACCCTCGATCCCGAGCAGCCGTGCCCGGCGTGGCACGCTGGAGATGCTTGGGACCAGACCCGGCAGCGGCCTAGCCGCAGTGGCTAGTGTGGGGAACCCCGGGACCAAAGGGTGAAGCACCTGGCAGCGCCCAGCTGCCCACTCCTGCCCTACGGGTGTCAAGGTTAGTAGCCCCAGCACGTCGTCTGTGCTCCCCGAACCACCGTCGGCAGCAGCGGCCCTCTGAAGCCACTCTGGCGCAGCGGGATGCGCATGCCGTGCCACCCCTGCAAAAGGCTCGCCCCCCAGTGGAGTGCAGGGAGCGTTTCGGAAAGGGAAGGGCGGCCTCACCTTTGAATCTCTGGCACAGTCATTTTGTCCAGCTTCTCAAACTCGTCCTCCGTGTAAAGGCGGTAGCAGAACCCGCTGTCCTCTCTCCCAGCCCGTCCGGCCCGCTGCCAGGCCTGGGCCTTGGACACGCGCTGGACCGCCAGCACTTCCAGGCCGCTTTCTGGGAAAGGCACGAAACATCAGGCATTAGCAGCATGGCCTTGCCGGATCTCAGTAGGCCGGGCTTCTTCTGTCTGTCCTGAACTCGGCAAAAGAAGCTGCCTGATGCCGGAGCAGCTTGAGGCAGCTGCATGCGCTTGGATGGCTGGGCAAATCACGCGGCTGCCTGGCCAATGCCCTGATCTGGCCTCCCTGTCCACCCCAGGCCTGGTTCTCCGATTGTGCTCCACCAGTGCTAGACCTGCGTCCTAGGAGTGTGGGCCTGGGGCATGGATGCAGCAAGTCCTCAAAGGCGCCGGATGCCATCCGAAGGAACACCCCATCCCATGTTCATCTACCCAGACCCTGGGCCCATCTTTGGGGGTCCCTCTCTAGGCGCCCCCTCCAAAGGAAGTGAGGAGGTGGTTACCAGAAGGGCCTTTTCGGTTGTGGCACCCAGGCTGTGGCACGAGCTCCCCACTCTGTGTTCTTTTCAGGGCTGGGTAAAACCCTTTTTATTCCTCCAGTATTCTGACCATTAGTTTTTAACTTTAGCTCTCAATATTGCATGTTATCCTATACCACTGCTATGCCTCTGTGCTGATTTGGGTGCAACTGCGGCGGTTTTCTTGTCTTACTTTTTTGTCATTCTTGTGTCTGTGTTTTTGACTTTTATTATCTACCCAGAAAGCCTCAGCTACTGGACAGTGTAAAAACAAGATACATCCATCAATTTGATTGACTGACTGATCCTTCCATCAATCCATCAATTAATCTAACCATGGCCTTTGTTTCACTGGGACATAATGCACGATAACCTTCTAACCTCCTGATCGATTGCCTCTCATTCTGTGGCCCTTCACAGTTCCACCCCCCCAAAGCACCCCCCCTTCTCTCCCTTGCCAAACCGTGTCCAAGAAACACACCAGCAGCATACTTCTTTGCTTTAACCATGCCTGTGTCCACCACGTATTTTATGCCTGCGATGGTGACTGAGGTCTCAGCAACGTTGGTGGAGAGAATCACTTTGCGATAACCCTGGGAGAAAAAGAAAACCGGAAAACCTTTGCGGTTGTTTTTATTCATCACCCTCATTTGCCTTATAATTTCTCAAAAACATTCAAGCTGGTTCTCTACAATCAAAACAGGGGAACAAATTAAAAACTGTTACGGACAATAAAGAACGGATCAAGGGAAATAGAAACAGAGAAACAGAGCGAGTTAGAAGGGGCCTCCCGGGCCATCTAGTCTGACCCCCAGCTCCAGCCAGCTCTGCTCATGACATGCAGAGAAAAGTGGCAAAGAAGGCAGGGGCTGAATCTGGTTTCCGAGAACGGGAGGTGAGTCCAGGGAATCTTTCCTTTGTGGAGCCCTAGACATGGAAGCACCTTCCTTGTGGTTCCGCCCTTCATGGCCCACTCTCAGAAGAGTCGTCATGACACCCGTTTGGGTACACCCTTCCGCAGACCCTTCTGTCACACAGGTGGGTCTCCAAACTGGAGGTCAACTACGGGCACAGAACTCCTTGACCAGCAAACATTTCTCACAAATCAGGCCTTCATCTACCTATTGAGTGCTATCTGGAATATTATGCATGAGAACTTGCTTTTCCTTTTGAGGCAGCATTGCTGGTGGTAAGAAATCCACTCCTGCCACCTCTCTCTGGCCTCTTACCTTTGGTGCGACTTGGAAGACCCGGAGCTGCTGTGAATAAGGCAGAGAAGCGTAAAGGGGTAGCACCACCATCTGGGGGCAGCCATCCGGAAGGTGCTTCGCGATGTCCCGGCACGTCTTGGCCATGGCTTCGATCTCTTCTTGGCCAGTCAGAAACACCAGGATGTCCTGGGATGCAGGGGCTTCCTTCAAAGAGATTAGATGTCTTAGGGGACAACCACCACTACCTGGCGGTACCACCGTACCTTGCAAGTGGAGGTCTCAGGCTCGAACCCTTGCGTCAGCAGGGAGTGGGTGAAGAGGTGGAGCCCAGGCCAGTCCAAGACATCTTGGCCACTCTTGCGGAAACAACACAGACTTCTAGTTATGTAACTGTGTTGGCCTTCCCCAACCCGGCTAGCCAAGGTGCTTGGGGCTGCAACTCTCCCTCATTTCCATCCACTGTGGCTGCACTTCTGGGTGGCTTCATGCATCTGGGTGCGCTCCAGGCCTGAAATTCAGTCAGTCTGGAGAGCACCCAGCTGAGGAAGGCTGATCTGAAGCATTTTCGTACTGCTCCCTGGCCAAAGCAGATCCCAGAGCGGCTTGTAAATGTCACTAATAAGACAGTGCTCTGCCCTCAGACTTGGCCAAAAAGGCATAGCACACAAGGCAAAGTGATGGGGAAGGAAGACGAAAAGCAAGCCCGGCAGTAGCTCATGCTGTTCTAGCGCCTATTGTGAGCGGCTGTGGTAGCGACAGTCCAGGTCTCTTGAGGGACCGGCTGCTGCCAGGTGACAGTGGAGGGAGGGCTGCAGGCCGCTGGTTAGGTGGCGGAAAAGCTCCACCCTTCCTCACTTGCTTCTCTGCCGCCTGAGGGAAAATTGGCACCCAGACCCAACTCAAGGAGCCCGTTTTTATTTTTTCAGGCCCCTTGTAGGCAGAGACCAAGAATGCAGGCTTCATCAATGGGGTGCCCTCCGGTCTGCCACTCCCGGGACTCCTGACCAGGCTGGTGGGGCACATGGGAGCCGAAGCCCAAAACATCTGGAGGACACCTGCTCGGGGAAGTCCTGTCAAACAGGGCACGGGTCCACATGCCCGCTCAGCCACGAAGCTCAAGCACTGGCTCGTCGGGTCAGGGAGCATCTCTCAGTCGAACGTTCCTCACAAGGACAACATCGGAAGGAAGGGAGAAGGAACCACACAGACAGACGGAGGGGCAGGATAAAAATGCGGCAGCTCAGTAAAAGCAGTCGCAGTGCTCGGTATACAAAAGGATCCAAAGCGATGTGGTACCTGATGGATTTGGAAGACGGTTACCAGCGCTGCTTGGAGGTAATCGCTCTGTGGCTGCTTGGTGTAGAAGATCTGGATGGGGTGTTGCCTGCCTTCCAGGTAGAGGACAGGTGCGCCATTGAAGTACTGTGAGAACAGGTCCACGTCCATGGTGGCGGACATCACGATGACCTGTAAGAAGCAGCCTCGGTTACCGAGGACGGCGCGCGAGGAACAGCCTGCGTGGGCAGCTCCATCCCTGCTGTGTGTCAGCTGCAACACGCAACATGTGAGGAAGGCAGAAGTCCCGCGTTGCGAAGCAAAAATGTCCGTGCGGCTCCCGCTTTGGGCTCTCCTCACTGCCCCCTGCAACCAGGCAGAGAACGGGCTGGTGAACTTGTCAAGTCAGAATTATGTCTGCAGGACCGGATTTTGGGACACACGCTGGAGACCACAGGAGGGAAGGATCAAAAGCAAGTAAGAGAGTAACTAGGCGAGCTAGGAGTCCCCTTCCCAAGCAAGACGGTCACTTCAGCAATTCTCGGGAGAGTCTACACAGGAGTCTGCGCATTCACAAGCCTTGGAGCATACATGAGGAGAAGTGTTGACCCCTCTCTGCCCCCTTTACCCAAAGCTTTGCTCATGAACCCTTCGGGGCCGGACTCTGGAAGGAGGTGCACTGTGAAAGCGCATGTGCCTTCTCCCTGCACTCTGAGCCCCTGATTGGTCCAGCCTGAGGCTGTGACGACGGGTTCGCACCCATATCTTGGGGGGGCTCATGTTCTCCCTCTGAGAATTGTTCCCCCTCCTGTCCTTCGTCTGCCTCGTTCCCACAGATGGGAGGGAGACAGGGCCCCAAGGTTGTCCTTGGACTCCTTCGAACCAGAGCTGGCTCAGGCAGGCACGATGGGAGAGTTGGCCAGACGTGGGCCCATCAGTCGCAACAACTCCGTGGTCAGAGTGTGAACTCTGAGCCACGTCTGGTGCAGCCAGCCCCTCGTCGTCCTCAGAGTCTGAGCTACCATTCCCACCAAAAGCAGCCATCCCACGCGTGCACCTGGGAATCGCCTCGGAGTGCGTGCACACGACAGTAACGAAATGAAATGAAATGAAGCAGTTCAAGCAAGGTTGCTTCTTTGCTTTCGGGAACGCGGGGGCAGTGACTCCCAGTTCGTTCTTATAGCACTGCCTTGTGGATCTGGCGGTGGGGCAGTGTGAACTGCTGGAATGGAGACAAGTGTTACTAACTGAGCCCCCAAGGAGCAAGGCCCACTCCCCTCCTGATGGGCTGAAGGGGTGGACCGGGGTGCGTGACACCTGCCCTGCACATACGGCTACCGGACCCAAGTCCACAAGTCCTGTGAACCGGCCAGTCTCAAACAGCCGGGTGTGACCCAGGCCCGCTGCGCTGTAACCACCTGCCGCCCGCCAGCCCCCAACTCGCCCCCAACTCGGCTTCCCGGCACTCACTTTCAGGGGTGCCCTCCCCAGCTCCTTCCGCTTCTTTTGCGCCGCTTTCACCACACCAAAGAGAACGTCTGTGTGGATCGTCCTCTCGTGGGCCTCGTCCAAAATGACAACGCTGTACTTGTGCATGAGGGGGTCACCAATGGCCTCGCGGAGCAGCATCCCGTCCGTCAGGAACTTGATCTTGGTCTCCTCGGAGGTGAGGTCCTCAAAGCGCACGGTGTAGCCGACCTGAGCATTGCGGCCGTGGGAGAGGGAGGGAGAGAAAGGAAGAGCGCGGATCACCTGGGGTCCATGTCTGCCGGCCATGCCTCTATTAAAATGAACCTCCTGAATTCTTGCCAACACCCCCTTAGCACAGGACTGTTGCTGAAAACGAGGTGAGAGGATTACAAATTCAGAGGCTGTTGAGGAGAGGGGAGAGAAAACTGCAAGCTTTCACAGCACCCAAGAAACTGAGAAATTAATCAGGAAGTCCCAGGTTTTAACATAGGATCGGCCATGAATTTAGTGGATGATCTTCAGCCAGGCATTTAGCCCAGTCCTCCTACACCTGTTTGGTTTACTTTTATTTTAGAAATTTCTAGGCTGGAGGGAGAGGAGGGACAGAAGGGAGGGACTGCAAGAGATCAGCGAGGCTTCCGGAATAATCTGGCTTTGCCCTCCCGCCACCCCCACGTACATCACCAAAATGAGGGATCACTAGAAGTGGGGTTTTTGTGTGCAGAAGAAGATTGTGAGCTCCATTCTGTCCTGTGCGCAGGTCTGGGGCGTGGGCAGCAGGAGGGACCAGACCCTGGGTGGGCTTCAGCACTACTCAGAGTCTGGTAGTTGGACTGGTCAAGAGAGTCAGGAGGGGGGGAGGGGGGCCTTAAAGCCAGATGAGGGCATGGCTGTAGCTGAGTCAAAGGTCAAGCAGCGAAGGCAGCAACCAGATCAAAGCAACTAGAGCAATTGCAGGGGAACGATTTCCCTTACATAGCTGTTTCCCAGGTTTCCCTGCCGGCACTCGTCAGGGGGCTGAGCACTCCAGCACAGCCTGGGCCCGATGTGGCAAGTACCACAGTGGCCATTGCGGGTCTGGCCAGCAGACGGCGTACCAGAGCCAGATCCTGGCGTCCTGGTAAAAGGTAAAGGTTTCCCCCTGACATTAAGTCCAGCCACGGCTGACTCTCGGGGACGGTGCTCATCTCCGTTTCCTCACGAGGGAGCCAGCGCTTGTCCACAGACGGTCACCGTGGTTATGGGGCCGGCATGACTAAACACCGAGGTGCAGGAACGCTGTTACCTGCCCACTGAAGTGACACCTTTTCATCTACTCACATTTGCATGCTTTTGAACTGCAAGGTTGGCAGGAGCTGGGCCGGAGCAACGGAGCTCACCCTGTCTGCGGATTCGAACTGGCGACCTTTCGATCAACCAGCCCAGCAGCACAGCGGTTTAAATCACTGCGCCACCTGCATCCCTGGTACAGAGCTAATTCCTGGGCCTGAGATCTTGTAATTCTAAGTACGTGTCTTTTGCAGTAGTCCCTTCTTGGCAGATCTCAGGGCTCTAGCAAAGCAAAACCCCAGAACCGAGCAGAGCCACGCGCCTCAAGTCTCCCTGCCTCTGTTGTAGCAGGCCCTTCAGCACAAACGCCCAAAGTCCAGCGGAAGCTTCTCTCCCTGAGGGCTGCTTTTCATTCCATTGTGCCTGAGCCTGGGTAGTCTCAACTGTCATTCGCATTCACGTGCGTGTAACACTTAACCAGGTTTGATGCTGAAGAAGGAAAGAAGGTGGAGATGCATTCCTGAGACCAGATCTTGGTCTGGTTAGGAAAGAGCCTGCTGACCCTTAGTTATGGTAACACTGCACACAAGGAAAGAGACCGATGAAAATTCGGCCGGGGGGGGGGCGGGCATGAGCGCCAGGGGCCCCTGATTTGCAAAGCACCGGTTTCGGCGTGTGCTGGCCCCATTCACCTTAGCCAAATGGAGACATACCAGTTTTCCCAGCTCCGTTTTCTTCTCATCCGAGACCCGGGTAGCCAAGGATATAGCAGCCACGCGGCGAGGCTGGGTCACGGCAACGACACCTTGGCGCCCAATTCCCCCTTCGTAGAGGTACTGTGGGATTTGAGTTGTCTTCCCAGAGCCTGTTTCTCCTGCAGGACATTCCAGCAATGAAAATTGGGGGTTCGTGCTTGCAGCGTCCGCCAAAACAATCCAAGATGCTAAATATGTGACTGTCACTTCCCAGTGAGATTTTCCCACTTTCCTGGCGCATGGAAAATTGGGAACAGAAAATAAAAGAGAATTGCCAAGTTCCTGCTGTAGGCTGGCAAAAGAAGCGCCACCAAGCACAGTGGGATTTTTCACCCGGGGAAGCAGGCAGAGCATGGCAGCCTTACTTGATTCAACGCATGGCCAGGGGATTATTGCTTCAGCACCAAGAAGGGAGCAGTTCTGGACAAGTAAGTGCACCCCCCATCCCATGTAGTCCATCCTGAACATCTCAGAGGAAAGACAAGATAAAATGAAATATATTCCTCAAATTGAGGGTAGGCGGCATGGAGGCCGTCGCACTTATGTGCCCTCGGACAGCTTAGCTGGTGTTCAGCCAGTCCCACACTGTGTGTGTGTGGGTGTGCTGAAGTGACAGAATTTCTTGTGAGAGCCAGGATAGCTTCAAAGCAAAGTGGGCGCCCATCTTTTCCCTGGCACGCCTGTGAGCCAGAGATGTTCTTAGCAAATGAAGATGGCAGCCCAGAGCTTTAATCTGCAGCGCTTCCATCCTGTGCTGGTGGCCAAGAGAGCTTCTGGAATCCGCCTGGGCACCAGGTGCAAAAAGGGTGGCCCCCCCTGCCGTGAAGAGACGATCAAAGACTGTTAAGCAAACTTTAAGAGTAATGCAGCATCGGCATCCCTGAGGCACCACACACACACACACACACACACACACACCCTTGCGCATACAGCACGTGACAGTCACACTTGTTAGACACTGTAGGGAAAGGAGGCTGGCACAGCTGCATGGACAAGGCTCTTCCAAAACCGGTGCTCTTGCATGCTTCGCGTGCGTAGCTACGCATTACCTATACGTGCCAGCGTGTCTCCAAGGCACCCAAAGCTGCTTCCATGGTTCTCCTCTCCATTTTACACTCACAACAGCCCTGTGGGGCAGGCTAGGCTAACAGTCAGTAACTGATGAAAAGTAACCCAGTGAGCTTCATGACTAAGCGAGCACTAGAACCCTGAACTTTCAAGCTCTACTCCAATACCCATGTCAACTCTCATCAGTCCGTGCCAGTAAAACCATGAATACCAGGCAGTGTAGTCCAAAATAACTGAAGAAGGTTGCATCTAACCAGGGTAGGCATCCAGGACCCGCACAGATGCTCTGAACTACAACTCCCACAATTCCTGACAATGGCAGCTGAAGATGATGGGAGTTGTAATCCCTGTAAGCAGGTGCCAAATTATCTCCTGCAGCTGCAAGCAATTTCAGAAAGGACCCCATCACTAGACGTGAAGCTAGGGGGGGCAGAAAGGGATAGAGGGGCTGCTAGGAAAAGGAAAGGGGGGTTCAAGGGTTCCCCCCCACCAAAAGAGGGAGCAGTTCCCCGAATCTCAAAGAGAGCCAGGGAAGGCGGGGCTTGCATAGGCCCCGCCCAGCGAGGAAAAGAGGAGGCATTCCTTAAAACACGCCCTTTCCTCGCCGCACTGAAAGAGGGGCGCGCTTGCCAATACCACAGGCGGGAGGCGGGGGGCGGGGCCACCCAGCAGCGGGATTTACAGAGGCCCCGCCCTTCCTTCTGGCGTTCCCAATCGCCTCACGGCTCCCTCGGGAAAGGGGCGTGTCCTCCGCAAGCCCTTCCCCGGGACACGCCCAGGCGCTGAAAAGAAGGGTGCGGGGGAGGGGAGCGGCGCTGCTCACCGATGAGGACGGCGCAGTCCAGGCCGCGCAGCTGCCCCAGCAGCGCCCCCCGCGCTTGGAAGATGGGCAGGCTCCGCCGCTGGCTGTCGATGCCTGCGGGACAAGCGGCGGATGAGGCGCCGCCGCCGGCGGGCGGCGGGTGGCGCTTCGCTCCGGGTGTCGCCGCGAACATCGCTCTGCGCGGTCCCGGCCCGAGCGGCGCCGCGGCGGAGGCCAGTTTCGGCTTCTTCGGCGCGGGCAGCTCGCCGCCTCGCTGAGGCATCCTCGACACCAGCGCCGCCGCCGGTCTCGGCGCCTCGCCGGCCGCGTCAGGGACCACGCTCTGCTGGACCCGCCCCCTGCCTGGGCGTGCGCGGACCACACTTCCCAGCAGGCTTCGCGCCGGCGCTCTTGAGTACCTATTGGAAGCGTTCCTCTTTCAGGGCGAGCATGCGCATTGTGTAGCTCGTGACGCGCGTGCCGTTTAAGCCGGGCATGCGCGTTGCGCTCCTGGGGACGGGGTTTTATATCGCTTCCAAGAGAAGCGCCCCCTGCAGGCGGGCGGGCACAGTATTTTTATGATTTCCTCTTTCTTATAGGGGTTTTTTTTTTTAATACTCCTTATAAAGAAGGCTGAGCGCCGAAGGATGGAGGCCTTTGAATTGCGGTGCTGGAGGAGACACCTGCGAGTCCCTTGGACCGCAAGGCGATCAAACCGGTCAGTCCTAGAGGAGCTCAACCCTGACTGCTCTTTAGAAGGCCAGATCCTGAAGATGAAACTCAAATGCTTTGGCCACCTAATGAGAAAGGACTCCCTGGAGAAGAGCCTGATGCTGGGAACAATAGATGGCAAAAGGAGAAGGGGGCGGCAGAGGATGAGGTGGCTGGATGGGGTCACTGGGGCTTGGGTGGACTCCGGGAGAAGGTGGAGGACAGGAAAGGCTGGAGGAGTGTTGTCCATGGGGTCGCGATGGGTCGGACACGACATAAGGAATCCTGGGTGGCTTACAGAATCCCAATGCTCCTCCCCCATTTTATCGTCACAACCACCCTGTGAAGCAGGTTGCAGGGATATTTCCTAACAATGCAGGTTGCAAAGAAATTTCTCTAGTTCCTACTTGGCCCTCTTGCTAGTACACCACGGTGGCTCTCAGTGACAATAAAGCCGCTTTCCCCAACCTAGAACCTGCCAGATATTTTGGACTATAATTCCTAGCATCCCTGACCATATTTTCTGGGGCCAAAGTCCAAAACATTTGGAAAGCACAAGGCTGAAAAAAGCTGCCGTAAAGTAAGTCAGCATTAGTTTTATTCTACCTAATTTATCCTGACTTTTAAAAATGCCCTATAAATGCTTGTACAGGGTGAAACAGAGTAATGGAAGCTACCAAAGCTCTGTCTTTGCCAGTGGATATTTGGTTCACCTGCCTCTCTGACCTGAGATTGAATCCTTGCAGCCCTGAGGACTAAACATTGATCTTTAAAATAACATTAACAAACAGGAAAGCTGAGATTCCCAAGGTGATGGATCTGGCACCCCATTCTGTACATTTTTGAGGTAGTTTCTCAAAATGAGACACTTTCTCAAAATTGGCTAGAGTGCCAACCAATCCACTTACGTCCTATCACATGTAAACACCCCTTCCATCATTTCAGAAGCCTTATTGTAACAAAAATCTGCCCCACACTTCACAGCCTGCCAGTACCTGATGCCCAAGAAACACAGAATGAAAATGTTTGGAAAAGTGCTTGACAGTCTTCCCCAGAGAGGTCCGCCTGGCACCGTCATTATTTGTTTTTCAGCACCAGGCTAAGACCTTTTTATTTACAACTTATTTTAATTGTTAATTTATTATGTATTTTTAGGATTTTAAATTTTATGCCGAGATGTTACCAAGCTTTTTAATTAATTGTACTGTTATTTATATGTTTTAATTATGTTGTGAGCCGCCCTGAGGCTTTGTGGCGATGGGGGCGGCATAGAAATGTTTTAAATAAATAAAATCATCTCATCCCTTTTGAACCTAACAAAGTATTCCTGCTCCCACGTCTTCTGTGAGAAGAATCCTAATACCTCTAAGCAGCATCTACACAGATTCAGAGATCTTGATTTCACTGTTGCCATCTCAAGGTTGTTTTCTTCGCATTACTCCAGCCAATGAGAGCAAGGAAGTTGTATTGTTTCAGCTATACCGTCTTGATGACTATGACAGGTTGGTTTGGCTGGCCATTTTCTTTGGTTGTCAGGAGGTGGCTAGTCATGATGGCTTCATGGCAAGTTCAATATTTGGCATCCCTGTTAAAAGAACTCTATTACAAATCTGCTCACCCATGCCAATGTTATCTGTCTTTTCCAAATATGGTAAAAAGGCACAGAATTATTCTATGTACAGGAAAACAAAAGCATTTAAACAGTTGTAAGATGCAGTAATATTTCATACCACCTTTTTGATTCTAAAAGTAAGTAGCAAAGGCTGGGCCAAACAATGGTTCTGCTTCCCACAATGGCCAGCCAGATGTTTTCTGAGAAGCCCACAAGCTGTGCTGGAAGGCAGTGTCTCCTGTCGTTGCATCCCAGCAACTAGTACTGAGAGGCACGCTGCTCTTCAACATGCTCATGGCTAGCACTGGATCTTTTCTCCTTCAGGAATTTGGCCAATACCCTTTTAAAGCCGCCCGAGGCAGGGGTCCTCCTTGCCTCTGGAAGCAGGAAGGCACCGAGACAAATGCTCTGGAACGGCCTCAGCTTTTGCAGCCTGACCCTTGGTGCGCTTACCCAGAAATACACCTTGCCAGGGCTTCCTCTGCAGCCTTAAGTGTAATGGCTACCCAAGTCCGAGCACCTTGAGTGGGGAAGGCACGGTGCCTTGGCACACACATGAATTCAGCACCACTCTCTCGCCATGTAGGGAAGCCCACTGGCTCCAGTCTTTTCCTGTCTCCTCCAGAACTGCAAAAAGGACGAGATTCTCAAGATGGCCACAGCACAAGGACAAGGACTGTAGCAAACTCAGGAAAGGGCCTTGCTTTTTGCAAAGTATTTTGTACTTTGGAACAAGTTCCTGAATACACTGGCCTTGCCCAAACCAGTGCTCTCCAAACAGGATGGGCTGCGGCTGGAGTTTTTCCGGTCATGACAGTCACTGTCCACAGTGGCTGGGGAAAAGGCGGCTAGGGGCCCAGACGGTTCAATAGCCAGTATACACAGCTTTGACCACCAGCTTTCTTGCACCCGTATCTACGCCATGCTAGCTCTTCATATGCAATAGTTTAATACCAGATGAGTGAACCTCTGAGGGTTCAAAGGACCTGATTTTTGAATGCATTTTAAAATAGCCCTTATAATATCCATTTATTACAGATTTTAGCAAGAGCTGTGTGAGTTGCCTGCGGCCAATGACAATGCAGTTCTACGCTTAAGAACAAGTCACACTTTCTAGTAGAGCTTACTCCATAGCAGAATGTTTTAAACTAACCACCTGAGGCACAATCCATGTTTAGAGGAGAAAAAAGTCCTACAACTCCCAGCATGCCCAGCAGTAGGACTTTTATCTGCTCTCTGAACATGTATAGGATTGTGCCCTTATTGAGTACATGGTGGAAGCCAGAAGTGAGGATCTGAACTCAACTCACACTGTTCCTTTAATTTCTAGTGTTCAGGCAAGCGTGCCACTGACTTAGGTAGCCAAGCTTGGCATCACCCAAACACGGGAGACCCGGACAAGGTACCCAAAGGCTGGCAAAAGTATAAACATCCTTTAGGCGGAAAAAGTTAGAGTCAAATCCCTAAATAAGGTCTGATTGTGGTCAGGGGCCATACATGTTCACTAAAGAAGTGATGGCTGGAAAAGCAGGTGGGAGGGGAGACCGACTGCGATCTTCTGGAAGCAGGTGCGTCTGAAGCACTGTTGCCGCATCACTGTGCCTCAGATCCCACTTCAAGCATCGCAGGCCCTAGACACTGCTTCATAGCCTCCTTCACCTGCTTCAGAGCAACCCCGTGCTGTGCTTTACAGAGGGAGAAATCAAAGGTCAGCCCTGCTGTCAATCACACAACAAGCTCACACCAGTGGCGGAACCCGAGCCCACGTGTGCCACAGCCAGTTCCCACTTTATTTGCGAGACAATGCTAACTTCTCATCTCTGTCCAGACTATTTTGGTGATCCCGAAGTATGGCCTCAATTGCCACTTTTTTTGCGGGGGGGGGGGGGCTGATCGTTCCATACAGCGCTAATTTTCTCCCTACAGGTCAGAAGATACATTTAACAATGATGAGAGGTGCCTCACTTAGGGACTGTGTGAATGTTGCATCCTTGCTTGGCCAGCTTTCACCTGAAGCCACGCAGCTGCTTCCACCCTTGCTAACAGCAGCCTCAATCCACAAATGCAGCAGCAGCAGGACAAACACGAAGGTTTCCAGGTAGGCAGCAAACAGAATCCACCCAAGACTTTGGAGAACAAGATTGGATCTTCGGCACTGCTTTGTTTCAACAGTGCTTTTGCTAAAGCCAAAGACCAAAGTGAGCTCATCTGTTTCAAAGCATCTAATCAAAATGGAAAATCAAAAGTTTTATTCATCTTTTGAAGTTCTCCAGTCCCTGTATCAAATAAAATTGAAAAAAAAGCCTTAGAAATAATTTGTTTTTCTTTTTAACACAACAACTGATGATCTCACTAAATGTGTTGAGAAAGCTTGCATTTTCAGTTTGTCTTGGCTTGGAAAACTCATTCCTGAACCACTCAATGCAAGGATAGCTCCCGAGAGAGCATGATATTCCCGTCAATTTCCTGGAAAAGGTATGTTTGGCAGAACACCATTTTATATCTTCTTTCTTTGGAAAAAAGGGGTCTTGTATGTTCACACTAATAAAGCTGTCGACACTTCCTTCCTCCGCAACATGGCAGGTACATCTCCCATGTGACTCTCGCCTGTCCCCAGAGAAGTTGGTTGCGTGTTAGCCAAGCAGCCTGTAGTCAGCCTCCAAGGCGCTGGCCCTCGCCCCAGGCAAAGCCGCCAGGCCGCTCTTCAGGCAGTGGGTTATAATTGGGGTCATCTTCTGGTGTATCAAATATTGCTTTCCTGTTTGGAAAATTAAGAAATGCTTGTATCAGCAAGTCAGAGAACTGAAAATACCTAGCTTGCATTTGGCAGCGGGTGGCCACAGGGTCTACTTTGAGAAAGCCCCCAAATGGCCTGCTGCTCGCTATATCCTCTTGCGCCTCTGGTGTTTGGAAATTGGGGAGGGGTCATGGATGGATGGCAGTGTCTTTTTGGGGCCTTGGGCAGGAATGTTTCGACACCTGCTTCCGCACGTAAGGCATTTCCTCTGTGTGCCTCTGGCAATGTACAGTCTATTACCTGGGAGATCAGTTTACCTATTGCAGAGCTGATGTGCAGTCAATTACCCTTGCTAGAAAAAAGAGGCAGCTCCGGACTTCATGCTTACAGAAATGAGGGCAAAGGATCAAAAGCTAAGCAAACCTATCCCAGCATCACAAGCCCATCTCCATTCATTCCTTGCCCCATCACCCTGAACACCCCAGCGCCTCTGAACTGATTTGCGGAGCTTTTCCACCTTCCTGCCAAAGAAAACGCCTGACACAGAAAGGCACGTACAGAATTGATGGTGTTTTGAGCAGCTTTCCACCCCCGGGTTGATTTGGGAAGACGTCTTCCAAGAAAAAATATATGTGACCTACAGCAATGCCTAGAGATAAAAGAGAAAAAGTTGAGATCTTTCTTCAGTGCTGCCTTTGCAAATATGGCATTCTAGTTGCACTACAAAATTAAAGGCCTAATTGCTCTTTGCCCAACATATTATTGTAGCTAGTCCCAGACAGATTAGGAAAAAAAATGTATGTGAATATCCCTCTATGGAAACTGAACTGGAAGGTAAACACACAAGAATCAGTGGCCACAGGTGGCCACAAGCCTCTACAGGCTTGGACAAAAAACCAAGGGGTGTTTCCACTTAGGTTTAGAGTGCTGTGAGGAGAAATCCTTTAAAAATTGGTTAATGAGGTGGGGACCAGCTTACTGACATGCACATGGCAGGCATGTCATGAATGAAGCCAGCTGTCAGACTAGATGGCCCAGGAAGCCCCTTCTGACTCGCTCTGCTTCTATGTTTCTACTGGGAAGGCCCAGGTTTTTTCCTTCCCCTCTCGCATCTCACAACACCCTACTCTCTGTGTGTGTGATGTTGTTAGTCGCAAAGTCGTGCCTGACCTATCACGACCGCGTGGGTGTGTGTAGGTCCATTTTAATTACAGTGTCGGTGTAATCAATCCCTGGCTGAATGGAACTGCTCTGAGTAGCATTAACCGTTCAGAATGGATGCAGATGTGATGCCAACCATGGTTAAATGCCACCAGCAGGCATAGAAATCCACGCTGGACAATTCAAGAGGGACAATGACACATAAGCTTGCGAGCTTTTCCCAGTCTCTTCACCATGGTTAAGAGAGATATTTTCTTCCGCCAGACGGACTTATTTTTACTTGCCTTTTCAGGTAACAGAACTATTTTGATTTTGTCTTGTTCTTCCTCTTCCCTTGCCTCATACGTCTATTTAGCACAGCCTTCCCAAAGCTGGTGCCTTCCAGGATTTTTCATCCCAGACTATTAGCCATGGTGGCTGGGCCTGATGGGAGCTGATATCCCAAACCTCTGGAGAGCACCAAGCTGGGGAAAGCAAATTAAGATTATACACCAGCAGGCAGTTTTGCTGCCCTTACCAATTTCTAGATATTCACACTGCACAGCACCTTGTTTTACATAGCATTTCTAATAATAATTCAAATTAGTCTTCGGCTGTAGAGTTGCAGTATTTGTGGATCTGGGGTGGGTCAGATAAGAAGGCTGTTGCCCAATTCTACAGCTGCGTGTCCATAATTTAAAAACCCACTGCAGAATGACCCAATTCACCATGCGTTCATGTGGAAAATGTAAAACAACCCTACACCGGTATCAGATAAGGTTGGTTGAAAAGGGAAAGGTTTCCTCACGTTCTCCATACTGTCAGAATTATGCTTTTCTTACCCAGGAGGTCAACAATAATGGAGTTTCCCAGTAAGAGTGAAAATCCCATGAGAACCCATGGAAGGAAGGGTGCTTGAAAGATGAGAAGGCCGAAGAAATTCATGCGGACAAAAGGGTTCCTGCGGCTCCAGACATACACTAGCATTATTGTAAATGCCTGGCCTAAGAAAACCAAGTTGACAAACAAGCCAAAGAGCTGGTGGAGAGATGGTTAAAGAGACACTGTGAACAGAAATGGAACCATTGAAATACAAAGGCAGTGGGAAGCGGCTGTAAACATTTCTTTCATTTCATGTATCTATGCGCACCATGGCATGCACACCACTTCAAACTGCGGTTTCAACTTATGCTTAAGCAGTATCTGCAAACCACAGTTTGTAAAACCACATTTTAGCTTCCTGACCAACACTTGGTGTGATGTTTAAACAGACTCAAGGCTTTGTGGTAGCTGGAAAATTAGTGAGGTTTGAACTCAGCTAGGCCTCCAGAGCAAGACTTCCCGTAACAGGCAAAACAGTAATGAAGAACGGCTATCCACACATCACACAAACTCACACACACGTAATACAAGGAGAAAGGGGCTTTGTGCAGGGTGGGTTTTTAAAATGAATTCATGGCTAAAAGCCCTCCGGCCAGCAAACCCATGATAAAAACAGAAAGGGCACAATAAAGAATTCGAAGCAGAAGGGCCTAGAAGCAGGCAAGCCGCTTCCGTCCAGCTGTCTCCAGCGGCAACTGCCATCAGTCCCATTCAGCACAGCAGTGGCTGGGAATGATGGAAACTGTAATTCAAAGCAGGGTGGGGAAGGCTGTTCTTTACATATTCCCAATGCTGGATTGGCAATGGTTTCATTAGCTTCTGCTTCCTCATACAAGTAAATTTGTGCCCAGAGAGCACTCGGGTCTCCCTGTAATCCCAGGCTGAGGTCCCGCAGCTGCCTCGATTGATCTGCACGGTGGACTAACTGTCCACCTTGAGAGTGTTGCGCTATGACAAACTCTCTCAGTTTGGAGAGAAGCTGTGGAGGGCTTCTCCAATGTGGCTTTAGGGTGGATTGGGGCCACCTTCATGCGCCACTCGTTGTGTATAACGCACGGTGGTGTGACCCCGGCAGGAGAACTGTTCTGTTCTGCGCTGTCAGTGCTGGAATCGCCTACATTTGCTGGGTCCCCCCGCAGCCCTGTGTATGCTCAATGCGCACTGGGAAAGATACCCCGAATTCCCCTGCAGCTGCTCCCAAGGTGGGGAAATCTTAGCTACTGTCCAGCTCAGAAGCAAAAGGATACAGTCATTAAGAGTCCACCAAAAAGGAACATGAACACGAAGTCTGCTGTCCGTCCTCGAAAGGAGCCTTCCTCAAGCATTCGGCAGTAGCGATATCTGAAGTTACACGGTCAGGAAAACTCTGCATACCAGGGCGTGTCCTGTTAGCTTTTACTTTCAGAAGGAGATGAAGGTGCCAACTGTGTTTTGGCTCTAAAAGTTCCCGTGGATGATTTCCAAGGATCGGGGAAGGGGGCTGGGGGAGAGAGGTGTCTGCCAGCCAGTCAGGCATCACTCATCTTGTTCTAATGCTGCCTTTTCCATCCTGGAGCCTCCCAGACGCGCTGGACTGCAACTCGCATCATTCCCAGCTAGCGTGCCCATTGGGGGTTGCAGCCCCAGACGTCCAGCGGGCACCTGGTTAGAGAAGTATCATCTTGTGCCAAGAAATGTAGCACCTCACCTGGCAAGCCTGTTTTTTAAGCAGGGGGCTCTTCCTGAGTTCCAATAGCTCTAGGATGTTAAAACTGGGACCTCTCTTTCGTTGCTCCGCTTCAGAACCAGCTGGCAAAGCAAGGTCAATGCCAGCGATACCCACCAAGGTCGTCTGCTTCTTCTAGCAGGCCTGGCCACACCCTCTGAACCAGCATCAGTGACTCTGGAGCAGTGGGCAGTGGATATATTAAGAGACCAGCTGCGTTTCGGCTGACAAGGTTTAGTTGACTGAGAAGTTGACAATTTGCTTTGCTGTCTAAAGAAAGGGTATTCAAAGCCAAACAGGAAAGAAACAAATAATAAATGGCTCGCTTCTGTGTGAGTCTGTCATCAAATCTGTTTTCCTAGCAGGTGACTCCAACCTGGGAGAGCATTTTCAAAGCGAATCATGCTGACATTTAGCAAGGAGGTCATTTTATCCATTGAAAAAGCTGAAAGGGGAAACGGTTTGCTTCCCCAACTTGAAGGACCACCAAAAATATTTATTTTTTAAAAATTATGATGTTCCACCTCCAAGGCAGTTCCCAAATCAAGCCAGCAAAACTGTTTGTACAAAACATCATGCAATAATCATAAAATGCTGCCAAGAGTCCACATTGTGCAGTGATGTGATAATTCAAGCACTAATAAATACTGGGGGTGGGGAAGCAACACTTTAATTTGGCTCCTAAATGTGGAAGTATTTTGAATAAAATGCCCCGGCGTAGTACCAAATAAAAAAAAAAAATCCCACATCTCAGCTACAAGTCGCAGATCACTCTCTTACACAGACTTAATGGAGCAGTTAACACACGCAAGTCAAGACAGCGTGACATTGTGGTTAAGAGCACAGCATGGCATGCAGGTGATCTGGGTTCAAGTCCCCACTCAGCCATGGAGTTCACTGGGCGACTATGGGCCAGGAACAGTCTCAACCTGGCCTACCTCACAGGGTTGCTGTTGCAAGAATAAGACTGAGAGGAGGAGGGAATTATGTAAGCCACTCTGAGTGGCTTGGTAGGAAAAATGTTGCCACACAGGTGAAATCTGAGGTGTGCAACCCAGTTCGGGGGCTGCATATCAACCCCCGAGCCCTTAATTCCCATCTCCAACAGTGCCATGAATCCTCTTACCCACGACCAATTGATACAAATTCCTTTTTCCTCAGTGGCAGTGAGAAAAATGTGATCTCCTTCAAGATCACTGGCAAAGGGGGCTGAGAGAAAAGGCCTTCTACTCTTTCCTTAATAGATCCTCATAGATTATGCTTTCCTCATTGTAAAAGAGCAATTTCTATCAGGATTGCTGGAGCAACAAAAAGACTGAACTACATCAGCAACACAGGCGGGGTGGGGGTTGTGTGCGTGTGGCGAATGTTCAGCCCAACATCACATGCCCCCTTCAAAGCTTTGTCCACCCCCGGGCTAGGCAGGCCCATCACCCATGGCCTAATTTTCCCTAAAGGTTTTCTTACTGAACACCTGTCTGTCTCCATACCTGTCATGTCAGGTTTTAGGTGATGAAAACAGCTATCAGTCTTGCATCTCAGAGCAGCAGAATATATAATACCATAGAGAGCCAGTGCTTAATACAAGAATTGGTCAACAGTCCGGCGTGAAAATGTTTTCCCACTTGCACTAAAAAGAGAAGGCATATGTTGCTGAGCAGATCTGAGAAAACGAAGCCACCAAGAAAGCCCTTGTCTCTCGTCACCACCCACTTAATTCCTAATGAGTGATTTAGTCAGCCCTGGCTTCAGAGAATTCATATTTCCATGCTTGGGGGAAAAGTTCCAATAAAAGCAAGCATGACTATTCTAACCATCAAATTATTCTCTGGCTCAGATTTATAATTTTTCCTTTCTTGGAGGGGGTGGCCCTGCAGAAATCAACATCCATATTTCAGGGTTTGGCCCTTATTCCTCAACTTCACTGCCAAAAACCAAGGTGCCTGGAGCAGTGTCTAGAGTGGATGAAATAGTGTGGTGTACTGGAACAGAAAGTCCTTTGGGTACCTTGGGCCTAAACAAGATAAGCTGCACAGGTTTAAGGTAACCCTGTGAATTGTGTCCAAACTCGAAACCCAGAGCTAGGGCAATCTTTGCACACTGGTGAAATCTGAGCCAGTAAAACAAACACTCTTTAAAATCCACAAGGACAAAGGAATGGCTTGCACTCTTTTCTAACAGGTTACATCATCCACTTGTGAATTATTTCTTGACACATGCAGAATGCAGGAGCCCTTCCAGAGGGGCTTTTACATACATCCTCTTGCATTTCGAGGACCCAAGGAGTGCTTATAAAACGATGAAGAAAAGATACAAGAATATCATGTTAAACAAAAAGTTAAAGCCAACCGGTCCAAAGAAAAGGTAGTTGGTGATTAGCCTCCATACCTGCAAAAACAGAAGGTGATCCAATGTTAGAAGATGTACTTATAGCAAACCGTTGCATGAATCAAAATAAGTTTCAGTTCAGTTAAGTGCACAAACTAAGGCCACACTGAACAAGATGTGGTTTCCTCTCCTTTCTTTACACAGGAGAGACAAACAAATGGGTATTTACAGAGTATTTTTTCCTCCTTAGTAGCAGCTTGCTTGCAATTAAGGATTAGGCCTTCTGCTAGGGCAGCAATTAAGTATGGACCTGATTTTCTTGACAACATTATGACAGCAAAAATAATGTTACAGCACAGAGGTTTGTAGAGCATCCTTATTGAGTGTAATAAATATACAAACATGTTTTCATGAAAGCAGGATCAGTTGCTTGGAGAACAGAGGACTCAAACCTTTACATAGTAAATTTAACAACAAAGAGTCTTGCAGCTTCCCTTTTAGTGCGGTATAAGCTTTTGTGGACTAGAATGCATTTTATGTGATGCCTGAAGTGTTATTCTCACTTAGAAGCAGGCAAGTGTGCCTGTGAAATTTTAAGCAATGAGGTCAAATGGAAACCATTTAGGAGTGTTAGAAGACTCTGCTGCTTTTGCTGCCACACAGACTGAACCCAAACACTGCAAGTTGCACAAAATTGCGGTAGTGGAGAACTTTTTAGTATTTATATACTGCTCCATTCCCATAGACTCTGAGCAGTTATGCCTTCTTATATTAAATATTGTTATGAAAAGAATGCATTGCTTCCCACAACAAAAAGCAATCTCAAATTGACTTATGCCCACCATACAGAAATCCATTATTAATATCTCAGGAAGAAGACCCTGAAATCAATTTAAATAGCAATCAGTGCAAATACTAATAAATATAAACACTGTAAGATCATAACTAAAAATATAATGGGCAAAGCTTCCACCTGCAAATGCACAAGGCTTCTCTTACAGCCAAAAATGAACACCATGCAAACATCCAACAACTGGGCCACAGATAAGGTCCAAATGCCTGGAAAAATCACATCTTTGCCTGGTGTCAAAAGAATACAAATAAGCTCCCAAGTGGGATTGTTCTAGAAACACTGGACTGCTATCACAGAAAAGGTCTGTTTCTGAACAGACACCCCTGTGGCCTCACTTCTCCGAAGATGCACAGAGAGACTGCTGCTGAAGCTGACTCGGGGGCTGGGTAGCTCCGTACAGGAATATGCAGTCCTGAGCCATGTGTGACTTCATAGGTTAAAACCAGCACTTTGAATTTGGCCCAGAAACAAGCTGGCAATCAGTGCATGGCAGGATAGTAAGTCCTCTTCTTTGGTAAGCTTTGAACAACAAAACTTATTTGCAACTATGGTCAACAAAGACTTATAGTCAAGCTTGATATTGCTTTTTTCATAATTGGATTTTTGAACATACAAAGAAGGAAGGAACAGAAGAGAGTTGGAAGATTTAATGGTCAGGTGCAAATCTAAAGCAAGGAAAGAACATTCCATTCCTGAACATCTGTAGCTTTCTAAAGCAAATATCACAACAAATATATCCCTTAGCTCACCACCAAGATCCTAAGACAATCTACCCACTAGTCAAATATTGTCAGATATTGCATGAAGCCACAATAATTGAAAAACTGGTCAGCTGCCTACTTAGCACCAATGCCTTTAAACACTCCCTTTAACTTTTTTTAATTAATGCGGTCTCTTTATTTCTATTTTAATTTCAGTTTTTAAGGACATTCTTAGCGTAGGCTGATTCTGGCACTTCAGCATAAGGGAAGAAGAAGGCATGCAGTAACTGACTGCTGCTTGGTAACAGAGCAGAAGCATGGAACGTTGGCGGAACCAACGCAGGTGATCAAAACAGATGCTTTCATTCATCTCCCACCAAAAACTTCAAGCGTTCCCACTTGCAACAACCCTGAAACACCCCACAAGCAGAGAAATGATTTGCCTGAGTCCATTTCTTGAAAATATCAGCAATCTTCTATTGCAGAAACTTGGATGTAACAACTGTCCCCAAGGGTCCTGATAACATAAAGAGATACTTACTTGAAAGTGCTTGAATATCAGTTCAGGGTTGAAGTACAGCTGAAATGGTGTGATTAATTCTAATTGCTGAAAGCAAAGAAAATACAAAGGAAATCACTTTTTCAGTATAGCAATGCAACTTACAAGCACACTATTTGTCACCAAAGTGTCAGCTAAATAGCCTTCGATAAACCAATGAAATCAGCTAAGGAGGCATGGGTTCCCCATCACTGGAGGTATTTGAGGAGAAACCAGACAGCCATCTGCCAGAGATATTTTAAAATGATTTCTTCCACTGGGTAAGGAGTTGGACTCAGGGCATCCCCAACATGGATGGTCCCTGTGGGCACCCACAAAGCTTCTTTTATTATTTTTCCCTGCTTTAAATAGATATACATAGATTCGTATATATAGCAAGGAATAGGTAAGAGATGCATACAACTTTCTAGAAATCAGCTGCAAAAGAAGAGCAAATATCCAAACATGCAACCATTCAAGTCTCATAATATGCTACCCATTCATATATCAAAAGTATTTTTAGGGACTTCCAGTGCTGTAATAGCAGTCTGTTGAAAGAATGCAGAGAATCCATTTACAATTATCATTTCTTAATTTCCATGAAACAGGTAAATAACTTCCTCTCTGGAAGAAGCAACGGTTGGGTGCTGCCAAACAGGAATAAACAGTATAAAGGAACAAACAGTATAAAGGACACAGTAGCTGAAATATAGTGCCAGCAATTAGCTGAATTAGACAATCCCTTATTTAAAGAGATACGGTTTTAACAGAGATGAAAATGAGTTTTCACTGAGTAAGGGAGACCCAACAGGGAGAGTTGAAGCACTGATCCACTGAAGAGGCATTTTATGGTGGGACTCACAGCCCTTTTTCAAATCCCCAGAATTGCCCACCCATCTATAACGTTTGGAGACCAAAATCTAGTCCAGTGTTGCAACATGGACTGACAGCAGGTCCCCAGGGCTTCAGGCAGGAATTTTTCCAGCCCTAAAGTTGTCAGAGATTGAACTTGGCCTTTTTCATGCAAAGCAGCTGCTCCACCACAAATCTCTCCGAAAACATCCTATGGAGGAGGTCTCTATCAAAACCCATGAAGGTGTATAAAACTGCTGTGTGGTATAGGGATTTAAAATGCTGGACTGGGAATCAAACTTGGGACTTGGGTGTGCTGGGTTTGCTTGAGCCTAACCACCCTCACAGGGTTGCTGTTCTGAGGATAAAATGGAGAGCAGAACCTGCAAGCCACCTTGGGTTCCTCGCAAGAGGAAAACAGGAGGGTCCATATATTCAATGTAACAGTAGAATAATATTTAGAGTCAGGGCACCTTTTAATATGGCTTTCAAAGAGTGTCTATGCTGCAGCAAAAGGCTAACAAGTTTATTCTCATGTAGGCTTGTGTGAGCTCTATCTTCTTCTATCAAATGCATGGAGTGTTATGTAGAATTTCAGAATTATACCTGTGCCTTGGGTCGTGATAAGGAACAACTATAAACAGTGAGATTAAAAGGAGATTAAATGCAGAAAGTGGCAGTGCAGTTGATGCAGGACGTTTTACCACAAGGTAAACCAGTTAACACAGCTAGGGTGATAATCCCTTATCCCAATTCAAACCTCTGGCAATAGAATTAAACTTGCTGAAGAATGAAAAAGGCACCCTTCAAGCAAGGTGTACGCAAGACCCTTGAGATACAATGATATTTAGAAAAATGGCTAAGAGGCTTTGGGGCAGACTGAAATGTGCAGAACTGATCATAGTTACCAGTTGACCAGCAAACCAAAAGGAGAAGCCACAATTTGAAGGGGGCTCAAAAAACAATGCCAGTTACCACTGGCAAACATTGCATATGGCTGCTACTGCCCACCGAGCCCAGTCATTCAGCTTGTGGTGTGCATACTGGTCTGAGTTTCAATCTGAGGCAGTGCCAAGTTAAACACTCTCAAACAGTAGAGTGGAGAGGGACTGCATGAACTTCTGCTGGTCTGCAGAGCAACCTCAGGTTGACTTTTTGGCTAAAGATAAAATGGTGGAGGATACAGCTCAACAGGACAAAACACATGCTTTGATTACTGAAAATTCTAAATGCAAGCCACATTTTTCTTCTAGTTCAAGACCATGTGCATGGCTCTTCCCAGCTCACTTTTAATTTTCACAACACTTCTAGAGGTGTTGTGGACAAACCTGTCAGGTCTATTTGGATTGGACAAGTCACATGTTGGGGATTATATCAGCAGTGCTGGCTGGAGCTGGGGGTCAGACTAGATGGCCTGGAAGACCCCTTCTAACCCACTTTGTTTCTATGTTTCTACTTCACAGGGCCCATGGGATCTACTTTGCAGGGCTGTTGTGAAGATAATAAGAGAATTTATGAACTCCTTAGAAGCAGGAAGACATGCACATGAGTATTTTTAACAGGTCAAAGCATGTGCAAAAGAAGGATTGGCCTATTTATTTTGTGGAACTACAATGAACTGGCACTTCTGATCTCCCCTGTGAGGTTACGGTGGGCAAGTCAACCTGATCTACCTTACAAGGCTGCTGTGAGAATCAATGCAAGGTAATGAATGCATTGCAGGTAGGAAGAAATAAATGACTGAGTGGTTATGGCTGTCGCCTTAAGATCTGAAAAATGCATGTCCGTGTGGGTTCAAATCCCCATCTGGTAGGGAGTGTTGTGAGAGCTGATGTGGCATCAAAGAGCTGGACCAGGAAGTCAAGGCTCTCAGTCCCACTTGGCTGTGAAGCTCACTGGGTCACTTCAGGCCAGTCACAGACATTCATCCCAACTTATCTCACAGGGTAGTTGTTCTGAGGATAAGCCTGAGGAGCGAATTATGTAAAACGCCTCGGAATTGCTCGAAAGGAAAACAAAAGGCGGGATAGGAGGATAACAAATGGAATGAAATAAAACGGCTCCTGGTGCATCAAAGCACGTGAGCGATGCAGACTGCCTGTCCCCCTCGCAGGGCTGTCGTCGACAGGCCCACCTCGCAGGGCCGTCGTGCAGGTAAAGGGGGCTTGTGAACTCGCCGGAGGGCTCGGGGCGCCTCGAGACCCCATTGCCGGTGACGGGGCGTGCCCGGGGCGGGGCCATGCAAATTAGGACCTACCCAGCAGCCCTTCCCCAGCACCGGGAGAGCCCCCTCCGCGGCCCCCTACTCACCACTGCGGCAGTAGTGAGGACGCAGGCGGTGGTGTAGGCCCGGGTGACGGGAGGCACCTGCAGGTACTCTTGCCGGAAGGTCTGGTACGCCATTTTGGCGGCGCCTCCGCTGCGGCACCTCCCCTCACGGCGTCGGCTCGCCTCTGCCAATCAGAATCCGCGGAGAACCCAAGCCGGCGCCCAATCAGCGCCCAAAACGACACTCTTTCCCTCTCCTCTCCATGTGCTGCTTTGGTCCAATCAGCGCGGCCTCTCGCCTTCGCCAGACCAATCGGAACTGCTCTCTCCGGCTGGAGGACTTAAACATATAGAGAGGGAGAGGGAGATACACCAGCTGGTAACGCCGTGTCGCTGTAGCACTTGATGAGATAAGAGGCTTTGTTACATAGACTTTTGACTGTAAAGGATGAAGCAACTGCGCCGACATGTGAGTTCCGTAGGGGCATTTCTCATTTGCCTCTGCTCCGGGGCGGAAGCGAGGAGCCTCTCAGAATTTTGATGTAGTTACGGAAGGAGCTTCTCTTCTGAGGCCTGGCAATAAAAACAGCCAACCCCCAAACATTAGTTGTTGTTGTTGTTGTTGTTATTATTATTATTATAACATTTCTATGCCGCCCCTTGCCGAAGCCTCGGGGCGGCTTACAACACAATAAAATACATTGAAATACAATAGAACATAATAAGTTACCATTAAATACAAAAAATACATTGAGTTACAAACATAATAATATAAAATTAAAATTATCAGTATAAAGTAAGTAAATAAATAATATAGGAGGAGAAAAGAGAAGGAAGAAGAAGAAGTTGCCCTGGCCAGATCATATATTTTAACAATTAAAATGATGTTTAAATAAAAAGGTCTTTACCTGGCGCCGAAAAACCAGTAACGACGGTGCCAGGCGGACCTCTTTGGGGAGTGAATTCCATAGGTTGGGCGCCACCGCAGAGAAAGCCCTCCTCCGAGTATTTACTCTCCTAATTTCTTTCATGGAGGGTTCCCGGAGAAGGGACTCTCCCGCAGATCTCAAAGGGCAGTCGGGCATATACGGACGTAAGTGCTCGTTCAGGTAGCCAGGACCCAAGCCGTTTAGGGCTTTATAGGTCATAATCAACACCTTGAATTGGGCCCGGGCTTCAATGGGCAGCCAGTGAAGCTGACGGAGGACTGGAGTCATGTGAGCATAACGCCCCGTCCCCGTCAGCAACCTGGCAGCTCTATTTTGCACCAATTGAAGTGTTCAGACCATCTTCAGGGGAAGCCCCACGTAAACCGCGTTACAGAAGTCTAGGCGGGAAGTCACCAGCGCGTGTGTCACCGTCGCCAGGCAGTCGAACTCCAGGTAGGGGCGAAGCTGATTAATCAGCCGAAGCTGAAGGAAGGCGTTCCTCACCACTGCTGTCACCTGAGCTTCCAGTGAAAGCTCCGGGTCGAGGGGTACTCCTAAGCTGCGGACCTTATCCCTAAGAGGGAGTGTTGCACCATTCAGGACCAGGTCAAATCCACCCTCTCCGAAGCCCAATCCGCCAACCAACAGGACCTCCGTCTTGTCTGGGTTGAGTTTCAGTTTATTGGCCCTCATCCATTCCCTTACCTCGGCCAAGCACCGGTTCAGCACAGCCACTGCCTCACCTGGATTGGTGGAAAACGAGAGGTAGAGCTGGGTATCATCAGCGTACTGATGATTCTGCAGCCCACACCTCCTGATGACCTCTCCCAGTGGTTTCATATAGATGTTAAATAGCAGAGGGGATAGAATGGAGCCCTGTGGTACTCCATGGCATAGCTGCCATGACGCAGAGACATGGTCCCCCAGCACCACCTTCTGGAATCGACCGTTGAGATAGGAGCGGAACCATTGCAAAGCAGTGCCTCCAACCCCCAATCCCGCTAGTCTATCCAGAAGGATACCATGGTCGATGGTATCGAAAGCTGCCGAGAGGTCCAGAAGAACCAACAGGGATGCACTCCCCCTGTCCTTCTCCCTGCACAGGTCATCATACAGGGTGACCAAGGCAGATTCAGTACTGTACCCGGGTCTGAAGCCGGACTGAAAAGGATCCAGATAATCTGTTTCATCCAAGAGTGCTTGGAGTTGTCCCGCCACCACTCGCTCCAACACCTTGCCCAGAAACGGGATGTTGGCCACTGGTCTATAGTTAGTGGCCACCTCTGGATCCAGTGACGCCTTCTTCAGGACTGGTCGTATTACCGCCTCCTTTAAAGGGGCAGGCACTCGACCCTCCCTCAGAGAAGCGTTAACCACTTCCAAGATCCAAGTCCCAATCCCGTGCTTGGAGTTATTTATTAACCAAGACGGGCAAGGATCCAATAGGCAAGTGGTGGGACGTACTCGTCCAAGTACCTTGTCCACATCATCGGGCCGCAATAATTGAAATTCCTCCAACAATTTTGGACCAGACGGTAGCATTGGCGTCTCCCCAGAGACCTCTGATTCACTAGTGGAATCCAGCTCGTGACGAATCTGAGCGATTTTCTCCCTGAAATGCCTGGCAAAGTGGTCACAGAGAGCCTTTGAGGGTGGAACCAGGTCTTCTTTCAGACCTGGACGAACCAGGCCCTGCACCACTCGAAAAAGCTCCGCCGGACAGCATTGTGAGGAAGCAATGGAAGCGGAAAAAAATTCTTTTTCGCTGCCCTCACCGCCACAGCATAGGCCCGATAGTGGGCTCTCAAGTGTGTTCGGTCAGATTCATCACGTGATTTCCTCCACCTATGCTCTAGCCATCTCCCAACCTGCTTCATCGCCCGCAATTCAGGTGTATACCAAGGGGAAGAGCGGACTCTGCCCGGTGGGAGAGGACGCTTGGGAGCGATCGTGTCCACGGCCCTGGTCATCTCTCCGTTCCACAGTTCGACCAGAGCCTCGACAGGAGCACCAGTCTTGTCAGCAGGAAACTCCCCCAGGGCCTTCAGGAATCCATCTGGCTCCAGGGGCAGGCCCATACAATCGGGTCTGTACTCTTATAGAGGGAGAGGCCACTCTCGAGCACAAACCTCACCAGGAGGTGATCTGACCATGACAGGGGAGTCAAACATAAGTTCCTCACCCTCAGGTCATCCTCTTCCTGCCCCGTCGAGAAAACCAGGTCCAGAGTGTGTCCACGTTCATGGGTCGGGCCGATGACGTGTTGAGACAGGCCCATGGCCATCATAGAGGCCATGAAGTCCTGAGCCGCCCCGGTCAGTCCAGACTCGGCATGGAGATTGAAGTCCCCCAGGACCAACATCCTGGGGGTCCTCATACAGTCCAATGCATTAAATAGGATTAAATACGATCAAACACGAAAAAGGTCTCCAGCTCCCAACCAGCTCGTTGGAAGGCTGTTTCCAGTATTTTATGTATTCTATATATTTTGTGTATTTATATGCGGGATTTTAATGATTGTAAGCCGCCCTGTGGCTTATGCGAAGGGGGCAGCATATAAGCTGTCTAAATAAATAAAATAAAAATAACTACATCTTTTTTCTGCCTAAGCGTGCACAGGTTTAGACCTTTTGCTGGGAGTTGGAGGTATTTTTCTCCTGTGCAAACCAGTAGAATTGCACTCTTCGGCATTTATCATTGTAACTTTTTTTTAATCTAGCTTTTCTGATGTTGTTATTCTACTACTAGATTTTATTTTTTATTGTTTTGTCAACCCAACGTCTTTAATAGTATTTATAGTTTAATCACTTCGGAGGCCTTCTGCTTCCCCCTTTCTTGGGTGGGGGGGGGAGATTATTTTAGTTCTATGGCATAAAACCTTGTCTCTCTTCTTTTTTCACTCCAAAACGGGGGGGGGGGGGGAACATAACCGAAAAGAACCGTCCCTAACAGGCTGCCCTCCAAGCCTCTTGGGCTACAGTCCCGAGCAGGCGACGAGAGGCTTTTCCCGGCATGCTCCGGGCGCCGGAGTTCTGCATCGGACTTCGTTTCCCGGCGTGCTTTGGACAAGCGGCAAAGCGAACTGCGCCTGGCTCGTACGGGCAGCTGAAGTGGCCTTCGTGCGCGGGGCGCCTCCGGGGACGAGGATGGAGGACGGGCTCGTCCAGCGGCGCCGGGCGCTGTACAAGGGCGGCGGGACTCCGCCGTGGAAGGAGGCCTTCCGCCAGGTGGGCTGGCGCGCCCCCTCCCGTGGCGCGACCGCTCCAGGACGGGGTGCATTGCAGCGAGCGAGCCCAGCCGTCGCCCTGCCCTCGCGAGCCGGCGGCGGGGGCCCGGGGGGCCGGAAGCGAGCGCTCCTGGCAAGGGGGCGCGCTTGCCTGCCGTGCGCGAAGCGCCTGGGGCTGCGCCTCGAACGGGCAGTGCGACCCCCGCCCTCGCAGGTGGGCTGAGAGCTGTGCCGAAGGCCAGCCGCTGGTGGAGAGCCAACCTGCCCGAGCGGGCTTGTTGCTCAGTGCCCGGAATCTGGGCAGCCTGCCTGGGGACATGGGCCGGGGAACTGTGGTGATGAGCGCTGCAGCTCCCAAGGGCTGTGCTAGCCGGGGATTATGGGCAGTGCGATCCAACCACTGGGAGAGTTACCCTGTTGAAATGGGTGAGGCTTGTTTCCTGAGATGTGTGTGCAGGACCGGCTGCCTGTGCTCCTGGCAGTGGTGCCCTTGAGGCCTAAGGCCAGGTGGACCCTCGCCTTCTTCACAGGCTTGTGAGAATGAAATGGGGGAGGGTCATCCACACCCCCTGCTTGGGCTCGTTTGAGGACAGGGGTTGCATCTTTGTCCAGTGAGTCCAGTATTGTCAGTGCCGGCTATCCAGGGCTTCAGGTGGGATGCTTTACCTCTACCTGGAGTTCCCAGGGACTGGTTCTCCTGCATGCAAACAGCTGCTCTACCATGCACTACAGCTCCACCCCACAGCTGGTTTTGCAATCTCAGGCAAAGTTTAGGGCAGCTCAAAATTTTGGAAGGTTTTGAAAGCGTTTCCTCTTGGAAAAGGAAAAGGTTTTGGAAGCGTTTCCTCTTGGAGGCATATCTGCCAACATCAGAATCTGCTGGAGCGTGACCTCATCCACAGGAGATCACAAAAGTCAAATGGACAGCTCTCTTTTTTCCTGCTCCAGCGCTGTGTGGAGAGGCTGAAGAGTAGCCGGGCACGGCTGCTGGAAAGGTACCGCCAGTTGGGAGAGGATGTCACTTGCAAAGCTGGAAGAGGCAGTTTGGTGCAGGAGGCGATGGAGATGGAATGGCAGGCCCTGCAGACGACGGGTGTTCACCTGCCCGCCCTCTGGAAGCAGAACCCTTTAGCCCAGGTGAGTGCAGTACAGCAGCAAGGGCATCTCGCACAGGTAGAACCCTCTTTGGCTCTCCACACCCCATTGTTTAGTGCATTCCCAGCTTTTGCGGGTTTAAAAGGAATGAAACTGCCTTTTAAGCCTTAGTTATGAGCACTTAGAAGGCTGAGCTTAAAAAATACTGGCATTTGAGCCTCACCCCATTTGGCCTTTAGCTCCACCCATGGCTGGAGTACAGCCTCTGGAAACTTGTCCTAGATAGAATTCAGCCCTCAGGTAAAAAGAGGTTTCTTACTCTCCTTGGCTATCCTTTCAGGCTTGTACGTTCAGACAGGGCCTTTTCTGTGGTGGTGCCCTGGTTACAGCTCGCTTTGTAGTCCCACTTGTGTGGTGCCAGGCTAGGTTCTCAAGCTGTCTTGCAAAACTGAGGGGCCACGACCCATCCGTGGTGGGTTGTGGAAAGGAGCATCGGATGAAAATGTTAAAAGACTTATCCTATCTTTTTGGTTTAAATAACAAGTAAAATAGGGTTTGTGAAGAAGTGAATGATATTTTTAAAAAGTTAAAAGATACCAGACATGGGAACCATCTTTCATCCCAAAGGCTGATTTCAACTTCAAAGCAGTTCTGGTGGGAAGCTTCCCAGGGTTGGATAGCTCAGTGGCACAAAGGGGGGAGGGGGTCAAATAAAAAGGAGCCCGGCCAAAATGCCCCAATCCCAGCCTGTTGCAGCACAAAACTCTCCCAGTAATTAGGCCTTCGGAGAAGAGTTTCAAGCCTTTAGAATATTGAAGGGGTGGGAACCAGGAAACAGCCGGGGTGGATGGTTGGGAGACAGAGGCCCAGGCCATCTAAGGGACCTGGGAGGGCCTCGGTTGGAGCCTGAAGCCCCTCTCTCTGCTGTATCAAGAAGAACACTAAATAGATATTATCTTGTGGGGAACTACTAGGCCCACTTTCCCTAGTCTGGTACCCTCCAAATGTGCCGAGCCAGAATGCTTTCTCTCAGCCCATCCACTCAATTTGAGTGGCCCTGTCCATTTAAACCTTTCACTCTGCTGGGGGAAGCACAGAGGAATGTGCTCAGGCCACCCTGCTCGGAGCAGCTGAGTCCCTTGCTAGCTCCAAGAGTTCCCCGCTTCTCGGCTTTTTCTGCTTGCGGCTCCCCTCCCCGGAAGCCCTTTAGCCTTTGGGTGATGTGGCCCACTTCCCCAGGCTAGGAGAAGAGGCGGATCTTGGCAGCAGGCGGTGGTTCCTGAAGCAGGAACGTTTCAGTTCGTATGATGTTGCAAAAGCCTTTTGAGGCTTTTCCTGTCCTTGGAAAAAGTGGAAACAGACCTACCACTTTTCTCTGTAGGTGCCGGAAGATCCTTTCGACCTGGCTGTCCTGGAGGAAATCCAACAGGAGCTGATGCTGCAAGGTACTTGACTGTTTGATTTCGATGGGTTGTGACTTGGAGAGCCATCGGCAGCAAGTGACCCTGGTGCTCTCCGTTGCAGAAAAGATGGCCATTGAGGAGTACGAGCGAGGTCTGCAGTTTGATGAGGAGTGCCTGAACGCGATGCTCGACGGCTTGGATGCAGAACACTTGATTATCTGCCCTGTTTGTCAACGGTGAGGAAGGCCTTAGCCTGTCCTCTGACCCCAAGGTGTTCCCACAGATCCCTCTCAAGATAGGGGAGAAAAAGGTGTTTCCCCCCTCACCACCATCTTCAGTTTACACTGGGAATCTACTTTAGTCATTTCTGGATGGTATTCCTTAGTAAGGCCTGACACTGAATGTTGCAGTCAGGTCGCCAGCCACAGGCCTTTCCAGGGTGTTCTGTAACTGTATCTTTTTGGTTTTCCATTTTCTTCTCTAATGGTCCTCATTTTATGAACATTTTCAGTCCCCCTCAGGCATGGGATATTGTGAGGATTTATGGTGGCTGAGGCATAATTATTTGTAGCTAAATTGCATATATACACGTATTGCACATTTTAGTATTACGATTATTACATGGCATTTATTTCTTGCCTGGTTTCCACAGCTCCATTTTATCCCCACAACAACCCTGTGGGGTAGGTCCGGCAGATATTGACTGGCACAAAGTGACCAAACAAGCTTCATAGCCAAGCAGAGACCTGAACCTGGGTCTGTCAGGTCTCCAGCCCAACACTCCAACCACTATGCCATGCTAGCTCTCATTTTTACGGTTTTTAATCCTTGTAAACTGTCCCATTGGCTATTGGATGCTCCAGAAATGTGATACATGAAATAGAATGAAGTTGGGCTGTTCTGGAGCCCCTTCCCCTGCTTTAAAGCCTTTTTCATATATGTTCGCACGTGTAACTTTTGCGCTCTCTCTCTCTCTGCAAACTGCAGGGTGTTCCACTCCCAAGAAAATAACAAGCATGACCTACACCAAAATGTTGCAGCCTGGCATTCAGCCAGTCGATATGCCCAACCTGTATACTCACAACTGTAAGCGCCTAAGGAAAGCTTTCTTCCGTGGAGCTGAGCTCAGCAAGGACCAGAGAATAGATCAGGATCTATTCTCCAGTCCGTGGCCCGAATCCTTTTGGGATTCCTCAGCAAGCTGCCTTCTGTTTCCCAGGCAAAATTTTTGGTAGTTTTCCAGCTTTTGCAGTTCTCCCCACTTTGACAAGTTTGAAATTCCTCTGCTAAAATTTAGCGTTTTGCAGGAAGGACACACTGTTTTCCTCCTTGCTTGCTCAGCAGTGCAATGTGGCCCTGAGAACTTAAGCTCCCGAGATCCGACCTGGAAAGAACCCTGTTCTACTTTCATGCTTGCATTTTGTTTCCTAGAAGCTACCTCAATGTAACGAGTTACCTGGTTGTATGTCAGTGTGGACTGCAGATTGGTACACAGGTGAGCAAATGCACCAAAGCCCTTGTCTGAGGGAGGGGCTATATTTTAGAAGTAAATAATCTGATTTGCAGCAGGAATCTTGACTATTGGATGTGATCTGCATCTGAGTCCTTTCCCCACATGAGGCAACAATAAGTAGGGCTTTCTTGGTGGTGGCTGTTGTTGTTGTTGTAATGATGGAATGACCTCCCCTGAATCCTGCCTGACACCAACTCTGCTCTCCTTTTAGAGGGGTAAGACTGCCCTTTTCTCTGAATTTGATGGCATCTGGGGTTGTTGGGGCGGTTTGCCCCAAGAGCTTTGGCTCTTGGGAAAATTGAGAAATGAAGTCACATTATGCTGGTGTAGTCTTACTTTTGAAAACAGACCTATTTTAGCTGCTTAGATTATGCTGATTTTACGGTATGATGCCTTTTGTGTTATCCATGCCTTTGCATTGCCCAGAAATTTGCAGGTCTGGGGCAGTATAAAGATGAACGGGTTGGGCAGCAAGTTGATGAAAACTCCCTTCTCTGCTGGAGAATGCGGGGAGCCTGCCAGGCCTGGTAGGAGATAGAAACAGAACGGCTCAGAAGGGGCCTCCTGAGCCATCTAGGATGTTGGGCAGAACCATGATGACTGCAGCAGTCTTGCCCTTCAAGCCAGCCAGCCCCTGGGGCAGTTCCTGCTCTTTGTGCAGTTTCTAAAAGGTTGAATTGTCTCTCCTAAAGTCTAAGTGGTTTTCAGAGCTGTAAGCTGGAATTGTTTGGTATTTTTCCCCCACCACCCGGCCCAAGTCAGCTCCGGATGGAACTCTGGAGAACTTGATTCTTTTCAAGTGCATTTGTCTCTTGACCTGGAAGAGCTTCCACACTCCTGGTATAAACTGTGAGCCTAAATGCCAAGGCATCTGTTTTCTGGTTTCCCTTAACAAAAAATTTTCAGGATTGTGGTTTGCTTTCTCCTGCCTCTTCATCCTATCCTGAAGCAAATTTTTTTTTGGGTCCACAGCATTGCCCTTGGGCTGAACAAATTCCAGCTGCTGAAACCAAATTCATGAAGAGGGAAGGGGCAGGGAAAAGATTGATGAATTGGTGGCACTGATTACTTCTCTTCTCAGGGGATGACAGAAGACAAGCTCCGGTCGCTGCTAGAAGACGGTGTGACAGAGCATGGCCACCACTGTGACAGAAACCCCGAGTTTGCTATAACAAATGGGGTGGAAGGAGAAACCAGCCTTCTTATGAGCTGTCTGGTGAGGTTTTTTATCTTGCGGCCAAACATCAGGGGATTCAAGCAGGGCCTTTTTAGAAGGGGGTGCAGTTCTCAGCTTGCTCATCCGGCCACCCTAAGTAGTATTTGTCATTCCTTCAAATGTCAGTGTTCAGCAAGGAGCAGCACCGTCCAGGTGCAGAAGGGAGGTTGGGAAACTCCCAGGCTTTGCAGAAAGTAAAGCAGGTTGAGGGCAGAAAGAAGTGGTTCTGTTGCCACGGGTTGAAGAGAAATGGAGGTTGGATGAAATGGAGTATTGTCAAGGGGAGCGATGGTCATGAATTACTTTGGTTATGAAAGGAAGGGTGGGGACGTCTGTGGAAAGCAACATCTGTGCAAATGTTCACTCAGGAGCATAAAGAGTCCGACTGGATAAGACTATAAAGGTCCTTCTAAGGGTGGGCAAAGTGAGGTCCTGCCCTTCTTCTGTTCTACAACTCCCATCACCTCTAGCCAACATAGCCAGTTGGGAAGGATTATGGGAGTTGTAGGCCAACACTTCATTCCTCATTTTCTCCAACATTCCCATTGTGACTAGTTCTGTAACAAGGGAGATCCTAAGACAAATTCACAGAGTAGGGTTGACCTCCTTCTGTTGGCATTTTTAAAAATTTACATTTTCTTTGAAAACTCAATTGTTGCTTTTTATCCTGTTTCTTTGTAAACATAGCAAAAGCATCTGAACAACAATCATTTACAGTTATATTTTAAAAGTGGGCTAAAAATGGAATAACTTAATTGTGGAGAGAATAAAATTCCTTTAAAGAGCAGCTAAATCATATGTCTAAAAGTTTGATTATGACTTTAAGGCAAATCTATAGTTTGAAAGCATGCAAATGTGAGTAGATAAAAAGGTACCACTTCAGTGGGCAGGTAACAGCGTTCCGTGCACTTTGGTGTTTAGTCATGCTGGCCACATGTCCACGAAGACTGTCTGCAGACAAATGCTGGCTCCCTCGGCCAGGAAACGGAGATGAGCACCGCTCCCTAGAGTCAGGCATGACTGGACTTAATGTCAAAGGGAAACCTTTACCTTTTTATCCACTAAATACTATAAAAGTGAAATGGCAGTCATACTTTGAGGGTATTGCATGAATGCAGTGAGAATCCTTTTATTCCTAGAAAAATTGGGGTTTGTATTTGACCAACAAGCAAAATTTTCCCGGGGGGGGGGGGGGTGGGGGTTTGGAAAGGGGAATAAGGGGGGGGGGGAATGAAATATGCCCCTCTGAGGAGTAGCTTTCTGCTGCTGCCCACAGGGAATGGTTGCTTGAGCAGAGGGCAAATTTGCCTGAATGGAGATCTCACAGTATGGTTACCGCTTACAGAACTAAAAAGAGAGGTCCATTTTGGAAAGTCGCATGCAGCGATCTCCATAGTGCTGCTCAGTATGAATGGGTTGAGCTACAAAAACAACACTGCACATGCACCTTGGAAATAAGTCTGGGTAACTTATTAAGAGCACAATCTTTATTTCTGCTTCTAGGCATGTGATTCCTGGACAGTCATTTTGTAATCTTATCTGCACTACAAGCCCTATGGGAAAAACGAATGCTGCTATAAAACTTTCTTCATCTACTAAGAAGTGTTTTCTGTGTGTGTGTTTTTTTGGTTTTTTGGGGAGGGTGTAATAGACATTGCACAAAATGTCCGCTATTTCATTCTTGAATGGAGCTGTGCCGTTTTGTACTCTTCCCTGCTGAATAAAACTCCTTTTTAAATTAATGTTGCTTTCAAGTAGGTTTGGAGCAAGTCTCGCACTTTCATTCTGTGTTCAAGTCCTGTGGCCTCCAAGCCAAGAGGACAGTCCTCCTGCTTTGTGGGGAAAACCCCTGGTTTCTGAGCTGCAGGATTTTGGATGATGGTTTCCAAAGACGCATGTTTGCTTCTACCAATCATTCACATCAAAGCAGAGCTGGATGGATACCTTGGAACTCAATGGTTGGTCAACACACAATTCACATTACTCAGGGCCCTTCCCCAGTTTGATATGCTGAGCTACAGCTTCCATCATCCCATTGCATTGACTGCAGTGATGGGAACTGGCGTCTAGCAACACCTGGAAACCTTTTCCCCATCCCTGCAAGATGTTAATTGTATTGCTATGCCAGGTATGTTTCTGTCTGCATCAGAGTGCATGGACTGGATGTAGCATGATAGATGTACTAGTATTACAGGATGCAGTGAAATGGGTGGTGGAGGAGGATATTTTAAGAGGGAATTAGGAAGGATAAAAATAACACAAGAAAAATGGTAAATAAAAGGGTAATAAAGAAGTTCTTAGAAGTGCTTTAACACCAACCAACTGGGATGCATGAAAGAGGGCAGAGGGAGAGTCAGTATCACACTCGGGTATGCACACTTCACTCCATCCACCACCAATTCCAAGAGTGGCAATTAACCATAATGGTGGAGATGCCTGTCAGATATTTGAATTAGATTTAAAACAAGTGATGCCTTGGTTCCATTGATAACTTTTGCTCAAGAAACTAGCATTTATGCGCACACAGTCAAGTCTTTCTAGGCTTAGAAACAGAGCGGGTCAGAAGGGGACTCTGGGGCAATCTAGTCTGACCTGCAGCTCCAGCCAGCTCCGCTCATGACATGCCTTCCAGCCTGTCCTTGAACATCCTCACCGATGGACTTCCATGGGAGGTGGTTGAAGCTCCATTCCATACCCTTGGGGTCCTTATCATCAGGAAGTACTTCCTGGCATCCAAACTGAACCTTGATTCCCTGAGTTTTGCTCCACTGGAACATGTCCTGCCCTCTTCTGCAGGGGAAATAGGTCTCTACTCACCTCTGTGTGACACCCCCTCACGTACCTATATGACACGTACCTATAGACACAGAGACTCCTCCTCTCCTGGCTGAAAAGACCCAGCTCCCTCAGTTTCACCTCATATGGCTTTCCCTGCAAACCGGCCACCATCCCTGTGGCCCTTCGCTGCACCAATTCCAACTTTGCTATGTCCCTCTGAACACAAGACTCCAGTCGCAGGCACACCAGAGTCAAATAGAGTGGCAGGAATACCTCTCGATCTAGAAGCCACACGTCTGGCTATGCAACCAAGGGTGGCGCTCGCCCTCTTGACCACCTGCATCACACTGCTGGCTCATGTTTAGCCTGCAGTCAACCAGCACCCCAAGTGCTGCTCTCCAGCCACTTGTCCCCTAACCTGTACTTATGACAGCTATTCCTATGCCCCAAGTACAAGACCTTGCACTTATCCACATTGAACGCCATCCTGTTGTCTCCTGCCCACCTCCATAGTCTGTCCAGATCCTTCTGGATCCAGAGTACCTGCTCTTCAGTTGTGGCCACCGCCCCCATTTTAGTATCGTCTGCAAATCTGATCAGCAGACTGTTCACTCCTCCTTCCATGTCATCGATGAAAAGATTGAACAGGATTGGCCCAAGGACAGAGCCCTGGGGGATCCCGCTTCTCAGTGGCTGCTTTCCAGATGATTCCCCACTAATGGTTACCCTCTGCTTTCGGTCAGTCAACCATGCCCCAGTCCATCAGACATTGCATTGGTCTATCCCCAAACTCCTCAATTTCTCAACCAGGATATCATGGGGCACTTTGTCAAAGGCCTTGCTGAGATCCAGGTAAACCACATCCAGGGAGAGAAGATGGCGTTGGAACGAGATGGTTGTGATTAACGGAGCTCTGTTATCACACCAGTATTGCTTGGTAGTGAGTCATGGGAGACTCATCTAAGCCCTGTTGGGGTGAAGACAGATTGCCTGGGCACGCTTTTGGCTTGATGTGAGATGGCAATCTCATATCTGCTGGGAGCAATTCAGGTACTTCTCAACCAAGTAACACAGGGGGTGGTTCAGCCCCTTCAAGTTCTCGACATCTTAATTTAGCTTAGGATTTTTATTAGCCAGATAAGCATTGGAACTGCTGAGTAAATATTTTTTATTTTTTTCTCCAAAAGCTGCATTTGTTTATAATTTGGCATCAAGAAAAGAAAAAAGTCCTCCGGATGTTTAGGTGGCAACTGAGATAAGAGAGTGCTGAGGCTTTTGTCCAAGTTGAAGCCAAAGAAAAAGACTTTTTTCTCTAACCTCTCTAAGGGCGAAGAATTAAATTAAATAACTACGGTGCAATTAGTGATAGAAGTTTAAAGCTTCGACTGATCATTTTGGATATCTGTTTGGACTTCTGCCAAGAGTAACTGGACACTCAGGATATTTTTTACATTGCGGGATGCTTTCTTCTTTAATGTGATGACTGTTTTGGGTGAGCATTCCAATTTTCCTTTTGCAATACTACTTGTGGAAAAAATCTATCTGTTGCTAACTGGTATAAAGAAGGGGAAAGAAAAAAAAAGGAAGGATACAAGAATCTCCATTTTCTCTCTTGCATTTCTGGGACTGCTGCCAAAGTATTGGCAATTTGCCAACCATCTGACCGCTAGTGATCTAGAGAAAAGAAAACTGGAATTGGCTTTGGCTGTCACTCTGTGGCTATTGGAATTATGGCAACGATGGAAGAGTTAAAGAGAACATTTTTGGCAATAAAAGAATCTTTAACAGCTTTACAAACATCCCAAGAGGTGATGTTGATACAATAAGAAATCTTCTCAATTGAACAGAAAAAGTGCCTTGATAAACTTGATGCTTCTTTTTTCGAAATGGGGGTTGGTGTACAATCCAAAACTGAACAGAATATACAAGAAACACAATAAGTATATGAAAAATTTGAAACTGTGGATAAAGAAACAAAACTAGCAAAACCAATAAATAAACTATCATGGAATTTATTTGCTATATTAGAGAAAGAGAAACAAATTTGGCCACTAAAGGAAGGATTTTTTTTTTTTTTTTGGAAGGATGGATGGATCCTGAATTAACTATAATTGACTCTGAGGAAGAAGAAACAGTGAAGGCTGATTTGCAGCAAGAAACACAGCCATTGGGAATAAATACTGACCTACAAATGCTACAATTACTGAAGATAAACCAAGAAATAGTGAAGATTGAAATACAGACTTTGAAGTGGGTTGATTTTCAACAAATACCACCAAGGCGAGAAGATGGGGTGGAGATGTAAAACTGAAAAATACTGATTTTCAACAAACCTTATTAAAACCAAAGTGGTGGGGCAGAGGGGTAAAAAAGAAATGAGATGTGTTGTCTTTAAAAGGAATGGTATAAATGGGTTGGCATGTGGTATGGAAAGGCTAAGGTATATGATTTTAATGTGGAAGCTTCTCTACATTTAAATGTGTTGAATTATGAAGAGATTATAAGATTTAAACTGAACTAAGAAGAAGAATAGGAGTGGAGTCCTCCCCCCCCCCCCTTTGTGGGTGATGTAAGGGAAAATGAGAGATTCTTTTCTTTTTTTTATCTTAAAAATGAATGACCAAAAGCTAAGTTGCATGACTCTTTTGTCTTTGAATTGCTATACTAGAAAATGACTATTATGGGAGTAGGAGGAGCTGTACCAAATAGATTTCTATTTCTTTTAGATTTCTTTAAATAGATTTTCTTTAAATAGATTTAAAGAATCTATTTAATCTATCTATTTTCTTTAAATAGATTTCTTTTTACAAGTGAGATATATTAAAGATTGTAAGGAGCTGGACTCTTATTGTATGTATGTGATTAAGTGATTAAGTTAAGTATGTGATTAAGTATGTGATTAAGTTAATTGTATGTGATTAAGTGAAGTGTAAGCTAGATGAAATTTTAATAAATTAGCTTAAAGAAAATTTGTTTAAAAGATATCATAGATAATTGTTGTCGTCAAATAGATTAGATAAGATGTCCTTAAAGATGCTAAATGGATGTTAGACATGTGAACATAAATTGGGTTAAAAGTCTTTAGTTCTTTTTTAAGCTTGGAACTTGTCTTCTCTTTCACTTTCCTTTTTAGTGGATATTAGACTGGAATGCTAGTAAGCAAAAAATGTATTTGATCGTATTTGTAACTATTATAATGAGTTTATTTGTTTAATATTAGAAAAATGAAAAGATCTGGAATTGTAAGAGTTGGTTAGATTGAAGGTACTACTGAAGAAGAAAGATGATACTGACTTTTATAAAATTTGGAGGGTCTTTCTTTTAATATTGGTCAAGGAAAACGGGACTCTGTAAGAAATGGATGGACTGATCTTACCGCAGAAGGAGAAAGAAGATAGTGACTTCTATCAAATTTGGAACTTTTTTTTTTTTTATTGGCTGGAGAAATGGGACTTGGTTTAGATCTAAAAACGTTTTTTAAGATTTCATAAATGGATCTGAATATGATTACAGAATGTTAAAAGATATGTAGTAAGGACCCAGTAGTTCCGATGTTTGTGATGTTTTTAGTACTGTTTTAAAAATTTTATAAAAAAAGTAACAGGTAAACCACATCCACTGCATCCCCTCCGTCTAGTCACCTCAAAACCTTGTTATAGAATCCCAGAAGGTTTGTCTGGCAGGACCCGTTTTTGTGGAAGCAGTGCTGTATGGCCACCAACCTCCCTTCCCTATCTGGCATCGCTAGATCTCTCGCTGTTATGAGCATTTCCATTGTTTTTCCTACAATGGATGTAATGCTAACTGGTCTGTAATTCCCCATGTTTCCTCTGCTACCCTTTTTGAAAATTGGGACCATTGATGCCACCTTTCAAGTCCTCTGGAACCTCACCTGTTCTCCATAAGGCCTCAAAAATGGAGGCCAGTGGGCACAAGAGTAACCCCACCAGCTCCCAAAATACCCTTGGGTGTAACCTGTCAGGGCCCAGCACCTTTGTAACATCCAGTACCCTGATGAGTTCCTCAACTTGAAAGTCTTCCTCCAAAAGCTGACTTCTTCAGTATTATCCTGCTTATGGATGCAGTCCTCAGGTGTGGTAGAAGAAAAAAAAAAAACCCCACCTGTTGCTACCCAGGGCTAAAATGCTATTGCTCATACAGCCTAACAAGCAGCCTTCAGCCCAATTTTCATAATCTGCAAGCTTTGAAAAATTCTTATTATGAGTTGTAAGAAGGCACAACATAAAGTATGTTCTCAGTTGCTAGAGAAAGTGCAGTATTACAGGATAAGAGCCTTTTTCAACAAAAGGGTACAATTCCGTTTTGGAGATGTTTTTAAGGGAGTTCATTCAGGACAGTGGAAAATACAAGAATAAAGTTATATTGTAGTTTGATACTCTTTGTAGAAGCATTTCAATCTTTTGAATAGGAGAGAAACAGCAAGGAAGCTACCAAAGGGAAGAAGAGGGGAAGAACCTGTGGCCACCTAAGAAACTCTGGTAAGATTTAAGCTGCTTTGCAGAAGTGGTGCAGTGTTGCGTAAGCAAGACAGCAGCCACCACTACTCCTCAATATATCAAAAGGGTTTCAGGTTATATGAAAACTTAGGAAAGTCTTGCTGGATCAGACCAGAAGTTCAGCTAGTCCAGCATTCCATACACATGGTGGCAAACCTGCTGCCCACAGGAAGATCCCTCAAGGATGGGTGCAACCATTGTTCTTCGAGTGGCCATCTGTGCAGTCACACATATGGGTACTGTGCCTGTGCAGTGCCTGTGGCCGGAAGATTGATAGCTAACAGTTTGGCGGGAAAACTCAGCTCCCCTCCCCGCTAGCAGTATATATAGAGCGGAGTGTCTGCCATTTTCCAGTCTTTGCGACCGCCGTTCATTGTGCCTCGTGCCACTTTCGCTCTTGCTCTGTCCATTTTCTCGTCCTTATAAATCTCGTTTGCTCTTTTCCAAGTTACAAACCCCGTTTTAGATAGTTCTTGTTGTTTCTCTTGTTCTCTAGTTTTTCACTTTTTTCTCTCTTTATATATATATATATTCTTACCCTCTGCACTATCTCCTCTATTTTTCTTACGATGGCGCAACGAGCGGCTTTCCACAAGTGCGCGGAATGCAGGTCTAAAATGCCCCCGGCAGACCCGCACGACCTATGCCTTCTCTGCCTGTGGGAAGGACATAGGACAGATAAATGTTCTCACTGCCTGGCCTTCTTGAAGCAGGCCAGGAAGAATCGTGAGAACCGTCTCTGGAGGCTTTTGTGGGACCGTGCACTTCTTCAGTCGGACCCACTAGTCTCCCACCCCGCTTCGACCACGGCTGCGGCCACCCGCCCAGCCCCGCCTGCTCCACCCGCCTCTTCGTCCAAGGCTCCACCCTCACGCCCTTCTGAGGAAACTCCGTCTGTTCTGGGCAATCAGCCTGCTTCCCTACCTAGGAAGAAAAGTGAAAAAAGGAAGCACAGTGGCTCCAATAAACCATCTGAGCACAAGAAACCTAAGAAGGACAAGGCCAGAAAGCCTCCTAGAAAACCTAAGAACCCAGAGCGCTCTAAACACCGAGACTCGGGTTCGTTGGCCCCCTTGGTCCCGATGGCTGTCGCGGTACCGACACCACCCGACCCGACTCTCCAGGATGCTATGAGGGTTACCCCTCCTGGGTCCCCTCGTTGGGTTGGAGACCCAACATCGGAGCCTTCCCTACCTCCACTTAGGGAATTGATCTCTGACGGGGAGATCCGAGATTCCCCACCTAGGGCTAGGTCCCCCACGCCTATGCCCTCAGCAGGACTGGACCCATAAATGGAGATGTCTCCTCCTAGGAGTCGGAGAAGTCGATTGTCTGAGAGGAGATCCGGCGAGTGGTACCATCCTCTGCCTTCTTTCTACCATGGATGGGGAGACTACCATTCCGTCGGGCGTTACCCGGCTCCTAGGGGTCACTCATCTCTTCCACCTCCTCGAGACCGTCTGACATCTTCGGTCCCGAGGCAAGCCTCTGCGATACCAACCAGGGAAAGCAGCCGGTCCATGTCACCAGCAGAGTCTTCTTCTTCTGCCCCCCCCCCCCACATATTATGGGGTTGATTCTGATGGATCCAACGTTGACTCCACATCTCCGGACAGTGGTCACTTCCCAGGGCCCTGGGTCCCCCAATGAGTCCCACATCTCTTTCAGGGAGCTGATGTTGCGCCTGGTCCAATCGTTGGAGATTGACGCCATACAACGGCCTGGACCAAGCACTGACAAATTTTATGATGTTGTTTGTGGGGAGCAGTCTACATCCATAGTCTTGCCACTTACCACCCTGTGGCAAGCTATGATCCAGCTGTGGGACCTGCCTGCCCATCTGCAACCAACTTCGAGGAGATACAAAGCCATGTACCAGGTTCGGGAGGACAGCCTGTTCCTTCTCCATCACCCAAAACCGAACTCGATCGTGGTGGAGTCCTCCCAGGGCAGGGAATCAAGGGGCTATACCACACCGAGATAAAGAAGGCAGGAAAATCGACTCCATAGCCCGCCGAGTCTATGCTGCTTCTGGACTCAGCGTGAGGATTTCGAATTATGAGGTGACACTGGCTTGATACCAGTATTTCATAATGCAGCGCCTCAATAATGTTATCTCGACACTCCCAGGCAACCAAGGCAACCTCGTGAAAGTTTTTATAAAGGAGGCCATGCAGGTTGCAGTACAGCAATTGTCCACCACATGCCATCACGTGGACACAGACTTTAGGGCCCTGGTCGGTGCTGTCTCCCTCCGGAGGCATGTGTGGCTACGCAATTGCAATTTTCCGGAGGAGACGAAGAGGCGAATAGAGGAGATGCCCTTCGACGGGTCTGGTCTTTTTCATGCCAGAACCGACCATGAACTCAAGAAGATTTATGAATCCAGGATGACGGCTCGACGGATGGAGCTTCAACCACAAACCTGACATAAGTGGTCTTGGACCCGTCCGTCGTACCAACCAAGGCAGCAACCACCACATCAGCAACAACAGCAACAGCACCGCTGACAACAGCTGCCGCAACGCTACCAACAAAGCCGTTGTCGTTTCACCGGTGACAGGAGGCAACATTGAGGGGACAAGTGAACCCCTCCTCTCCTCCATAATCCACCCACCCCTCTCTCATCTGGGGACCGGCTGAAAGGCCGACTCCCCATTTGGGAGTCCATCACATCTGATCGGTGGATGTTATTCATTATTCAGCATGGATATCGGATAGAATTCGACATCGTTCCTCCATCGAGCCTGATCCAGTTTACTCCATCCTTGCTGGTACTGAATGACGAAGTTTAACAGCTTCTTCGTAAAGGAGCAATTCGTCAATTAGCTTGAACGGAAGGACTCCACGGATTCTATTTGAGATATTTTACAGTCCCAAAGCAGGACGGTGGTCTTCGTCCGATACTTGACTTGCGGGATGTCAATAAGTTCATCACACTACAAAAATTCAGGGTGACCACCCTTCAAAATATCTTACCGTTGCTAAGGAGAGAGGACTGGTTTGCCTCATTGGACAAAGGAAAAGCCTATGTTTTGCTGTTGTGTCTGAAGTGTACGAATTTGCAGTGTTACCATTCAGACTGGCTACTGCACCACGAGTTTTTACAAAGTGTAAGACTCCTGTCTGTGCCTTTCTACGACTGCGAGGAGTTCAGATTTACCCTTATCTTGATGATTGGTTGCTGGTCTCCCAAACCAGACAAGGACTTATTGCTGCGATACAGACAACCTGTTCCCTGCTGTGAAATCTTGGACTTTGCATTAACACCGAGAAATCTTCTCTTGTTCCTACACAGATGATCACTTTCATCGGAGCTCGTCTAGATTCCATGACGGCAAGAGTATTCCTCCCGCAGGACAGACAGCAAGCTCTTGCTCAACATATCCATCAAATGCGACGAGACAGGACTGTTCCTGCCAGGTCCATTCAGAGACCCTTGGGCCATGTGGCTGCGTTGGTCACCGTTGTCTGACATGCCAGGCTCCGACTTCGTCCTCTCCAGCTTTTCCTCAACAAAGCGTTCCGACCGCAAAGGGATTTGCCAATGAAATTACTTCGGATTCCATCTTCTGTTCTCCACTCTCTACTATGGTGGACGGTTCCGGCCAATCTAAACGTGGGGGTATCTTTCCGACCCCGATGCCCTTCGATGACTCTCGGTACCGATGCATCCCTATTGGGATGGGGAGCAGTATGTTCCGACCTATGCACCCAAGGTGTATGGAATCAACAGGAATCCAGGAATCATATCAATTTCCTAGAACTTCTGGCAGTTTTCAAGGCTCTGCGCTCGTTTGAGGACGTTCTTTGGGACCGAGTAGTTCAGATAACCTCAGACAACATCGCTACAGTCTTTTATCTGAACAAACAAGGAGGGACGAAGTCACCAACGTTAGCACGGCTCTCGATGCAAATCTGGGAGTGGTGCATTCCAAGAGCTATTACCCTGATAGCAGTACACCTTGCGGGTACGGACAATGTGGAAGCCAATCTTTTGAGCAGGCACATGTCCACATCTCACGAGTGGGAACTGGATCGTCAAGTATGCGACCAACTATTCAATCGCTGGGGCCACCCAGACATGGACCTATTCGCTACCCGACAGAACAGGGTATGCGAAATGTTTTGCTCGAGAGCGGGAATCGGACAAGGGTCGACAGGGGATGCCTTTATGATCCTCTGGAACAATAGGAACTTCTACACTTTCTCTCCGATTCTCATTATGAGAGTGGTATCAAAGATAATCCATGACAGGGCCATGGGACTATTAGTAACTCCATGGTGGCCGCGCCAAGCTTGGTTCTCGACTCTTCTGCATATCTCCCAAGAATATCTGCACCTTCCATCCATTCCATACCTCATAACTCAGCGAGAGGGCACAATTCGCCACCTGAACTTAACATCGTTGAAGTTGGGGGCATGGCGAATTCGATAACAGCCAATACTAACTCGGTACCGATGTCGTCTACACCTACTATGGATCCCGTCTTCGGAACCGACATGCCACTCCACACTTCGAATCCTTCGGCACTATCTACATCCTCGGATCTAACAAATGTTCCATCGGGTCCGACACTTTTTCACCTGGACATTCATCATATTCTCGATTCTGCGCTAAGGCCATCAACTCATAAGTCATATGCAGCCAAGTGGCGACGATTCTCTGTCTTTGCGGAGTTACAGTAATTTCTTCCACAGTCAGCATCCATCGACCACATTCTGCAGTTTCTCCTAGAACTTTACCATTCCGGGCTGAAGCCATCATCCATTAAAGTGTACACGGCAGCAATTTCATATTACCGTGGTACAATTCAAGGTTTCTCCATCTTCTCTCAACCATTGATAAAGAGATTCCTTAGAGGACTCCATAACCTTCATCCGTCAGACCAGTTATGCCTACATGGAGTCTTTCAGTGGTCTTACAAGGGCTCCCTTTGAACCTTTGGCAACAATTGATTTATGTCTTCTTTCTTGGAAAACAGCATTCCTTGTAGCAGTTACATCAGCTCGGAGAGCTAGCGAGCTCTGCACCCTCAGGGCAGACCCTCCGTACCTGAATTTTCATAGGGAAAAAGTAGTTCTGCGAATGGATTCATCCTTTCTTCCGAAAGTGGCTACTCCCTTTCATATGGGTCAAGACATTGTTCTACCTGCCTTTTTTCCATCATTGTCAAATCCGATTGAGAGATCTTTACATACACTCGATGTCCGGCGCTGCCTGGCCTTTTATAGATCTAGAACTGAGTCTATTCGAGATTCCAACAGACTCTTCGTTAAGTACTCTGAACAGAATCAAGGTTTTCCTGTTACCCCTTCAGAGACTCTCCAAATGGGTAGTACACACCATTACCCTCTCTTATCAGTTGGCTAAGATAGACTTGCCTACAACCCCGAGAGGACACTCCACTAGAGCTCTTGCTGCTTCCTCAGCTTTTGCGTCGCGAGTTCCACTTGATGATGTCTGCAGGGCGGCCACTTGGGCCACTCTATGTACATTTGCAAAACATTACCGGCTGGATGTCCGGGCTAGACAAGACTGTTCCTTTGGCAGAGCCGTTCTTTCAGCTATTCTTCGATGATGACACCTCCCTCCTCCAATCAGTGTAAGCTTGTTACTCTACCCATATGTGTGATGCACAGAGGCCACGACAAAGAAAAGCAGGTTGCTTACCTGTAACTGATGTTCTTCGAGTGGCCATCTGTGCAGTCACATAACCCACCCACCGACCCCGCTCGGTGTCAATGGGTGGTGCTTCTCGGTACCGTGTTATTTTCCCTTCCGTACCGAGTCAGTATGTTTCTCTTGTCGTTGGTTCGACAATGTTAATTACTTAGTTACACTTTGTTCTTTAGAGAGCGAACATCCGGTCTATTAAAGACTGGAAAATGGCAGACACTCTGCTCTATATATATTGCTAGGGCGGAGGGGAGCGGAGTTTTCCCACCAAACCATTAGCTATCAATCTTCCGGCCACAGGCACTGCGCAGGCGCAGTACCCATATGTGTGACTGCACAGATGGCCACTTGAAGAACATCAGTTACAGGTAAGCAACCTGCTTTTATTTATATTGATCTTAGAAGTTTTAAACAGAAATGTTAGAGAAGACATGGATATTAAAGGTGTCAGAATTAGAGATGAAACTTAGAAACTACAAGCATTTGCAGACAACTTAGTATTTATCCTAGAGAATCCACTGGTAACGACGCCTAAACTTTTAAAAAAGATAGAATACTATGGTGAAGTTACCGGGATTAAAATAGAGAAAAGACAAAATTGTTAGTGGAAAATCTCACATTGGAGCAGAAAACGACTTTGACGGAACAAGCAGACCTTCAAATTGTTAAGAAGGTTAAATATTTGGGAATTTTTCCTACAGTTAAATGTGCTACATTGAAAGAAGATAACTATGTTAAACTATGTAAGGAAATTAAAAGCGATCTGGAAAAATGGGCTAACTTGCAATTATCACTGTTGGGAAGAATAGCAATAGTTAAAATGAATATATTACCAAAGCTCTTATTTTTATTTCAAAAAATTTCCATAAAAATTGATAAAAACTTTTTTGATGATTTAAACACCCAAATTTTGAGATTTATATGGCAAAAGAAGAAACCAAGGATTAAATTAAAAAATGCTCCAGGAGGCCAAAAGGGAATGGGGGTTTTGGCCTTCCTGATTGAATGCTGTATTATCAAGCTTGTGTCTTAATGTGGTTAAAAGAATGAACAACTTTAAGAAATAAGAGAATCCTGTATCTTGAAGGGCATGATTTACAAATGAGATGGCATGAGAAGTGTAAGACACATGGTTGTTTCTTAAATCATTTTATTAGAAAGTCATTAATGTCGGTTTGGGAAAAACTAAAGTCAAAGCTATATACTAAGTTGCCGAGATGGCTTTCTCCTATGGAAGCTCTTGTATATCCAAATGCATTGAATTTTAATATGATTGTGAGATATATTTTGGATAATGATGGAAAATTGAAACCGAATCAAGAACTACAGGAGGAGGGTATTGATATTTCTTGGTGGCACAAGATTCAAATACAATCGAGTTAAAGACTATAAAATGTATGGATTTTATAAGGAATTAACAACATTTGATCAAATGATTTTAAAATCAGATGGAAAAAATGATTGAAAGATTGTATAACTTTCTTTTGGACATGAGAATGGAAGATGAACAAGTTAAGGAAATGATAACATGGGCACAAAATTTTGGATACAATATTGAGTTACAGAAATGGCAAAAGCTGTGGGAAAGAAATATTAAGGTAACCTTAGCAACTTCATATAAAGAAAACCTTTATAAAATGTTTTATAGATGGTATGTATAGACTAGCAAATAGACTAGCAAAAATGTTCCCAAATATGTCAAATGGATGTTGGAAATGTAAACATAAACCTGGTACTTTTTATCTTATGTGGTGGACTTGTGATAAGGCAAAAAAATACTGGATTAAAATACATAAATGGCTTGAGGAAATGTTACAAAAACCTTTAACATTTAAACCTGAAGTTTCTATTAGGCATTATTTCTTATGACTTTGGTAAACAAGCTAGATACCTGATTCTATGTGTAATTACTGCAGCGAGGATTGTATTTGCTCAATATTGGAGGAGTGAAGAGCCACCTATTGAAGAACTGATCTTAAAAAAGATTTTGGATTGTGCAGAAATGGACAGACTGACCTTGTCTCTGAAGGAGGAGGAGGATGCATATTTCTATCAATTTCCTTATTTCTAACTTTTATTATTGACTAGAGAAACTGTGCATAGATTTGAATATGCTTATAGACTTAAACAGCAAGATGTTTAAAAGAGCAAGATGTTAACCCAGTATGTCCGATGTCTTAAATGATTGATTTTTTTTAATATTAGTTTGTAGAGAAAATAATAAAATTTATTCAAAAAAAAAAAAGGGGGGATGGGTGCAAGACCTCCGGCTGCCCAGGCTCCTCAGCAACTAGGGTATATGGACATGCCACCTCTGGTAAAGGAGGTAGCATAGAGCCAGCAAAGGTAGTAGCAGTCACATGTTTTTTTAAAGCCATCCAGATTGGAGTTCATCACCGTGACAGCAAAATCCATTGTTTACGCTGTGGAGTACTTCCTTTTATCTGTCCTAAATGTCCCACCCATCAGCTTCAGAGGTCAAAATATATGGAGGGACTTGAGTTGTCCTGTCCCTCATTTAGGTTCTCAATTTTTATTGCCTATTTATTCTTCTTGTGGGTTTTTATTTTATGAGCGGTTCTAATGTTATTTTGATGTACATCCTGCTGTGTACCTGAAAGAGAGGCAGTGTGATTTGTTCAATCAGCCTGAGCATAAAAAGGGCTTTCTCATATTGAAGCACTACTACAAAATAGTTCAAAACAAGCCCACTCAGAGTGGGCTGTGAGTTCTAATTATGTGTTGATGCCACCCAAAAGCCAAAGCTCTGGGGGCCTGTTTACAAAGATTAAACATTTTGAAAACACAAAATGCATTTACATACAAATGTATAAGATGACCATGAATACTTTGACCTACTGAGAACAAAGTAATTTACTTTGAAAGGAGAAAAATGGGATTAATGAAATAGTGCATTTCTATTTTCCTGTTTGTACATCATCACTGCCTTTCCAGCTTCTTCATCTTCTCATCTACCTCCAAAACAATGTCCTGCAGTTTGACAGCTGTTTTCATCAAGGCAGCAAAGCTTTCTTTCATGCTGTTGGTCCCTTCTTCTCTTCCGATGTTGTCAAGATTGTCAAACCACTGGAGAATTCCTTCCAGGTGTGCCTGGACAACCTTTTGCTCCTCCAGTTCTGCCTGAAGAGCCTGTTCTGCATATGTTTCAGCCTTCAGCTTTTTTTCTAGCTGGTTGATCTCCATCTGCAGTTCCTGAAACTGCTCTGCAGTATAGCAAAACTTCTCTTGGGCTTCGTCTTCCGGGAGCAAAACATTCTTGGGAATGGTCAGCACCATGTTCAGAAGCATATCTTCCATTTTGCCAAACAAGCTGTCGAAACGCTGTTTCATGAAAGAAAAGAATTGCTCTGTACCCCTCCGGATTAGGGAAGGCGTGCTATGAGAACGGCTGTTGTTCAATTTATTCAGAATAGCTGCTTCTGCTACCAGTATGATGTGGGAAAGATGATCTTGAAAGGCAGTATATATCCGCAAAATCAATGTTTGAGGTGTAAACCCAAAGAACTGGGTTTCGTAGATCATTGGATTTATGGACATGTTGAGGAGAGATCTGCTGTGGTGGTAGAAGACAGGAAAAAACAGCACACACTACACTCTTGGCCCAGCTGTTGGGATGACACGCAACTGGCAACGTTTCATGTGCATAGCAAACAGAATGGCAACATGATACTCCAGCGAGGGAACAGAGAAGACTGAAAAGTTATGCTGTCCTGTGGACAAAAGCACAGAAATATGGATGGCTTTTCTAGTTTCCACTGGGTAAACAGTCTTGACATGCTCAGAGACTTTGGTTCTCCCTCCCCCCTCACCTGCATCCCCTTGACCCAAGGTGTGTTGTGCATCTTGAAAGCTTCACAGGTCTACATTTTGAAAGCTTCTTCTGAAGCTTCTTCTGAAAAAGTAGTGTTTGTTCCAGAGGCCTGCATTTTTTGAAAACGCATTTATGGGGCAAAATGTTTATATGTGCCTCATTGTTATAAAGACAAACCGCATCCCTTTCTCAGAAAGCAGCAGAATTCCAAGCCTGGTTACTGTTTAGCATTGCTGTTACTGTAAGGAGATGGAATCCTTAGCTGGACTGTGAAGCTGCTGGAGGCTAACACTATCAGTGGGGAAATACCAGCATTCCCATCAGCTGCAGGGAGCTGAGACAAAGGTGTCCATTTGTTTCTGAATGGACCCATTTAATCATCTAGTTCAACAGAGGCAGGGTAGTTGTCAACCCAGTTTTCCTGGATGGATCCTCAATCAGACACATTTGCATGTTTAAGCAGACACAGAGGCTGGTCCAAACTGCCAGGAATTCACTGAACTGACTTGTCAATAAGGCTCAATCAGGGAAATTTTCTATTCTATTGTCCAGGGCATTTCTGATCAGTTTAGAGTATTGCTTTGCGTATGAAAACATCAAGATGCTATTATGTTAACGTTATCTGGAAACCTAACACTCTGTAGAAACATAGAAACAGAGCGAGTCAGAAGGGGGCTCCCAGGCCATCTGGTCTGACCCCCGCCTCCAGCCGGCTCCGCTCATGACATGCCCACCATGTGCATGTCCAGCCTATCCTTGAACACCCGCACCGATGGGGCCTCAACCACCTCCCGTGGAAGCCCATTCCACACCCTCGGGGTCCTGACTACAGAACCCTGTGCATGATTGGAAGGTTATAGAAATGTCAGTTCCTGGGCTGTGATTTTGCAGCTGGTGGTGGAGACCACGGCCCGGTATCTGCTGTCGCAAGTCACTGCAGGGGGCCTGGGTGATCTCGCCAATGCAGCCGCTGGGGTCCAAGGCGATTCGGTCTTCCTGCCACTGGGAAGGAGACTGGGCAATCTCATGCTCCCGGCAGCATGCAGGGCCCACCTGGAGAAGGGTCTTCACTGTGCTGGCCCCTTCTGGGAAATGGTGCTCGGGAAGCCAGGCCGGGGCCAACACCGCATTGTTTCAGGGCCTCCTGGAAAGGCCTTTCTCCCCCACAGGAAGCTTTCCCGGTCTAACCAGCCACGGGGTTATCGACACCATTTCCCTGATCTTGGTTGCCTTAGAGGCCCAGCACCTGCTTTTTTAAAACCGAATTTCACTGAGTGCGTTTGCAAATGACTCCAAGGCTGCGCTGAGGAGGAAAGGGGAGAGGGGCCTTCCGCCCCATATCAGGAGGGAGGGCCTCAGGCCTGGCGGGCAGGGGCCCATCTTTATTTCCCACATCCTATTAGCATTTGGGGAGGAGGGAACGGCAGGAGCGCCGAGGAACCCCCTTTTCGAGGCCCTCCCTCCTCTCCCTGGCTAGGGAACAGCGGAGATAATACCGCCGGACGCCCCTCACCTGGCCTCGGGGCTCTTCCCTTCCTGGGAGGATCCAAACTCGCGACCTCGGGACGCCGCGGCGACACCAGCGCGAACCCCACTTTTCCCGCCACTTTCAAACTCCCCCCCGTCCGCCCTGCCCCTCCCTTCCGAGGTGCTCTCAGAGACACTCACCCGCTTGGAGGGACACGAGGGTGCGCACTTCCGGAAAGCTGAAGCAGAGCGTGAAGAGGACCATCTCATTAGAGACGCTAAGAAAGAAACTCGCCAGCGGGATGACAGCAGAAGCTGCTCATATGGGCCAAAGCAGAAGTGAGAGATTTTAATGCAAAAGACGCTTGGACGTTTTTCCCCAAAAAGCTGGACTCAGCGGAGAGAAGAGCTCGTGCTTTTTCTAGACGTGATCCTACCGTTTTCCATCATTAACAAAATAGGCCTCGTTTCAATAGGAAACAACAGCTAAAGACACTCAAAAAACCCCCAAAGCAGGTTCACACTCAGCACGCGCCCAAGTCCCTGCCCTGCTGGGGCAAAAAAAAAAAAGGGGGGTGTTATGGGCACTCCAACGCTTCCTAGTGGCTTTTTATCTAATTTATAAGTCTATGTTTGTGGAAGGGAGCGGGCGAGACCGGGAGGCGCGCTGCATCCTGGGACTTGTAGTGCGGAGCTCCGGAGAGGCAGGGCCTGCTCCGCTTCAGCGGTGACGGCTCTCTTTCCCTCGCGGCCGCCGAAGAGGCGATGGCGGCAGCGGCTGTGGCGGCTCCGGGCCTGAGCGAGCGCTGGTGGGCGGAGCTGCCGCAGCACGCCGTGCTGTGCCGCCTGAGGGAGCAGGCCGCCGCGCCGGCGCCCGGGCCGGAGCAGCCCCGGCCGGCACTGCCGCGGGACCTGCTGCTCGGCGTCGGCGCGGAGCTCTTTCTATGGGATGGCGAGCGCGCCGCCTTCTACGTGCTCGGCCTGAGGGGCCTCGGCGACGAGCCCGGCAGCCTGGGCCGCTACCAGGTGCGATCCCGCAGCCGGACGGAGGGGCTAGGCCGGGCTCAGCGCAGAACGGCCCCCGAGCAGCCCTGAGGCGATCAAGGAGCGAGCGGCAGGCCCAGCCTCTCCCGGCTGCCGGCTTTCTAGCCGCGCGGAGTAAGGGAGAGGGGCGCAGATGGCGTTGCAGGAGGCCCTCTCCTCCCATCCTCCCGGGGCTCCCCCACGCCTGCCCCCATGTTGCAAGGCAGAAAGGAAGGACTGACTTGCGCAGTGCACAGTGCGATGCCCTGCCAGCCGATGGAGGGATGGCCATTAATGTGGAGGACGATAAAAGGGGATCGGGCCAGTTCATGGGGGAGGAGGCTCTCGGGCTACTAGTCCTCGTGGCCACGTGCTACTCCTAAGCAGCTAGTTCTTCTGATGGTCCTCCAGTGATGATGCTTCTCTAGCAGGGCATCTCACGACATGAAGCCACAACCATCCACCCACCTGTTTGGGGGCTGCAAGTTTCATCAACCCAGCGAGTATAGTCAGTGCTTGGGGATGATGGGAGACTGTACTCCGAAAACCAGGCAGACAGTGGGGTAAGGCTGCTGCTTCAGGTTGTGGCTCACCATGGGATGCTCTTCTGGATAAACATTGTTGCTGTCCTCATTCCTTGCAGCCAGAAAATTTGCATGCCAGGGAAAGTGCTTCTGGTCTGGATGTGCCACTTGCTTCCTGAGAGAGTTCGGTCCCTGAGAGAGGTCTAAAATAGTTTTAGTTTAGAGCAATGTTGCATGATGCATGCATACAGATCAGAATGCAGTTGATTAGAATGCTGAGAGAAGGATTCCAACCTAAACTTTCTCCTGGAAATGGTGTTTGCTGCTCTGTTGCAGGAGGAAAGTTAACATGAGTCCTTTGGGTTCTAAAGACTAGGATTTCGGGGATAGGGATACTAAGCTAGTCTTGTCCTTGATGTGTTAGCTTTCTACATACAGGAAATCTTTGTGGAGCAGTCAGATTTACTGCACAAGTAGAAAGGTTTGTTGTGCTAGCATTGTGTCTGGATTGGTATGGAGGTTGCAGGTAATACATGTGAAAGAAAGCTGGGCTTCCTGAAGTCACTTCAGGAATGTTTCTCAGCATCCGTCAAAGAGCGATTTTCCATATGTTTTTCATGATGGTGTGGCTCTTAAGATTGTTGTCAGATAGTGACTTTTCTTTATTCCTCTGTTCCCTGCTTTTAATAGATCTATTTTATTTTTAATTAGTGGTTTTAAATTTATCACTGCTTTTAAATCCTGCCTTTTTCCTTTTGTAAGGAATCCAGTGTGGCTTACAATTCAGCCTTCCCACAGGGCAGTGCCTTCTGTTAGACTGTACCTCCCATCATTCCCAGCCAGCATAGCTAAAAGTTATAGTGCTGGGGAGTGATAGGAGGGCACCAGGTTGGGGAAGTATGGCTTACAAGATTTCCCCGCCCTCCCCCCCCCCCTTTCTATTTCATCCTCACCACAAAGCAGTAAAATAGATTTGGCTGAGAGTTAGTGTTTTGGCCAGAGCCTTTTGTCTTGAGCATTCAGCGGCAAGTAATGTGTTTGCTATGGAATTGATTTGACAGTGATGTTTTCTGTAGCCAGAGGAAATATTAACTCATGTTCACCTTGATTTCTAGACCCTGCTCTGCATAAATGCCCCTTTTTTTGAAGTGTATCAAACTGTGCTGAGCCCTACACAGCAACATGTGGCTCTCATCGGGACCAAAGGCCTGATGGTACTGGAGTTACCTAAGCGCTGGGGGAAAAACTCTGAGTTCGAAGGGGGGAAGCCCACGGTTAATTGCAGGTATGTAGGACTTCTATTTTCCATCTTCAGTCACGGTCTTTTGAACTGGGGGTAGCTGCTGCTTCATTTGCCCTCTTTTGGTCAGGAAGGCCATTACAACCACAAAATGCTTATCTGCCAGTGTTTTGGTCCCTTCGGACAGCCATCTTTTCACTGATGGTCTCAGGCAGTTTCTGTCAAATAATGGTTTCAGTTTTGTAAATCCCACTCTTTAGCGCAGGGCTGGGCCCATTTGCAGACTTCCTCTAGGTTTGGTTTGTTTCCTATGTGAGGGCCAAGCAAAGAAGAAGTCAAAAGAACAGTTGCAAGATGGATCCCGAACTGTCCTATGTATTAGACCTAGCTATGGGGCCTAGGGGATGTTGCAGAGGCTTCACGAAAAAGTGGCTTTTGAAGAAAAATGCGAAGGAAGAGGGCCTTAGAAAGTGGGGCAGTTCCAGCCATCAGGGAAGCAAGGGAGGGAGGGTCAAGCTGAGCCGGACTACTCACAGCAGTTTCGTTTTTTGATAGTGATGTTGGTAGATCAGGAAGCAAAACAGCCTGGCCTGCTCCTGCCCCTCTGAGAGCAGCTTGATCTCCACTAATTGGCAAACTTCTTGCAGCACAGGCATTTCTTGCCTGCTTGCCCGGCTGCAGGGACAGGGCCCAGCAGCCCCCTTTGTGACAGAAACCCCATACCTTTTACTTTGTAAACCTGTCTTCCAGCACCACACCTATCGCTGAAAGATTCTTCACCAGTTCGACATCCCTGACCCTGAAACATGCCACCTGGTACCCCAGTGAGACTCTGGAACCCCATGTCGTGCTGCTAACATCTGATAACACCATAAGGTAACATTCTTGCTCCGGTGTGTTGAGGTGTGTACCTGCAGATGCTCTATTATGCAGAGTGTGCTTTTTAAGAAATCATGTTTTCCCTGTTAGGATTTACAGCTTGAGTTCTCCGCAGACTCCCGTGAAAGTGATTGCTCTCTCAGATGCTGACGAGGAGACTCTGAGGCTCAATAAAGGGTAAGTTCTAGGACAGCCCTCTTCACCTCCCCTAGAAGCAGGCCTCTGCCATTGCATCCTGGTTGGAGAAACTGCATGTGCACCCAAAGACTGAATTACTTGGCCTCTTCCCTCCCTCAGGAGAGCCTATACAGCCCTGATGGGAGAGACTGCTGTGGCGTTTGACTTTGGACCGCTGGCAGTGGTCCCCAAGAACATAGCGGGGCAGCAAGAGAAAGGGGAGGTGCTAGCGTATCCTCTGTACATCCTGTATGAAAATGGGGAGACCTTCCTGACCTACATTAGTCTCCTGCACAGGTAAAGACCCCTGCCAGATCGGCGGTCCCCTTGCTGTTTCTGTTGTGGTGTTAGGCAGTGCTTGGTTAGATACTTCAGAGGCTGGTGGTTAGAAGGGTACTGCTTTGGAAAGCAAATAATTCTCCATAGTTCAAATCGGGATAGAAGTCCAGGATTTAAGCTCAGAGTGTTAAACCTCTTTCAGCCAAGGGCTGAATTCTGTTTCAGAGAAGCTCTTGGGGCGCATTCCACTGGTGTGTGGAGCCAAAGCCAAGGAGGTGGAGCCAAACCACCCAAAATCTCCAGCCTATATCAATTTAAAGCTCTTCCTGGCAGTCACACAAGCCAGTGGAGACACATTTCAGCCTTTTAGAATTGGGGCAGTCGCAGTGTGGTTGTGGTGGTCTTGGAGGTGGAGGAACTGCACAGAACACCGAACAGGCATCCAGGGAACCTGGAGAGCCATCATGGAACCCCTGGGGTGGCTTTGATCCCAGACCTGAGCTTCTGCAGGCCTCATTTAGGCAGTCAGTTCTTTTAAAATAGCAGTCTGCTTGACTTCTTGCAACATTGATTAGACCATGAGAATTTTGAGGTTTTTTTCACCCTGGGTCTGAGCAATCAGACAAAATTAATTTGGCCTCTCGGTTGGCTTGCATGGTCTTAGCTACAAAGCCCTTCTCCCATAATACTGTCTATATCAAATACAAATATTCGCGCCCAGGACTGTTGCAAGAACACTTGCCATAGAAAGAAAACAAGTCAGAACAAGGTAGGCTTCTCACCTGCCCTTCAGGGGGGTTGGACCACGACTCCTGGAACGTCAGGAGCAAGGAACGGCCAGAAGGTGCAATTCTGTGCATGCTTCGGCAAAAAAGGTCCTGTAATTCCCAGCTTGCCCCAACTAGCCATATTGGCTTGGGCACACTGGGAGTTGTAGGATATTTTTCTGTTGAAATATACAAAGGATTATGCCCTAACCCAGGGGTGTCCAACCCGCAGCCCATGGGCTGCATGCAGCCCAGGAGGGCTATGGATGCGGCTCAACACAAAATCGTAAACTTCCTTAAAACATTTGAGATTTTTTTTTGTAACTCGATTGTGTGGTTCTTGAGCATGAACTTTGTAGACGACAACGTAGTGTTACAATGTCACATAAGATAAACATAGGTATACTCTCTTAGGATTATTATGTGAGGACTTTTTTGCTTATCTGTTGTGACAGATGTCACAAATGTTATGCACAGACCTTTTTTTTTTGCTCACCAGTTTTCGTTAGTGTTTGTGTATTTAATGTGCGGCCCAAGACAATTCTTCTTCCAATGTGGCCCAGAGAAACCAAACGGTTGGACCCTCCTGCCCTATAGCCATTCTGGTTCACTAGCCTTGACATGCTTGGGGCTTGTGGTGATGGGAAAACTTGTACAGACCTCTGGGCTCTTAACATCACTCCCAGGTAAGTACCTTTGGTTTTCCCTAGTGCTGGAAACCTTGGCAAGCTACTGGGCCCGTTGCCAATGTACCCAGCGGCTGAAGACAACTATGGGTACGATGCCTGCGCCATTCTCTGCCTGCCTTGCGTGCCCAACACCTTGGTGATTGCCACCGAATCGGGGATGCTGTACCACTGTGTGGTGCTCGAGGGCGAAGAGGACGACGAGCAGATGGTACGTACGCTTGTCGCAGTCGGCCCGTCTGAGACAGGATCCCACGCATGGAGAAGTTCTGCAGCTGGTGGGATAGGCCAAGCTGGGCTACATGGACCTGCAGCCGGACTGCACAGGAAGTGGCTTCACACGTTCTCGTACCTTTCCAGGGTCTCTTCCCCCAAGCTTGTTGTTGCCTCCTGGCATTCTTCTCTTCTCCCCTTACTGGATCGCTTGCACGCTACGCGGCTGCTGGTGCCCCTCTGACCTCGCAAGGCATCCAGCTGTTTCCTCTTCCTTGCGAGGAACCAGTGCTGGATTCCTTCCAGGATGGCAGCGCCTTGCTCCTCCCTGGCTGCCTCCTCAGATGCCCCTTTGGGGCCTTGTCTTTCTGGAGCTGCCTCTCCCGAGGGATGAGGGCACAGGGAGGGCCCACTGCAGATGGAAGCCCTGCTGTGGCCTTGGGTGGCTTTTCCGCAGCTGTGGCGGGGATCTCCTCTCCTCCAGCCGGCCAGTGTCTGCTGCCCGTGGGATTGTGCCCTGACTTGACCACACGGCCGTGTAGTGTTGCTGTATAGCTGGCACTCTGGAGCGACCATGTCGCTCTGTTCAATTCTCCCCAGAGCAAGCATATGTTTTGCAGTGTCTGATCTGTTCCCAGTGTCTGTTTATCTATTTAAAGCTCTGCTTTCATAAATATTTATTATGTCCCACTTTTTCTTACAATGAAGCAGCCTGCATAATTCTGCTCACAAGCTTATCCTGTTTTCAACCTTATCCCCATAACAACAACCCTGTGAGGTAGGGAGGGCTGAGAATGTGTGCCTGGCCTAAAGTCACCCAGTTGGCGCCACGGCCAAGTGGGGACTAGAACCCAGGTTGCCTGAGTCCCAGAACCACGTTCTTAACCACTTGTTCCCACTAACCATGGTTAAAGTCGGTTGAAGCCTCATGGCCCTGCCAGAGGCTTTTGAAATGAGGCAGGTGACAGGCTCTGATGTGCTTCCTACGTGAATGTAGCCCTTTGCGGCACCCCAGGGGATCGTGACTTGAGAAGTGCTAACAGGCTTCTGCAAACGCTCCCTGCAGTCCGTCAAGTCCTGGGATTCAAGGACTGACCTCATCCCATCGCTCTACGTGTTTGAATGTGTGGAACTGGAGCTTGCGCTGAAGTTGGCATCAAGAGAAGGGGAGGAGCCACTGGAGTCGGACTTTTCCTGCCCAATTAAATTGCACAGAGGTAGGAGCACAACGTGAGCTTAGGCGGACTCTGGGGGCTGGTGGAGGACAGGAAGGCCTGGAGGGATGTTGTCCGTGGGGTCGCGGTGGGTCGGACGCGACTTCGCGAGCAGCAACAAGGAACCCCAGCGGCTACCTCCTCGCCCTGCTGCGCTTTGACGGCTTGGCATTTGATGAAAAGCTCCTTGTAGGTGCATACTGAGCTCTGACGTGCCAAGGTGCTGGGCAGACAGCAGGTCCCACAGGCTGTTTGCTTGCCCCTGTAGGCACCATTGTGCTGCGCTGCCTTGCGGCTCAGCGGCCCACAAGCACCACTGCTCAGCACAGCTCCAGGCTGCGCACGGGACAGCGGCAGGTCTGTCTCCCTCTCGCTACTGCCGCTGAGCCCCCGAAGGGCCCCCTGAGTGAGTAACACTAAGTAATGCCTGCTGTCCCACCCTGCCCTGACTAAACCATTCCAGTCCAGGAAGAAGAAACGGCCCGTTTCTTGTGAGCTTGAGAGAGTCCCAAGGGCCTCGTTTTCTCGCTGGAGATGGGACAAAAACGGAGGAGGAGATTCTCTTAATGGAAGCTAAAAGGGACCTTCAGAGGTGGGAGGAGCCGTTCACTCAGGATGTTTTGCTCTGGGCAGTTACGTGTGCGGGGTAGCCGGCCAAGAAAAACTCAGTTGAAAATGTACAGACACTCGGCATGGAGCAAATCTAGCCGGCCATTTCCCCTCCGAGTACATTCCTCTGCCGCCTGCACCCCGTGTTAGAAGGTCGGAGACGGCTCTTTCCCCTTCAGCCACCCATGCCACTGCTGTGGGCAGTGGCACCGAGAGAAGAGTTTCCAAGGATGATCATGACGGTGGGGTGGAAGCCCCGTCAGGCCAGCTGTTCCTGAGCCCCTGCCGGTTCTCAGGCAGCAGCTCCACCGCCACTCGCTGTGAGCACGGGAGTCGTGCTGAGCCTGTCCGACCGCCCCCTGACGCCCAGGCCTCTTGCTTGCCTCTCCAGATCCCAAATGCGCCTCTCGCTATCACTGCACGCATGACGCTGGAGTGCACTGCATCGGGCTCCCCTGGATCAGCAAGCTTCACAAGTTCCTGGGCTCAGGTGAGTGAAGAGGGGACTTGGAGCACTTGCCTCGGCGTGGCATGTACAGAAAGATGCCGTTTGTCGTGACGTGTGAATCTTGCAAGCCAGTTTGTCTCCGCACTGAAAGCCCCCGCTGCCCTGCCAACTGCGGGCTGCAGTTGCTCATTCCTGGACCGGGAGAGGAGGCGGGAGTTGGGCAGGAGGAGGGAGCGCGTGAGCTGAGGCAGCAGGGGCGTGACGGGGGCTCTTGGCTCCAGCTGTTCACAGACTGGCCCGGGCCTCCTTCCGTGGGGAGGCTTCCCCCTCTCTTTTGACGTTGACACCAGCAAGGAGAAGTGGGGCGGGGGAGGGACACCCTCCGTGCCTTTTCCTTGTTCTGATGAGTCGCCCGATGCTTTCTGCGCAGCACCATGCAGCCCTGGGCTGTGCCGAACTGGCATCCACAGGTAGACTAGTTCAGAGGCCTTACTGGCCGCTGGGAGTTCCCTGGGTCTCCAGTGCTGTGCAAGAGATAGAAACACAGAAACAGCGCGAGTTGGAAGGGGTCCCCGGGCCATCTGGTCTGACCCCTGGCTCCGCTCACGACATGCCCACCATGTGCGTGTCCAGCCTGTCCTTGAACACCCTCCCCGGTGGGGCCTCAGCCACCTCCCGTGGAAGCCCGTTCCACACCCTCAGGGTCCTCACCGTCAGGAAGTGCTTCCTGTCATCCAAGATGCAGAGATGGTCCCACAGCCTGCAGGAAACTGGACTGATGGCTTGAGTTCTGGGCACTTCACCCAAGGCCACCAAAGGCACCGTAGCCACAGTTGCTTAGTACTTAGCAGGCGCAGCAGCAGCAGCTCCTCCCCACAGGAAGGTACATGGCCCCAATCCTTTAGGGCAGTGGTGAGCAACTTGCTTTGCTCCCCTTCGGGGTCTCTGGGTTGGCCTCCAGCAAGAGAAATCTGTCCCTCCCCGGCAAGGGCAGGGTGCTGTGCGCGGCCCACTCCTGGCCCATAAGAACGCAGCTCTGGAGAGGAAAAAGCTTCCCTGCCGCTGCTTTATGGGGCGTGGGAGTGATTCCCCGTGGGGAAGACGACTGCACTCTGGCCCCACTCTTCTTCTCTTTAAAACGGTTTTAGATGTTGTTGCTTGTTTTCAGAAATGTTCTCGTTTTGGGTCTGAGGGAAGTCCCTGCCTGTCCCACCAGTTGGCCCTTTTCCACTGCCACAGCGCCCTTCAGCCCCCCCACAGCAGACTGATACGGGAGGCAGGCGCACGGGACAGGCCCTGGCTTGAGAAGCCGCGTGAACTGTGGAACAGGTTGCTTATGAAGCAGCTTATCTGTGCAAGGGGAAGCAAGTGTTATTCCACTTTTAGAAAGGGAAAGCTTAAATGCACCACAGTTAAATATCGTTGGACAACACCCTAGCAAGAGGCTCTTCCCTCAGTGGCTGCCCTGAAACGCCACCCAGCTGGTCTTTGGCCCCTCATGCTCTTCCCAGCTTCTGGGATTGGATCAGGGATCCTTCCCTGAAGCTCCCTCTGGTCAGGCCTCTGCCTGACCGCCTGACCATGAACTCGCAGCCCAGCCTCCTGCTCTCCCGGCCAGCGCTCTGGATTCAGGTCCTATTTCTCAGCTCTGAGCAGCTCAGTGCTGGCAACATCCGGAGCTCTCCAAAGCTCTCCTCGGGCTTTGGAAGTTTCCTGGCCCGCCGTGTTCTTCGTGGGCCTTTGCACAGCCAAGCAAATTGGTTGGCCTGCCTGTCCAGCGGAAACAAAGGTAACTTTCCCCCTGGACATTCTGAACACCTGGAACCCTCTTGCCATGAGACGCACCCAAGGCGGTTGCCGCTGCTTGAGCCTGCTCAGCCTCCCGCTCTTCCTTTGCCTTCACCTTCCTCTCGCAAGATGGCCTCCTGCAGGGAGTTTGGCCGGCTCAGGATGTGTTAAGTCTAGATTAACGAATCTAGGCGTGCGGCCTTATCAGTTACATTATAGCCTCAACCGAGGTACCACAAGGCCTCGAAACACAACAAAACACGAACGAGTGGACATTCAGGGCCCCATCACACTTTCTTATGCCCACGGCTTCACCCCTTGTCTGAATCGCCTGCTTGCTTTTTTAGATGAAGAAGACAAGGACAGTTTGCAGGAGCTCGGAGCGGAACAGAAATGCTTTGTGGAGCACATCCTCTGCACCAAGCCCCTGCCGTGCAGGTAGAGCCTGCCTCCTCCCAGACACGTGGCTGCTTTCCACGTGGCTGGTCCTTTGGGAACAGTCGCAGCCAGTCGTGAGCCAATGAGAGTGGACAAGTTCCGGTTGTTGGTTGTGCTTCTGCTTTTTGCGGTGGGGCTTGGTGAACAGAGACCAGGTTTGGGGCGGGGGTTTCGTGCCTCTCTCCTTTTTGCGGTGTGAGTGAAGCTGCTGGCTGGCTGCCGAAGAAAGAGGCGGTGCTGAGAATGGGGCTTGGACCTGGTCCAAGAGGCGCGCTCCCTCCTCAGCTGCGACAGTCCCGGCTGCGGCGCATTCCCTGCGGAACGGCTCTTCGGGGAACGTTCCCAGCGCTTTCAATTGGAGTGGCCCTGACCCCAAGGGGGAGCCTGGGCCACGGGCTGGGCTCGGCAGAGGAGCCCCTCTGTAGCGGCGTGTGGGGGGCACCCAACCGGGCGCCTCTGCTTTCCTCTGGCGAGAGTCCAGGCTCCAGCTTGCTTCCAGCTGACCAGAGGCTTCTGAGGTCTTTGTTCCGCCTCCAGCTGGAGTTGTGTCACTCGGTTGGTCCAGTGTTGGGACCAGGGCCTGAACCGGAAGGGTGGAGGTCTCCATTTCCAGTAGGGAGCCCCTGGGACGGCTTCTTTTCCAGTATTTGTGGCATCTGGGGCCAAGGGAGGAATTGGGCAACGGGCAGAGTGAAGGCCAGGAAGCCATACTAATGTCGAGGTGTCCGGTCCCTCCATTCCTTCTGACAGTATTTCTTGTAAGCACCGCTACTAGTGGCAGAAGGAGAAGGAACCTGAGGAAGGTCTTTTCAAAGTTTTGCCAGTCTTTGTTTCAGCCAGGCTCTTCCGCACTTTTGGTTCCCCCAGGCAACCTGCCTCCATTAAGGGCTTCTGGATCGTCTCCGATATCCTGGGCCCAACAATGGTCTGCATCACCAGCACCTATGAATGTGTCACCAAGCCTCTTCTGTAAGTGCTAAGCTGCCTTAATCTCTTTTGCAGAACAATGTTGCTGATTATTTGATTACCAGTATATTCTCCCTTTTTTCCAATGAACTCAAAGCTGCTCATACAGTTCTCCTGCTGCTGCTCTCAGTCTTTTGTGTACGGGCAGGGATCTCAGGTGCAGCTTGCAGAGAAGTCGTTCAGTTGTGCTGGAACCCTTTGCTACTCAGCTGGCTATTTGACCAGCGGGAGAGAGAAGCTTGGCCTGGCCTGGCCTCTTCCTAAACGGAGCTACATGTCGGCTCTGGGATCGCCCTCCAGGGACTTGACAGGTTGATTTGGACTGGCCACCATGCCTTGGGTCGCAGGCTTCTGGGATGCAGAGCAGCAGAGTTACTTCGAGTGTTTTCATTCTGCATATCAGCATTTAGGCAGGCCTGGGGAACTGCAGCTCTGAGGCCAAATCTGGTCTGTTGAGGATCCCCATCCCTCGGGGGGCCACTCTCTCCTCTCCACCTGCCTGGCCATTCCTTGGTGTCCAGCTCTTGCTCATTCTGAAAGGGTTAAGTATCTCTCCTCATGCAGGAATCAGACTGATTTGCCCCCGCTGCCCCATCCCAGTGGCACACGGTCCTTGCACACGTCTCCCAGCTTGAATTCATTCTGGACTGAAATGTGTGCTTCACCCTGCTTTACAGTCTCAACTGGTCTAAGCTTCTAAACATACAAGTGGGCCATAGTTGAGAGCAGGGGTGGGTAATGTCAGGCAGAGGGAGATGCACCCCCCACCCCCACCGCCAACAGGAGGCACTTCTGCCGCTGCTGCAGTGAAGAAAAATGGCGGCAGCAGGGCTGATGCGGGCTGCCCCCGAGCCTTGCGTGCCCCAGCCCAGAGCTGCTTGCCGGTGCGCGCGCATGCGTGGCATGCTTGCCCTGCCCTTCCTCCAGGGAGCTCTGGCTGGCATAGGCACGTCCACTCTCCTGTTCTGTTCTCACAACGAGTTGTGAGGCAGGTTACGATGGGCGAGAGTGACTGGCCCAGCAACAGGCAGCGAGTGCCGAGACCGACCGGGAAGCAGAACCTGCATCTCCCCAGCCATAGCTCTCCTCCAGCCCTGCGTCCGCTGGAACGTTCTGCCTGGCACTTGAGCCTCTAGGCACGGTGACCTGCAGCGCGAGGCGGGTCGAAACGTATTTCTCTCCTTCGCCTCTGGCTGTCGCCCAGGCAGCAGGAGCGCAGTGCGGAAGGGCTCCGTGCCTGCGCTCTCAACACACGGCGCAGGAGTGGGGGAAGGCGGGGTCCAGGGTGACGCAAACGGTGGCTTTTCAGCCAAGACCTGTTGACCACCCGTGGAAGAGACACCCTGGGTGTCTCAAGAAGAGCAAAGGGAGGGGCGTGGGGGGCTGTCCTTACCGAATACGGACGGATGCCTGACGCTTGCTTTGACAGCTCCACCGTCCACCCGGCCTGCCCTCCACTTCTGTGCACCAAGGAGGAGTCACAGATTGCAGCCTCGCCTCTCCGCATCCTGGCTGAATCGCGGGACTCGTTTGAGAGGCACGTCCGAAACATCCTGTGCCGCAGCTCCGCCAACCCACTGCTGCTGAAGTATGGACTCTCTTGAGGGGGGAGTCTAATATGGGGGGGAAGCACAGTGCCGCCTCTCTCCCGGGGTCCGCAGATGGCTGAGACATCGGTTATTTCCAGCTGGGGGCTGTGTGGCCTGTGTGAGGGGGCGGGTGGAGACGTCACCAGGTGCCCCCCCCCACCGCTTGCTGCCTCCTGCAAGGGTTGGTTGTCTGGCACAGCCAGGAAGGGAGTTCCCCTTGCGCAGCCCGCATCTGCTGCGCCACCTTCTCTGGGGCTTTGTTCCCGGCCTGGCCCTTCGCACTGGACGTGTGACCCGCAGCCTTGTCAGGTCTGGTCTGGCAGGCCAGACGCCGTTCTTCACCTTCCCGGGCCGCTCTCGCAGCTTCGCTGCCGCTGCCCAGAAATCTCTCAGCATCACGGCTGCTGGCGCTTCCGTGCCAGCAGCCCCCCTCCCCCCATGCCCAGCAGGCAGTGGAGCAGCTGCTTTCGGCGCTGGCTGAGCCACTGGGTTTGTGGGCATATTCTGTGGGCAGGACCTTGGCTTCCTTTCGGTAGCTCAGGCAAGGACGAGGGCACTGCTGATGGGAAAGGTCGCCGGGCAGAAGGAGTTGCCCGCCTGTTCGTGCAATGCTGGAGGTTTGGCCGGGAGGGAGGCAGCTTGGATTCTGACAGGGCCCTGCGTCACAGAGGGCTGACTTGCGTGCTTCCACCTGCTCTGAGGCCCTCTGGATGGAGCAGATTGGACAGCTAGGCGAATGACGGCTTCTCTCTGGCGAGGGGCCACGTGGGTGTCTGCAGCCTTGAGGGGTTTGGTGCAGCAGGCCAGGCAGAAGCACGAGTGTAACGAGGCAGTTGCACGGGGAATTGTCCTGGGGAAGGTGCTGGCCAAACGGGGCACATGCTGGCCCGCTGGAGCTGCAGTTCGTGTTGCAATCTGCAAGCAAGCGTGACTCCCTGCAGAGGGTGGCTGCCACGCGAATCAGGACATGTGCCTGGTGTTTGTCCTTCAGAGCAGCAGATAAAGAGTCTTCCCCTCCCCCTGAAGAATGCCTTCAGCTTCTGAGCAGAGCCACGCAGGTGTTCCGGGAAGAATACATCCTGAAGCAGGACCTCGCCCGAGAGGAGATCCAGCGAAGGTAAAACCGCTTGCTGCTCACTCTCCTTGGCTTGCCCTTTGTCCACCGATCCCATCATCCACATCTCTAACAAATTGCTTTCTTGGCCACGGGAATCACCTGCATCGTTAAGATGCGAGTTTCCTCCAGTGGGTTTTATCATTGTGCTGTCAAGAACTGGCAAGAGTGGATGGAAACCCCAGTCTGGCATGCAGGGCTACCTTCCCCTCATTCTGCTCCTGGTGCAGCTTTCCCTGCTGTTCATTGCCATGTGCATGCTGAGCGTCTTCCCCGTGCCTTGGAACCTTGCTTGCCTGTATTCTCCTTCAAGATAATTAAAGCTGGCAAAAATCGGTAGAGGCGGAGGGTGAGGCGAGAGCACTCTCGGCACATGCTAACGTTTTGGCCTTTGCCCTGCTCCTCAGAGTGAAATTGCTGCGTGAGCAGAAAACGAAGCAGCTGGAAGACCTTGCCTACTGTCGGGAAGAAAGGTGAGTCTGCTCCATCAGGGATGACCCTTCCAGAGGTGTCTGGACAGCCCCGAGTGAGTGGGATGCTTGAACTGGGGAGTTCTGCACTGAGCGCCATGCCTTCGGGTGCTTTCCAGCTTGACAGGTCTGTGTCTTACCTGGCCCTCCAGGTGTTCACTGCTTCAGAGAGTTTTTACCTCACTGCTGGGTCAAAAACTTCTTGAATGACACAGTGGTGGGTACAGCCCGTTTCTGTAGTCGCCCCCCACTTCCTTGTCCATATCTATCTTGACTTGCGGGTTTGAAAAGAAAGGTTTCTTCTGGCAGAAGTTTTTGCCACTGAAGGCCTTCACACATTAGCATTCCATTTGTGTTAATGTTTTTTCTCGTTCCCTGGAACCTCATTGTTTCCATCCAATTGGCATGACGTGTTCAGGCTTTCCACTACCACCTGATCAGGTTTGCCAAATGTCAGAAAAACTGAAAAGACACACTGCTATAAGCAATTAAAGGCACACATCGTGTTTTTAGCCAGTAATCCACTTTTGGCCAGCCTCCAGCTATCGTTCACTTGCTTTCACCACTGACGGCGGGGTGATGCTTACAAGCCTACGAGGTTTTTAGGGCAGCCAAGTATGCAAGGGACTTCATAGTCCTGCCAAGTTCTGGAAAAGCTGTAAGAACCCCAGCTTAGGCAGACGCGAAGCCTGCTATGAACCCTACCCTACTCCTGGGGAAGCTGCCAGGGGCCCCGTGTTTCCCTTGGCTGCCTTAGCTTTCATGAGATTTAGACAAACTTCCCGAGTGCTTCTGGGTGTTTAGGGCAAAGCTGCAACCCTTGAATTGAGCACCTGGAACATCTGGGAAGCAGGCTTTGTTTCAGACTTCAAAGTCAGAAAAGCTAGAAGTCAGAGGAACATGTGGTGGGGCCGTGTGAGGATGCTCAGGTGCTGCCTGCAGCTGAGGGATGTTGGGTGTGCACCCAGAGACATCTAGCAGACCACCCTTTCTTTCCCTGTCTCTGAGACCACTATGGCTGAGCTAGCAAGGTTTACAGTAGCCTTGGATTCTGCCTTGCAGAGGGTTAAAGCAGCAACTGGGCCAGGACTTGGCCTAAAAGTAAGACCTTGCTAAAGCTCCAGTCTCTCTCCTGTTGATGCTGGTTTGCAGCCCCGGGAGACAAATCCATACACTGCCATTTGGAACAAATGTATTGTGTGACAAGAGCAAAGGCACCCATCCATTTGTTTGGCAGGGGGTGGGGGTGACACACATGCTGCATTTCCAGTGCAACATTTCCTCTTCTCCACAAGGAAAAGCCTGCGGGAGATGGCCGAGTGCTTGGCGGACAGGTATGAAGAAGCCAAGGAGAAACAGGAGGATGTTGTGAACAGGTGAGGGTGCATTATTTTACCAGGGCCTGGGGGAAGGCAGTACCCATACTTGTCACTAATAACACTCACTATGTAATAATTCTCATTAAATGCTCGGGGGCACAGTGAATTGCTGAGCCTGCGTTAAGCAGGAAGGAAGGTAGCGGCTGGAGAACAAGCACCTGTCAGCACACAGGAGGAGATCGACAGTGCAGGCTTCTGCCAACAGCTTCGTCCAGGCTTACTCCCAGACCGAATCCTTCAAGCAGAGTCTTCTAAGAGCAGAAGCAGCCGAACTGATGCTGTTGTCTTTGCAATGGCAAGCTGTTCAGAGCTGCCACTATCTGGCTGCACATGTACCCCCAATGCCTAGCTTAGAGTGCCAAAGCATTGGTTGGAAAAAGGAATGGGCAGCGAAGCAGTTAACAGCTTAATAAGAGGGGGAAACAACCAATATGCGAAGTTTTCAAAATGAACTTTGAGCAGAAATTGGTTGGTGTAGTTTGTCCTTAGAGAGATTACTGGATGAGAATTTGTCTCTACACATTTCAGGATTTTGAATACAAGACAGTTTTGTTTCCAGGGTAGGGTTCTTGCTGGTGACCCTCAACCCCTAAGTAGCATTACTGAAACAAATTCACTGGTTTAAACACATGTGACTCTGATGGTCTAGAAGCCGGTTTCAAAATGGTGGACATCTCTGCCAGGCAAGGCAGAGATGTTGATTCTAACAAGACACTCAAGCCGTTTCTCCAGCACTGGTACTTTGACAGTCTTTATACTTAAAGGATGAAGAAAGTGCTGCGCAGTATTCACTCTCAGTTGCCTGTCCTGTCAGACAGCGAAAAGGATATGAAGAAGGAACTACAGACGATACAAGAACAACTGCGGCACTTAGGAAATGCTATCAAGCAGGTGATCGTGCGTTTGGAATAACGGGGTTGACATACTGAGTACAAAATTACTACCCCCACCCTGCCCTGCCCTGCCCTGCCCTGCCCCTCAACAAGAACCGAGAGGCATTGTTGACGTTTGAATTGCCTTTTAAATTACCTTTGTCTTTGTGGCTCTTCCGTGTCTGTAGGTTAAAATGAAGAAGGATTATCAGCAACGGAAAATGGAGAAAGGGACCAGTCCACGGAAACCCAGCATCACCCTCAGTGCTTATCAGCGGAAATGCATCCAGACCGTTCTCAAAGAGGAGTAAGTTGCGCCTTAGCTAAGCTAGCATTTCTACTTTGGACCAAGTGGTGAATGGCTGATGTTAAGGGTTTCAATGCTGCCACCATAACATTATTTGAAAGCAGTGTATGACGTTCCCGACTGAATACAGTAAAGGAGATGTGCATACATGTACCTTTGGCCAAGTTTGGAATTGCAGCTTTTGAGGGCTGAATAGCAGCAGATAAACTGTATTTTCTGTAGGTTACAAGCCATGTTTCCTAGAGCGTTTCTTTCAATTGGTGCAGTCTCTGAAGCATTCCATTTTTCTGTTGCAGGGGAGAGCACATCCAGGAGATGGTGAAACAAATAAATGATATCCGAAACCACGTAACCTTTTAGTTTAATATGAACAGGCTAGATCAGCTGTCTTTCTCCTAATTTATGAGTTATACATAGTTGTTTTGCTTTGTTTTTTACTTATTAAATAAACATCTTATTTAAAAGTTAATCGTTCACTTCTAATTCCAGTATTCAGAGAGTTTTCTTGGGCAGACAGAGAAAGTCTGAGCAGTAGGCAGGCCTTTGGACATCACTAGGGTCATCAGTGGGCCAGAGAGATCTTGGGCCCAACCTGAAGGACCTGCCCACCCTCATGCTCTTGGCAAGGCAGTTGCGCAACGGGAACTCCACCGTGGATTGCGCTCCCAGCTGTGACTCGAGAAAAGTGTCCTGTGTGCCTTCTGAAGGCCCTCCTCGGTCATGTCTAGGCTAGCCTGGCCTCTTGGCAGCTTGTGGCTTGTGCAAAAAAGGGCAAGTTCACGGCGCAGGCTCTTCCAGGTGTGGCCTCCTCTGGCGAAGTCAAGGGTGACCCGCTCATCAACCGCACGCTGGGAGCTGGCTCAGTGGCTCCAGGCCAGAACTGCCAGGCTAACCCTTTCTCCAGGTAGGAGCCTTTGAGGAAGGCTTTAAGAACCGACCAGAAAGAAGTTAAGAGAACAATTGCAAGGCTTTTTTCCACCTTTAATTTGGAACACTTCTTAAGGATACACCTTCAGTACAGTTAACAAATGGTTACATTTTGAATTCAGTAGACAGGAGAGTTCTACATCCACAGTTTCACAGGACACCAGTGGCTTGGTTTGTTGGAATGCAGTAAAATTCCAAACATTCTTGTGTGGAATTAAAGGCTATTAAAGAACAAAAAAGAGTAAGGGACTCTAGATAGATGACTTCTGTCTCCCACCCGTATCCTTGGCCAAACCACGCTCTGAAGAGTTGTACAGCAATGCCACGGGAGCCCACAAAGCGGAGGGGGTTACAGTTAACCATTAAACATGCTTTAGGAACTTATTTCGCACATAGTAAGACTAAGACTGTACAAGTATATAGAACGGAGCTCAATCCTGCAGGATGTCCTCTTGTATATTCTGCACACAGTCCCTGTTTGCTAAAACAAATAAAGGTCACTGTATTATATACCCCATTTATAGTAGCTAAGGCTCAGTGTAAGAGACTGAAAGCTACTGGTACAAATTAAGCAGGTTCTTTATTTTCTTCTCTCTTCTCTGCAGCTGTCTTCTCTTTTCTGTCCTGTTCATCATGTTTTCCTACAACATTTAGATTCTTCTGAAGCAACATACAAGGTACAGAAAGTGCACTGAGCAAGAAAATCCCAAAACCCAACATCCAGTGTCCTGCAAATAAATCCATATTTTAATATAAAATATTCATATAGCATACTATAGCCCCTCTGACCTGCTTGCTACCTCACTAAATAATGTTGGTAACCGTTCAGTCACTGGAAGGGTGGCATCCGACAGCTTCACTCCAAAGCACCTGGGGTGGCAATGGAGAGGGGTCTGATTTCCAGCAGCTACCTTCATCACAGTATATTTTGGGGGGTGGGGGTGCAGAGGGAGGAGAGAGCTGTCTTCCAGAGTTAGTTTAAGAAAACTGAGCAAGGTGGGAAGAGATGGGAAAGGCAGGGTTGTTACTCAGAGAAGCCTGGCTGGCCCTTCCGCAGGCAGACAACCCCAAAGGGTCCTGCGTGCCTTTCGCAGTCCTTGCCCTCATGCAAACCCATCTTTCCCTTTTAGAAACGCAACCTGGGCCACTGCTCCCTGTGTCATCTTCTGCTCTTTCGGTTAGAGTTAAATAATAATTATTAAATGTTTTGCTATAAAGATGAGGGGTTTTTTTTAAATAAAAACACCCCAAAATGCAGCCTTGGAGCCCTGCAGTCGAGGGTGTCATGTTTCCGGCAGCTGATTAATGTCTGTCAGTTTTGTGTCATTGAGGATCGCACGGATTCTCTCCAGGGAATCTGCCTGCCGGATCCTTTCCAACTGGACCTGGGAAAAACAAACAAACAAGGGAGATCATAAAAATAAGTGGTGGCTATGAGAAACCTACATAATGTTCAACAAAAGAGTTCAACATTAAGTTATATACATTGATATAACTTAATAGATAAGCGAGATACATTTTGGGAAACATTTTCAATGAATGTTAAGCAGAACAGCTGAGTTTAAGGGCAAGTCGCTTGCTTACTTTGGTTCTGAGGCATTCTTACGATGAGATGAGATGAAAGAATGTTCTGTTGAAGGAAGCCTATGCCATTTCAAGCTTCTTTCAATATAATTCATGGCAGGCACCTGCGGGAATCAGCTGGCCCCCAGGTATTTAGGTATCTTTCCAAGAATGGCCGCAGCCCAGATCTAGGTAGCAAGAATACCCCAGAGCACCACAAGCCCAGTCCGTGTTCCCACCCAATAGGCCCCAGCACCAGCAATGAAGGTGCCTCTGAGGCAGCCCTAAGCTGCGCCATCCTCGCACCAACTCCCTGCAGAGCCACTCTTCCCTTTGGGCTTCTCGCACGAAGCATCTGTCCCGCTAAGGCCTGTGTGCTGAGCCTCTTTCAGCCTGAAAGCCAAATCCCCTTTTGGAGCAGCTTCCAGGGGTGGGGCAAAGCTCTTTTGTCCAGCTGCTGAGATCTGCAGAAGCAATCCAACACTTCACAATGAGAGGGATCAAGTTCGGCCTGAGTCCCCTTGCCCATGCTCTGTTCATTGCCTCTGATCAAAAGCCTCACCTGAAGGGTTTGGGAAAGCTTCACAAAGTCTCTCTGCACTTGCTCGCTGACATCCAGCTCCGTCTGCAACCGCTGTGCTTTGTTCTTCTCTTCAAACATCAGCTGCTCAAAGTTGGCCTGGGGAGAGAGGCAGGAGTGCCTTTATTTTACCTATGCATTTCTATCCTACTTTCCAGAGAAGGATGATCTCCCACAGCAGCTTGTGCCCATAAAAAAGCCAGGAACGGCTCTTGCTGCTTTCACAGCAGGTGCTCCCCTTTCCCTTCTGCAGTCCCTGCAGAGCAACTATCAATCGGAGCAGAGTCTCTTTTGCAGATAGGGGAAATGAGCTCCCTGCAGCCGCTCCCTCCCTGGCTGAGAGATAAGCCAGGCTGGTCTCTCTCTTGGCTGGATGTTCGCCCCAGGGGACAAGGAGGGCAGTCTCCCTTGGCCCAGGGTCCCCTGGCCGATGAGAAACCACACCTTGCTTCTTTCCTTTGCTCCACTCCTGGGGGATGCCAAGAGACCTCCGAGGCACCTTGCTGAGCCTCTCCATGGTGAAAGCACCACGCACGCCTCCTGCTCTTCAACCAGCTACCAATTGCAAGCGTTTTCAGCCCCTTCTTCATTTTGCAGAAGCGGGTCCTTTCGCACGCAGGAATAACTTACCTTTGCGGCTGCCTCCTTCTTCAGCTGCTCCTCCAGACTGTTTTTCTTTTCCTGAAAGCTTTCCAGCTGCTGCATTTTTTCTTTCAGGGTGTTTTCCAACTGTGAAAGTCAAAGAGAAAACCGCGAGCTAAGCAGGCTAGAAACCGTCCCGCAACCGCTGGCTCCACTTTGCCTGCACTCATTCCTTGCTTTCCTAAAGCTGGACGGAAAGAATTTGCCGCTTATCCCAGGGAGCTGCAACCAGCCAGGGCAACTGGGAGTTTTCTTCTCAGCGGCTACACTCCCTAAGTGCTACTGCCCACTGGACTCCCGTGGTTGGCAGGCCAAGGAGCTGGCTGCAGATTGCCCCACCCATCGTGCAGGTGCGGCAGCAGCAGGCACACAAAGAGGAACATTTTACAGCCATGCCAGCAAAACAGCACTGGATGTCACCCTCTGAATTACTTTGCAAGCAACACAGTGAAGCACCACGCAGGCCTGCCCAAGATGCCGCATTTTGCTGAGGGACACCGACATCATCACTGCTCAGAGGGGAAAAGGCCCGGGCAAGTCTGGGAGTCCATGCAAACCCTTCAAAAGCATTCCCTCCCTCTCAGAGCTGAAAATATGCCTAACGGGAAGCCAAGTGTTCGGAGAAGGCAGTGCTTCTGGCACCCAGGGGCAAATGCCGCCATCAGGAGGGAGGGGAGGGCTCCAGACTGGGCCTGGTGCAGCTCCCAGGCAAGCACTCACCCCTTGTTCACATGCAGCCTCTTCTACGGGTGACCACAGGGACCAGAGGCAAAACGGCAGGCCAGCAGGAAGTTGCTCACTGCCGCACCACCAACGTTCCCTGAACAAACACCAACACTCTGGCGCATTCCCTCCCTGCTCCACGAGCCCAATCACACCACACGGAAATATGCATGGGAGATGCAAAAGGTTGCTCAGGGTTACAGGTTGCCTACCTGTTCTGCGTGGTCCAGAGGGAGCCCTTACCTGCTCCTTGTCTATTCTTATTCTCTCCAACTCTGTTTTCAGACTGGAAGCAGCAGCTGCGAGAGAAGGGAAAGCCTTTCACCGCACAAAGTATTTTAAAGCCATTTTCTCAGTGAGTGAGTGTCGAGTGTTAAGATTGCACTCAGGCTTAGCTGGGTAAGAAAGGCAACTCCCTCCCCACAATTCCCGCGGGTGGGGGCCTCTGCAGCATCACACCACCAGGCTCTCCCTTGTACGTCGCTCTGTTTGTCCCAGCCTGCTAGTAAGTCCTCTTTTCAGAAGGGAGAGCCAAGGCCGAGCAGGCACATTGCTGGAGAGTGGCCTGGGCGACGCTGCTCACCTAGCTCCTCCTTGCAGTTCTCAATTTCCAACTGCAGAGTCTCTTCTATGTTCTCCTTTAAGCACTGCTCAGCTTGAATCTGCTCTTTCAAGAATAAAATTTCCGCCTTCAGCTTTTCTTCCATGTGATCTGCGGCTGTCCGCGCACCGACGATATCTTCCCGGTATTTGAGGACCAGTTCACGGAGTTCCTGAACGAAAGGGTGGCAAACTGGCACAACAGAGTGCTGCTTGATCCCCTCTCCACCCCATGCAGACACATCCCCCCAGCGGTCTGTCTGGACTTGCTCCCAGCCTCGCCACCCCAGCGCCTCGCCAGCAGAAAGAAACCTGGGCCCCCGCACCTGCCAGCCCTGTGCCCCCGCACATAGCTAGAACACCGCAAGGCTCAGAAGCCGCGCCTCTGGTTGTCATGGTCCAGCGAAGGAAGGCACACTTAAGTCTGGGAATCTATTCAAATGCTTTGGAGGATGGAGCACGACCTTAAATACAGCCTGCGATCGATGGAAATCGTTCCTACAGTCACAGCTCGGCTTGTTCACTTGGAGCAGGACTTGGGAATGGCGTTCTTTAAGACCACTGCTGTTTCAGAACATGTCCCTCCACACACGCGACCGAGGGAAGTTTCCTGAAGTGTGAGGAAGCACCGGTGCCTCTGCCGGCTGCCACTCCCTCCCGCCGCGCCCAGTGCACAGGCCTAAAAGGGGCTCTGTCTGCACCCGGTCCATCTCCACAGCCCTCCAGCACATCATCCCTCCAAACCCTGGCAGCCAATGAGAGTGAGATCAGCGCAAGTCGCAGGCATTTCTTGGATCAAAAGAAAACATCTTCCTTACATGGAAGCAGTAATTAAAATCAAAAGTGGACACAACATGACAATACATGACACTGCAATCTGGAGGCAAGCCTGCACCTTCCCCCTGCTTCAGTTTCCGCAGCCGGCGGTATGGCACAACTTCCACAACTGCTGACTTAGAAACATAGAAACAGAGCAAGTCAGAAGGGATCTCTCGGGCCATCTAGTCTGACCCCCGGCTCTAGCTGGCTCCATTCACGACAAACCTACCTACTTGGGTAGCTTTGGCGTTGCTGTGTCACCCAAGGGGAACCACAGGAAGTGCAGAAACCTGGGCGGAGGCAGCTGCCGACCATTGCCAGAGAGGGTGGCCTATTTCCTCTTTCCTCCCCTGGGTGAGAGTAAGAGGAGCATGGGGGAGAACAGAAGCGCACTGGACTTCAGCCCCCAGCACTCCTGGTCCACTGACGCTGCTGGAAGGGGCACAAGACCCACCGGCTCGAAGCGGCCCAAGTTAGACCATCTTCAAGAAGAATCCTGACCTTACATGTGAGGAGCGAGGCTCACTCCTCACCTTCAGTAGGGAACGGATTTACATAAGCAGCCGCTCCAGTGTCTGGCCCAGGTGTTCACAAGAGCCGAGTGGGGCTGTCATGGATGGCAAGGGAAAACAACTAGGATCAGAGGAGGAAGATCACCCGCCTGGGGGGGCTCGGGCCCCCTCTGCTACGTGGAGTGGGGCACGGAGAGGTGGGCCCTGGCATGTGGTGGGGCATAAATGGTGCAGATTGGGAAGGAGTCTCTGTGTAGGACAACCATTCCGAAGGAATGCCAGTTGGCACTTGGGAAATAAGGGAGCCAGGCCAGCGCACCGACTGCACTGCCGCTCCATTCTGGGTGCTTCTCCAGAGCAGGTTTCTCAGGATTAGCACGTGAGCCCCAAGACTAGGGCAGATGACTACCGAAAGAGCCACACTGTTTGCTGGTTTATGCATCAAGAATGATAAAGGCAGGTTGCTTACCTGTAACTGCCGTTCTTCCAGTGCTCAGCTGTGCAGTCACACATAGATGGGTGCTGCTCCTGCGCAGCACCTGCTGTCGGGAAGATTTCATAGCTTGAACGGTTTTTGGCAGGAGCGCCACACCCCCTCCCCCCAGTGTAAATGGGCAGAGTCCCCGCCGCTTTGCCAGTCAGCTGGAGACCACCCGTTCGCTCCCTGCTGGTACTGGCAAGAAAAAACATGAGTACAGTAACTTGTAAGAATGGTATCTAGAGGAAAATATATAAATTTATAGACAGACAGATACCCAGTCAGATACCCAGTCACCAACACTGAAGTGGGGCCGGTGGCCGGGTTGTGTGAATGCACAGATGACCACTTGAAGAACGACAGTTACAGGTAAGCGACCTGCCTTTCTTCGTCATGGTCTCTGTGCATCACACATATAGGGGTGACTAGCAAGCTTACCCACCAGGAGGCGGGACGGTGCTGTTACTGAAGAACAGCCAATAAGGTTGCACGGACAAAGGAGCAGTCCTGTCTGGCTCTGGCATCTAATCGATAGTGTCTCGCAACGGTGCATGGGCCGACCAACTAGCAGCTTTGAATACGTCCTGTACTGAGATGCCTGCACGAAGGGCAGCAGAAGAAGTGACGGCTCTTGTGGAATGTCCTTTTGGAGCGATAGGCAAGTCCAGTTTGGCCAGTCGATATGAAAGTTGAATTGCTTCCAGAATCCATTTTGATAGGTGTTGGGTCCTTATTGGTGTTCCTTTATCATGTTCAGTGTATTTAACAAAGGTTTCTGTATGGGACCAACAGAACACTAGGGATCTGCACCTGTTGAGGCTGTGTAGGGAGCATTTGATTGGTGTCGATGGTGCTAGAAAAAAAGCTGGCGAGACGATGTCTTGATTTAGGTGGAAAGCTGTTGCTACTTTAGGAAGAAAGGTTGTATCCGTGCGAAGAACCACCTTTTCTTTATGAAAATTGAGATATGGTCGACCCAAAGGGCACAAAGCTCACTACCCCTTCTTGCTGAAGTAATGGCGACTAAGAAAGCAGTCTTCCAAGAAAGTAGTCGGAGGTCGACAGTAGCCATAGGTTCGAATGATTTCTCGTTAAGGTCTGTAGAACCACAGAGAGGCTCCATGTCGGGACGATCAATCAGATCAGAGGTTGAAGGTTTTGTAATCCTTGTAAGAAGCGACGTATTAACTGGTGAGGGAAAACCGATGAACCCTCTGTAAGTCCTCTTATAGTGGTACGAAATGGCTGCAATATAAACTTTAATAGAGGAAGGTTTGAGGCTTCCATGAAGTAATGAGAGTAAAAATTGTAGGATGTTCTCGATTGTTGCAGCTTGAGGAGAGAAATTATTGGTAGTTTCAAAACATGTAAAGCACTTCCATTTTGCGCTGTATGATTGTTGTGCGTTTGGCCACAATGAGGACTGTAAGATAAATTGAATGTCCAGGTGCAGGATGTCAGTTCCGAGGTTATCGTCGGTACCGAAGTAGGTATCGATCCCGATGTTGTCGTTGGTACCGGGGAAGATGTTGGTGTTGCCAATCCTGAAGATAAGGACGGTACGGAGGTTGCTATATATGCAGAGGCTGGTGATGTCGGTACCGAGGAAGTTGTATACATGGGAGTCATTGGATGAGCCATGCTGTTAGCTTCAAGGATTGTAGGTCCAGATGCCGAATTGCACCTTGTTCCTGGGTGATCAGATGTGGCACATGGGGAAGATGAATGTAACTGTTCCTGGACAGTTGAAGCAGGGTGGGGAGGATAATCAGGATGCCACGAGTGTTGTCTCAGTTGATCTCTGCCAGTGTCCTTGTTATTAAGGGGATTGGTGGGTATTCATAGAATGTCTTGCCCTTCCAGGAGACCATGAGTGTGTCCCCGATAGAATTCGGACCGATACCAGCTCAGGAGCAATAGGTTCTGCATGCCGAGTTCTTGTGGGTGGCCAAGAGATCTATATCGAGTGTTCCCCACTGCTCGAAAAGATGGTGACAAGCATGACAGTCCAGCTCCCACTCATGCATCATGGATACATGTCTGCTCAGGGAATCAGCCTCCTTGTTCTTGGTACCGGTGAGGTGTGCAGCTTGTTTGTTGATCCCGTGGTCAATACACCAGTTTCAAATCCGAACAGCGAGGTGAACTAATGGGACCGATCTCATCCCTTCTTGCTTGTTGATGTAAAAAATGGTCACAACATTGTCCGATGCAATCTGTATGGTCCTTCCTTCCAAGATCACTTGGAAAGCACAGGGTGCCTTGAATACTGCCAGCAGCTCTAGGTAGTCGATGTGCCTTGTTGTCTTGAGGCGGTCCAGGTGTCTTGCGTCCAGAGTGAAGTGCAGTGTGTCCCCCATCCAGTCAGGAAAGCACTGGTGTAGAGCATCACAGTTGGTTCTTGTGACTGGACCGGCACCCCGAGTCAAGTTGGTATCGGTTGTCCACCAAGACAGAGTTTGGAGGACCGCGTGTGGGGGTTGTAGTAGCTGGTATGGTGAGTTAGTGCTCAGGATGGAAGCTGCGGCTGAACCATAGCTGGGGTGGTCTTATCCACAGCCTCGCATTCGATACCACAGAAACCACAGATGCCATATGACCAAGTACCTGCTGAATGAAGTGCATGGTGACAGTCCGTTTAGAAGTGAGGGTGTTCACGGAATGTATGAGTCTTTGAGTCCGATCCAGAGGAAGGAAGCCCATGTGCAGGTCGAGTCCCAACGTGGTCCAATGTAACTGATGACCTGGGAAGGAACAAGGCATGACTTCTTGTTATTAATTCAGAGTCCTAATTGGTCGAGCAAGGAACAAGTTGTTCTAATAGATGCTAAGAGGTCCACCTTGGAGGAGGAGACTAGGAGCCACTCATCCAGGTAAGGCTAAATTTGAATGCCCCGAAGCCTGAGATGGACATAAACTGGGGCCATACATTTAGTGAACACCCTCGGAGCAGTGGCGAGGCCAAAGGGAAGGACGTTATATTCATAGACCTCAGTACCAACTGAATCTCAAGAAGTGCCTATGAGTCGGGTGGACGTCTGTGTGGAAATAGGCGTCTTTCAAGTCCAGGGATGCGAAACAATCCTCTTTCCCGGGCAATGGAAGAATATTTTGGAGCATGGTCATCCTGAATTTCTTTGTCTTGATGAATTTATTGACTCCACGCAAGTTCAAGAAGAGGCGAACACTCCCATCTCTCTTCAGTACCATGAAGTACCTAGAGTAGAAACCATGCAGTACCTCTGAGCAACCAACTTTTCAGATGGCTCCCTTATGAAGCAGCTCAGTGACTTCTTTCAGTAGAACTGGTGAGGCTGTTGTGCAGTGGATCATCCCGAGAGGCGGCACAGTTTCAAACTTGATTTCCTATCCGTGCTCTACGATTGAAAGAACCCAATGATCAGATGTGATGGACTCCCATATGGGGAGTTGATGTTGTAGTCTGTCCCCAAAAGGGAGGGGGAGAGGTGGGTTCAGGGAAAGAGAAGTTCATGCAGCCCATCAACGCTGAGGTTTGTCCGTGTGCCTCCTGGGCTGCTGGTACCGAGGCGCTTCACCATGATGGGGGCAAGTCGGCTGCTGGTGGAAAGGCTGACATCCAGAGGAGTAACCCTGCTGGGAGGGTTGGAAGGACCAGAAATGAATCTGTTTGCTCCAAGGCCACTTATGTCGACTCTGAGCGGGTGTCTATCCCATTCTGTGGGCGGTGAGACGTGCTTTGTGGATGGAATCCAACTTGTCATCAGTCTTGTGTGGAAAAGACCAGTTCCATCAAAGGGCATGTTTTCCACCCTCTGCTTCATCTCTTGGGATAGATTACCAGCTCAAAGCCACGCATGGTGTCTGAGAGCCACTGTACCAACAAGCACCCTCAAAACACAGTCAACACAGTGCCTCACTGTTGCCAGTTGTTGCTTCCCCAATGAAGATTCTGGCTAAGTCTCTGTTCGTCAGGGAGAAATGCAGCAAGGGACTTGATCTTCTGCCAGAGGAAATACTGGTAGCCTGCCACAGTAGCCCCACAGTTGAAGATACGAAGACTGAGTTCCATGGCAAAGTAGCTCCAGCGAGACAGCAGGTCGATCTTTCTCCCCTCACAATCCGTTGGTGTGGTGTGTTCCCTGGATTAACAGCCTTGAGTTGACTTGATGACCATCGAGTTAGGCTGTGGGTGACTAAGCAGAAAGGGAATGTTCTGTTCTCTGACCCGGTACATAGACTCAAGGCACCGGGAGGTTGGATGAGGATATTTAGGTAGCTGCCATGACTCCATCATAGCCTTACACAAGGTGGAGATGAATGGCAGCGCCACTGGGACTACATCCTCCATATGAATAACATCATAGATGTTGTCCTGGTTGGGACTGACATGCTGTTGAATGTCGATCCCGAGTCCTGAGTCGAAACCAGGAGGTCAGGAGAGGTGGAGGCTTGCTCACATTCCTCCAAGTCCAATTCAGAGTGATATGGAGGGCTCGAGGAGGAAGAGTCGACAGGAGACAGGTCTGGATGAGGCATGGAGGCAGCTGAAGTGGATGGAACATCTCAGGAAGTTGCAGGAGATGGAGGTCGCTGGTGGCGTGTTGGTGGTGGTGAGTATGGGTAGCTATAAGGTGGACAGTATTCCCACGGATATGTCTGCTCATACTGTTCGGAAGCAAAGTGCCTGCATGGGGGTGGCATCCAGTATCTAGATCAGTCTCAATCAGGTGGATCAGGGTGGAGTGTAGGTGGATGCTGGGTGGCCCTTGGCGAAGCCTCTGGAGACGAATGCCCCCCTGGAGTAGGAGTTGGTGGTATAGCGGTCATGGACAGATTGCGTGGAGCGCTCGGATGGTGGAGGCGAGTGGGTAGGCAACTCACGGATTTCATCATCGGACACTGAAGTCCATGCCATTGGCTTCGGAGCTTCTGGACTGGAGTGAGGGGAGCTGGCTATGCAACGTGGGGATGACCTAAGCATCACTTGCACAGACGACTGCCGAACTCGGTACCGAGGCGCTGGGTACCGAGGTGATGGAAATGGCAGATGGGTCTTGTCGAGGCACGTGAGGGTACTTCTTGTGACAATGCTTGGGTTTGTCCTTTTTGGGATGCTTAGCTTTGGCGGTCCCCTTGGTCTCGATATGCTTTCTTTTCTCCTTTGGAGATTGAGACCGATCAGAGCCCTTGCCATCGGTACTGACACTTTCCCCTTGCAAAGGACGAAGGGGAGCACTCCTTTCAGAGGCGGGAGTAGCAGAGGAGGGAGCTGCGGTGACCTCCTTCATCGCCAGAAGAGCCTGATCCATAACATCTTCTTCAGGCGATTCTCCTGATTTTTTCAGGCTTGCCGGGTGAAGGGTTAGGGTTAGGGTTAGGGTCCATGCAGTGGCCTTCTCCAAGGCAAAGCAAACAAAGAGAATGCGGGTTGGTGGGTGACATTTTTGCCCTGCACTGAGCACACTTATGGAACGCTGCCATATTGAGAAGAATATGAAAGGATGACGAAAGAAGGGAGGCTGTATTTTTTTACAATCGGAGATAGTAGTTACGGGGGAGGAAGTGAAAATAAGGAGGATCATAGGGTCTGAAGACTAGGAGGTAAAAGTCAGGGTAAAGAGAAGTCAAAGATTAGTTAAAGACAAAAAGAGTACAATAATTTTTGGGGGTAGAGAAAAAACAAGGGTAAGCAAAGAACCCGAGGCACAGCGAACAGCGACTGCAAGCAGACTGGCAAAGGGGCTAGGACTCTGCCCATTTATACCAGGGGAAGGGGGGGGGGCAGAGTTCCTGCCAAAAACTTAAAGCTATGAAATCTTCCCGACAATAGGCACTGTGCAGGCACAGCACCCATATATGTGTGAGGCACAGAGACCATGATGAAAAAAAATGCTTGTATGCTTTTTCTGCTCCCAAACAGTGATGGCTGCATCTTTCTGAGCTTCTGTCCCACTCCAGTTTGTGCTTCCTTGATCACACACAGCATGATTTCTCTTGCAGAGCAAGGGTGCCCCTACCTCGCTGGATTCTGGCAGGATGAAGTCCTCCGCCTGCTGCAAAGCGACATGCAGACCATGCTTCCCCTGAAGACTCTCGTTGTCTTTCTGGAGCCTTGCCAGCTCCTCCGAGACGTGCTCCCTGGACTGCATCAGGACAGCCTCCAACAAACAAACAAAGGTGTAAAGTCCTGGCTTCAGAACTAGCTTGTCTGACTGAGTCACATTTCATTTGCAACAGCCCGAACATGGACAGGAGCAATAGAAATACTGGCTGTGTGAAAAGACCAGCATGTAAAATGCTTCAGGCTCTTTCCCCCACTGACTAAGACTGGGAATGGCGAGTCATTAAATAAACACACGAACAAAAGCAGAAGGGCAGTCAAATGAAACACAGAAACAGAGCGAGTTAGAAGGGGTCTCCCAGGCCATCTAGTCTGACCCCAGGCTCCAGCCGACTCCGCTCACGGCACCTTGCAAACAACCAGCTGAACCTCAGTCCCACTGCCAGAGTTTTCAGGGAGCTCACACTGCTTTGCTGTCCCACTTAACAGGTTTAACATGGAAAGCGCAGTCAATTCAGCAGATGTATCTTATGAATTCCTACAGACGTGATTCCAAAGTAACCAAGTGACAGAGATGGTAAGAAAACTCTCCTGTCTCCCTGGTTTTCAGCAAGGCAGTTAGAACTCCGGCAACACTCATGGGCCGGTCCTATAAGGTGGCAGCATCCAATGGAGTTGCCCCTGCTGGAGGGACACGTTCCCCCTTGTTTAAAGATGGCGGTAGCAAAGACACCTCTGCTTGGCCCAACAGTGTGGGGAAGTCAGAGGCCCATCTCAAAGACATGCGCTCCAGTATGTCCTTCTAGACCAAGGCAGCCTGAGCGGGCGGGTGGTGGCCCTTGCAACTCCAAAGACATCAGGGTGACTGAGCAGGTGAGATGCGGGACTGAGAGTACGGTGACCACCTTGGAAGACAGCCAGTGGTGGAAGCCAGATCGGGGAGCATGGCCTTATTAGGCCTCCCAGTCTTCTTGGCAACTGTTGACCCCCCCCATCATGCACCCCCTGGACCACATCGAGGACCATTTGCTGACTGAACTATTCCATGGCTGAACTATGCATAGTGCCAAGTAATGGTTTCTCTCTGTTCTGAACTGTCCATCATTTCTGGGGAAGACCTGAGCCTAGTATTAGCATTCAAACATTTGTATTACACATACGGTGGCATAATCTGCTTGCATTTCTTTACCATTTGGTCTTGAACGTTTCTCTTAGCTTGAGAAAATGCCTGCTGTAGCTCACTTAGCGAGGCCTCAGACTCCTGCACTCTAAGGATGAGAGACGAGATCTGTCAAATGGAAAGAAAAAGGACGCATCAATCCAAGCATCACGGAAGCAATTGTACAACAGTGTCATTAAGCGGCATGTCACCCCTGCAGACGCTCACCCCAGGTTGCACAACTACAGCCAGCATTGTTGGATGGGGCTTGGCCAGACTGGTTCCCACCTGTCCCTCTGGCAGGGCCCCAAGAGCCCAGGAGCTCTGAAACACGGCTGCGATTATTACCAGGGTTATCTTCTAGCTGGACCACAAGCAGAGCGATGTTTCTTCACCGTTTTGAGCCTAATATTTATTTTTACTTATTTTTCGATTTATATCCTGCCTTTTTCCTACAAAGGGCTCAAGGCAGCTTACATCATTCTCCTCCTCCATCTTATCCCCACAACAACCCTGTGAGGTAGGTTGGGCTGAGAGTCTGTGACTGGCCCAAAGTCACCCAGTTGGCTCCATGGCCAAGCGGGGACTAGAACCCAGATCGTCTGAGTCCCAGTCCCATGCTCTTCACCACGACACCACACTGGCTCTCATAACCCTGGGTCCCCACATAAAGACTTCCTGAAGCAACCGCGTACAAGAATGAGTCCATTTCTAGCACACAGTGTGGAAGCTTGCCAAGAAAGTGAACAGTATGGGAACTGATCAAACGTGGGAGAAGAGGATTAAGCAGAAATGACTCAGCAAGTACAACAGGCAAGGAATCCCTTTAAAAAATGCTGTGACACTGCCTTGTGCATTTACTGCCTGTGTGGAAGCTGTCAAGTTTCTGATCACTTTCCAAGCAAACTCTGATGAACGGATTTCCAGCAGTGATTTGACTATGAAGTACATGCGTCCATCCACACAGGAGTTTCACTTCAATCATCCCACAAGCCTAAGAACCTAGGAGGAGCCCTGCTGGAAGAGACCCAGGGCCCAGCCTTCCACTCACGCAGCGGCCACTCAGCTGCCCACGGGATCCCTCACACAGGGCACAGGCATCCATGGCACACCATCCTCCCTCAAGAAGCTGTCCCGTCCCCTCCGAAAGACACCAAAGGGGTGGCCAGTGGTGCCCAGGACACACCAACGGTGGCACTCCATGCTTTTCGTTCCATGAGTGACCCTGCTGTGTTCCCTCCTTCACTGGATCATGTGCAGGTGCTTCTTTACTCTTCCACTGATGTCCCACCATGGCTCCTCTGGCTAGAAGACCAAGGCAGCTTACACAGGCCTCCTCTGCTGCCTTTCATCCTCACAACAACCTTGTGAGGTAGATTAAGTTGAAAGTCAGGTACTAACCCAAAGTCACCCAGCGAGCATCAGGGCTCAGATTTCCCAAGACCCTGTTCAACCCACTTAACACATGCACTATGATGCTTAACTTTATTTCAAAATAAAAATCCAGTTTAGTTTTAAAATACTGCTGTTAATGGAAGCTATCTTCGGAAAGGGGCTGAAACTGAGAAGAGATTGTCATCTTTGGGAGGATGCCTTTCTGGGGCTGGGGAAAGAGCACGGCATTTGTGGATTTTTTTAGGTAAGTCTCATGCCTGGCAGGGGTTTAAGAGTTTAAGTCAGATTCGTCACGAGCTAGACTCTACTAGTAATTCAGAGGCTTCTGGGGAGATAACAATGTCACCGTCTGGTCCAAAATTAATGGATGAATTTCAGTTATTGTGACCTGATGATGTGGACAAGGTGCTTGGACGAGTACATCCCACCACTTGCCTATTGGACCCTTGCCCATCTTGGCTAATTAACAATGCCAAGCATGGGATTAGGACCTGGATCTTGGAAGTGGTTAACGCTTCTCTGAGGGAGGGTCGGGTACCTGCCCCTTTAAAGGAGGTGGTAGTCCAACCGGTCCTGAAGAAAGCGTCACTGGATCCAGAGGTGGCCGCCAATTATAGACCGGTGGCCAACGTCCCATTTCTGGGCAAGGTGTTGGAACGGGTGGTGGCGGGACAACTCCAAGCACTCTTGGATGAAACTGATTATCTGGACCCATTTCAGCCCGGCTTCAGACCCAGCTACGGCACTGAATCTGCCTTGGTCGCCCTCTATGATGACCTGTGCAGGGAGAGAGACAGGGGGAGTGCGTCCCTGTTGGTCCTCCTGGACCTCTCAGCAGCTTTCGATGCCATCGACCATGGTATCCTTCTGGATAGGCTAGCGGGATTGGGGGTCGGAGGCACTGCTTTGCAGTGGTTCCGCTCCTATCTCAACGGCCGATTCCAGAAGGTGGTGCTGGGGGACTATGACTCTGCGCCATGGCAGCTATACCCTTTGCTGTTTAACGTCTACATGAAACGGCTGGGAGAGGTCATCAGGAGGTGTGGGCTGCGGAATCACCAGTACACTGATGATACCCAGCTCTATCTCTCGTTTTCCACCAATCCAGGTGAGGCAGTGGCTGTGCTGAACTGGTGCCTGGCTGAGGTAATGGGCTGGATGAGGGCCAATAAACTGAAGCTCAATCCAGACAAGACGGAGGTCCTGTTGGTTGGCGGATAGGGCTTCGGGGAAGGTGAACTGAACCTAGTCCTGAATGGGGTTGCACTCCCTCTTAGGGACAAGGTTCGCAGCTTGGGAGTGCTCCTCGACCCAGAGCTTTCACTGGAAGCTCAGGTGACAGCGGCGGCGAGGAGCACTTTCCTTCAGCTTCGGCTGATCCATCAGCTGCGCCCCTACCTGGAGTACGACTGCCTGGCAACATTGACACATGCGTTGGTGACTTCCTGACTTGACTTCTGTAACGCACTCTATGTGGGGCTACCCTTGAAGACGGTCCGGATACTTCAATTGGTTCAAAATAGATCTGCCAGGCTGCTGACGGGGACTGAATGTTATGTTCACATGACTCCAGTTCTTCGTCAGCTTCACTGGCTCCCCATTGAAGTCCGGGCCCAATTCAAGGTGTTGGTGATGACCTATAAAGCCCTTAACGGCTTGGGTCCTGGTTACCTGAAGGAGCGCTTACGTCCATACATGCCCACCTGCCCCTTGAGATCAGCAGCAGAGGCCCTTCTCTGGGAACCCTCCGTGAAGGAAATTAGGAGGGTAAGTACCAGAGGAGGGCTTTCTCTGCGGTGGCGCCCAATCTATGGAATGAGCTCCCCAGAGAGGTCCGCCTGGCACCGTCGTTATTTGTTTTTCGGCGCCAGGCGAAGACCATTTTATTCAAATGTTATTTTAATTGTTAATATTATTTATTTATTTTATTCTTTGGCCAGGGCGACTTAATTTATATTGTTAAATTATATTGTTTTATAGGATGTTATTTGTTTATGTTTGTGAGCTGCCCCAAGGCTTCGGTGAATGGGGCGGCATAGAAGTTCCCTAAATACATACATACGTTCATGATTAAGAGTCTAATAACAGTGAGGGGGTAAAATTAAGGGGAGGCTTGCTGGGACTTTCAGAAAGGGCCTTCAGCCAGAGGGAAGCCCTGCAAACCCTTTTAAGGGGTAACCCTTCATAGTAATCTGAGTGGCCATTCCAGCAAAACTATAAAGAGGGCTCTGCTTGCAGCAGCTTCACTCAATCTCACCTGCAAGCTAGTTTTGAAACTAATCCTGGCTGGAAAATGTGGGACAACTGAGTCACTAAGACGGTAACCCCATTTTTATTTGAGCCAAACTGCCTTTATACTGCACTGATTCATGTCTCCCTGAGGCTGATGTGGATGTCTGTCCCAACTGGCTACCGGCCAACACAAAGCACCCCTTGCTTGCACATGAAAGCTATGCAGAACAGTATTTGAAAAGAAAAGGAAAATTGTGGCAAAGAGTTGCATTCTGGCCCAAGCCACCTTTACCTGCTTTCCTGAGTCTTCCGTGGTTTGCTTCACGCGCTCCTCCAGCTCCTGCTTTTCTCGCAGTGTCTTCTCGAGCTGATCGTTGGCCTGCCTCAGCATCATCTGCAGCTTCTTCACCTGCGTGGTTAGGACAGAAGAGGACACCCTAAGCATCCCTGCATCCGAAAGAGCAACCGTTCGCTCTGCAGCAAAAAAACCACGTAAAGGAGGCAAGACACAGCAGGGGTGAGACATTGGGATCCCTCTGAGGATGCTCTGCTGAGAGTTTGGCCATGGCCAGCCTCTTCCCGATGCAGGAAACGATGCTAATCTTTGGGCCCAGAAGAGAATACCTATATTCCTCCCCAAAGAACTTTCTAAAACTCAGGATAAGCTTGTGAGCTGCAAGAGAAGCTGAATGAAACCAAAATACATTTTAGAGCGCTCTGAACTTTCAAAGACTTCACAGAGACCACCAGAAATTCTGATCGCACCTGGTCTGTCTGTCTTCCAGAGGGTTTGTTTACAGGACTGGGAACACTAAGATAACAACATCAAAACTCTCTTCAGCCTCCAATTTGTATACACAGTCAAGGGGTGATTCAGAGGCAACACAAACTGAAATTCAACTCCAGCCATCTCTGATTGTGTAAGCAGGACTTGAAACTTAAACATGTTGTCTCCTGTCATGTCACCAGATCTGAAGAACTCATTCAGCTTCTCTGTGATATCCTTATCCTCCTTTGGCACTCCTTTAACTCCACTCATGCAGTGGTCCAACTGCCTCTCTGGCGGTTCTCTTGCTTCGGACATATTTGAAGAATTCTTCATTGTTGGCCTTGATGTTAGCAGTATACTCCTCAGAATGAGTGCGGGGGTATGTGCAAATTCATGCTCCCTGCTGTTCTCCTCTTTTGGACAAGGCTTCCATATGCAGAAGGAGGCCTTCTTTCCCCTGATGGCTTCCTTGCCCCACTTACTAATCATGCTGCTGACCTTTTAAACTGGGTGCCACCTCTCCTAACTTGTGCTATACATTCTAGCTGAACTTCAACCACTGGGGTTTTGAGTAAGACATTTCAGACAAAGCCACCTTGGTGATCTTGAATCTTGGACCTGCTACTTAGCCAACTAAGTTTGGCTTCTAGAGCATCACAATTACATTTCATAAACAGTTATGAAGACAGAACGCCAGAAAGAGTGTGGGGGCTGTCTAGTGCAATACATAAGTATTTTTAACTGCTATTTTTGCACTTGTTTATCTGGAAAATTGAACTGTTTATTAGGAGAAGGTGAAGAATTTATTTATTTATAGTGATACTCTGCTTTGATTCCCAGAATATGTATCCTTTTAGTTCTTATTCAGTATTATCTACATTAGGATCTCTTTGAATTCACTGGAGTTGGACACACTTAAAAAGAAACTTAGCTTTGGGTCAATGCTGAGTAAGCATTTGCCCCTTCTAATAATTATTGTCGTAAAGGAAAAGCCCCAGTTAAGAAGACATATTTTTCTTACACGAGCTTTGTATTTATCTCCCCCTTGTCTTTCTGAAAATAGTTTGAAGCATTTGGCAAGAAGGATTTTCTGTCTGCTGGAACACACATCCGGACATACTCTTTTCCTCACAAACAGCTTCCTCTGAGCCCCAGTTTAAAAATTTGGTAAGTGTATTTCTTGGAACTTTTGGGGGGTTTTTTTGGGGAGTTTTTTTTTTGGGGAGTTATTATTTATCTGAAAGGCAAAATATACCCTATCTGACTCCAAAGCCCTCCATCCCCAAGCGGACAGGCACACTGGGATCCTGAAGGTTTTGTCTGCCTCCTCAAGCAGGCCCAGCACCAGTCTCCCAAAATACGTAGAAAGAAAACCAGGGCATAGCAAGAACGGACTTTGATGACTCTACACCAATGCCCAGAGTATGGGAAACAAGCAACACGAACTTGAGCTCATAGTACATGAGGGCAATTGGTGAGACGATTCACATGATTGGAACTCTGCAATTGATGGATACAGCCTGTTCAAGAAAAATAGAAAGGACAAAAAGGGAGGTGGAGTTGCACTATATATGAGAGACACATATATCTGTACAGAAATTTAAGAACTTAGAAGCCCCATTGAAAGCATCTGGCTAAATTTAAAGGGAGCAAAAATAAGAAAAACATAGTTGTTGCAATATATTACTGTCCACCCAGTCAAAAATAGGACAAGGTTGCAACCTTCAAAAAGCAACTTGCCAGCATTTCCAAGAGGAATGAAGTAGTCATTATGGGGGACTTTAGTTTCCCTGATAAATTCTGCCAAGCATGGCCTCTCCAAGAGACTCCTGTCATGTGTTGCCAACAACTTTCTCCAGCAGAAAGTAGAGGAAGGTACGAGAGGATCAGCTATCCTCAATTTAATACTAATAGGGATAGCCTTCTAAAGAGCTGCTCTTTAGAAGGCCAGATCCTGAAGATGAAACTCAAATACTTTGGTCACCTAATGAGAAGGAAGGACTCCCTGGAGAAGAGCCTGATGCTGGAAACAATTGAGGGCAAAAGGAGAAGGGGACGGCAGAGGGTGAGGTGGCTGGATGGGGTCACTGGGACGGTGGGTGTGGGCTTGGGTGGACTCCGGGGGATGGTGGAAGACAGGAAGGCGTGGAGGAATGTTGTCCATGGGGTTGTGATGGGTCGGACACGACTTCGCGACTAACAACAACAACAACTACAAGGGATGGCCTGGTAGACAAAATAACATCCATGTGAAGTCTGGGGGAAAGTGACCATGTGATGTTTGAATTCTCAATTATGAAGGAGACAAAGGGGAACTGGAGCCAAACAAGCATCCTGGACTTCAAGAAAGCCGACTTTAACGAACTCAGAAAAATGATAAGCGAAGTGCCATGGCAACACACCCTTAGGGGGAAAGGTGTCCAAGAGGGATGGGAAATCTTGAAAAAGAAGATTCTTGAAGCACAACTACAAACAATTCCATCAAGAAGAAAGTGTAGAAGACAGCAGAGAAGCCCACGTGGCTCCACAAAGGATTAAGTGACAGCCTGAAAAAAAAAAAAAAAAAGAACATGTACAGGAAGTGGAAGCAGGGCCAGGCCACGAAAGAAGAATATAAACAAATAGCAAGGGATTGCAGAAATTGCATCAGGAAGGCTAAAGCAGAAAATGAACTAAGAATAGCAAGGGATGCTAAGCACAACAAGAAAGTCTTCTTCAGATACATCCAGAACAAAAGACATGAGAAAGAGAAGGGTGTCCAGCTACTCAAAGTGGAAGGCAGAGTCGTAACAGCTGGCAAAGAAAAGGCAGAGGCGCTCAATTCCTACTTGGCTTCAGTCTTCTCCCACAAGGAAATCTGCAATCAAGAGGAAGTTCAAGCAGGATGTAAGAGATGGCAGCCCAAGATTGACAGACAAATGGTCAAGGAATACCTAGGTGGAATAAACACTTTCAAATCTCCAGGGCCCAATGAACTCCATCCCAGAATCATAAAAGAGCTAGCAGAGGAACTCTCAGAACCACTGGCTAGTATAAAGATAATTCCTAGATAAATCTTGGAATACAGGAGAAGTGCCAGATGACTGGGGAAGGACTAATGTTGTCCCTTTCCTCAAAAATGGGAAAAAAGATGAACCTGGGAACTATAGACCAGTTAGTCTGGAAAAATTCTGGAGCAAATTATTAAAAAATCCATCTGCAAGCATCTTGAAGAAAATGCAGTGTTTAACAGAAGCCAGCATGAATTTATCAAAAATAAATCCTGTCAGACTAATTTAATCTCATTTTTTTTGACTGGGTAACCTCCCAAATGGACAAAGGGAATACTGTGGATATAATCTACCTAGAATTTAGCAAAGCTTTTGACATAGTGCCACACGACATTCTGATAAGCAAATTAGCAAAAACTGGACAAGATGAAAAAACTATTAGGTGGATCCAAAATTGGCTGCTAAATCGGTCACAAAGAGTGCTCATTAATGGCACCTTCTCAAATTGGATGGAGGTAACTCATGGGGTGCCACAGTGTTCAGTCCTGGGCCCAGTGCTCTTCAAAATCTTTATTAATGGTTTAGATGAGGAAGTAAAAGGAAAGATAATCAAATTTGCAGATGATACAAAAATGGGGCGGAATGGCAAACACCCTAGAAGCCAGAATGAAGATCCAGGGAGATCTTGAGAAACGTGAACACTGGGCTGAAACCAACAGAATGAAATTCAGTAAGGTCAAGTGCCAAGTCCTCCACCTAGGAAAAAGAAACCAAAGGCTTCGATACAAGATGGGGAATATGTGGCTCAGCAGAACTGAACAAGAAAAAGATCTTGGAGTAATTGTGGACAATACGCTAAACATGAGCCAACTATGTGACGCAGTCGCCAAAAGGCAAATGCTATTTTGGGATGCATTAACCGAAGTATGACTTCCAGATCACGAGAAGTAGTATCCCCTTATACTCCTCACTAGTCAGACCTCACCTGGAATACTGTGTCCGGTTCTGGGCACCCAGATTTAAGAAAGATGCAGGTAAATTGGAAAGGGTCCAGCAAGGGCAACAAAAAGGATACAGGATTTGGAAACACTGCCCTGTGAGGAGAGACTGAGGGAACTGGGCATGTTCAGCCTTGAGAAGAAAAGACTGAGGGGGGACATGAGATCCTTCTAGAAGTACATCAAAGGCTGTCACAAAGAGGAAGGCCAAGATCTCTTCTTGCTCATGCCAGAATATAGGACATGGAATAATCAATTCAAGTTGCGGCAAGCCAGATTCAGGCTGGGCATCAGGAAAAGCTTCCCCACAATCAGAGCAATACGACAGTGGAACCAGCTGCCTGCAGAGGTGGTGGGCTCTCCCACACTGGAGGCATTCAGGGTGAAAACGGACAGCCTTCTGAGTGGGATGGTGTAAACTGGTGTCCTGCAACAGCAGGGGGTTGGACCTGATGGCCTTCATGGCCCTTTCCAGCTCTTCTATTCTATGATTCTATGACTCCCGTGCACAAGCCAAAAATAAGTAAATGGGTGTGAGCGACGGGGATGCTAGTGGGAAAACCTCTGCCAAACAGCCTCTGTTGCTGTAAGTGCTGGGGAGAAGGGGGTCAATGAGTCTCAGCGGAGAGTGAGCCATTGGGTGAGGCCGTAAGTGCTCACACCTAAAAACTGCTCCACTAAAAAATGGGCAACAGAACAGACATATCCTCATGATCATCACTGGATTCGTAAAATTGCTTGCATGCAGCTGGCTGTTCTTTCCCTTCCATGCACAAAGGCCATGATGACTGATGCTATTTCAGCAGGGTTCCAAGCCATGTGCACGTGGGCCAGGGAACAGCTGGACGGAACTCATGCTTTCGCTTATCATTTTACTGCTCTTGAAGAGGCAGCTGCAGTGATCACCTCCCTGTGCTGTTTGCACAGAATAATTTGGCCGGGGGCGGGGGGCTAAAAGCAACAAGCTCCTTTGCAGAAAGAAGCTCTGCCGGCACTCACCTGATCCCTCATCTCAGCCTCCTGGAGCTGGATTCCTTGCAACTGCTTCTCGTAATTGCAGCACATATCACAGCGACGCCCCAGCTTGTTCCCAGCGTTTTGCACCTGGAGGAAACAAAGTCATCACTTGCCAGGAAAGCTGCAAAGTTCTATAAAAGAATGCTAAAGCAATGCTTTGTGATGGGGCTGAGACAACTGCTCATCCAGATTTAAGAACTCGGGGAAGGGAAAGGCAGCCTTTTGTTTAAGATGGGTGAGCCATCACCTGTGGCAGCTCTCCCTCGGTGGCAAGCAGCAGCAGCAGCTGGAGGAGACGTACCTCTTTTTGAAGAAGGTTCCACTCTGTTTCGCTAACGAGGCGGTAACCGCTAGGGGACACGTATGCGTTTTCTGTGGTCTGTGTGATGCTGGAGAGAAGGGACGCCGTTTCCTCCTGCTCCGGTGTCATTGCTGTGATTGCTTTCTCCTGGTCTTTGGTTAGCATAAACCCGCCGGGCATTTGCAGAGAGCCGAGAGAGGCTGTGTCAAAGTTCTCTGACATAGAGTCCGCCCCGACTAATGGCCCAAAGTCAGACTCATCAAGGTTCCCCGCCGATTTAGCTTTGTTGTTGTAGACCAAAGTTTTGGCTTGTAAGGATCCTGATGTCCCCAAGCTGTCCGTTGACTGCGCTCTGCGCAGCCCCTCTTTAAACATGTCATTGTCTGACTTAAGGGATTCTCCCGAAGACAGCATCGCCTCTGTGTCCAGCGAGTGGACTGAGCCATGAGCGCTGTTTATGCGCACCTACAATTTGAGAAAAACAAGTGAGGCGCCTAATCCTGCCTGGCGCATAAGAAGCTGCCAGATTCAGTGCAGACCACCGATTCATTCAGCCCCGCCTCTCTACATGGACCAGCAGCAGCTCTGGCAGTTCAGGAAAAAGACCTTCCAAGCACTGCTACCCAAGAAACAGGACCTTCTAGCAGCTGAGCCATACACCCACTGCCTGGGTTCACACAACATGCCAAACCATCTGTTACCCAGGTACCTTAGCAAGTCATCCAACCTCAGGTGCGTTTCCTAGAGGGTTGTTTACACGGCCAGCCTCTGGGCTTCTATCCCACTCCATGAAGCCACAGCTTGTTGTGGGGCTTATAAGCTGCCCTGGGCTTGAAGCACCATCCAAACCCAGACAACACAACCAGTCCTGGGGTGGCCAACCCTCCCAAAGAGCCGCTTGGCAAAAGTGACGGGCAATACTTGCTGCTCTGGCCCCACAGCTAGCGCTGTGGGAGCCTTGAGGAGGCTGCAAGAGACACTCCCTGCGCCCCCAGCCCCAGCCACTGTGGGATGTTTCTGGATCACTGAAATGTGTCTTTCTGAGCCTTTTCTCAGGATGACTTTTCTGATCCCTGTTTTAGGCAGCTACAAGCTGTCCCCTCAAGAAGCCCCAGCAGTGCCTTGGGGGGGGGGTTGCCTGTGATTGCCCCCCTTTGGAAAAAAAGAAGCCCAATTTTGAGCCAATAACTATGCTTGTTTCTTTAACACACCCAGCTGTTCTGTTTGCACAAATGGAGCAAGCTGGGTTAGCACAAGGGGGTCCCTGGACTAGATATGGCGGGGGGGGTGTCCTGCTCCCTCCCCAAAGTACAGTGCCTGGCCCAGGGTGAAGGTGAGGACTTTCCTGCTTTGCACAGAGCTGTCATGTGGGACAGGTCAATTCCTGTCAATGCATCAGAAGAGAGTGTGGTTTGTGGAAAGAGACTTTCCCAGTTTCTGAAGTGCAGCTTCACAGACTCTTTGAGGGAACTCGGTTTTCCTCATGCCCCCGGCCCGTTTTGCATGTGCTTCCCTGCTACTGGAGAGGCACGTGCAAACAGCCGAGGATTCCCACCAAGGTCCCGTTTGGCAGGAGCCAAAAGCACAGCAAGTACAGCCACCCAACACCGGGTCAGAAGCACGCGTGGGATCCATGGCAAAATCACTGAAGAGTACGCACCCAAAATGAGCACGGGTGCCCTTTGCAAAACCCGTTTCCCAGCACTGGACAAGCTGGGGTTGGGGTGTTGGCAGCAAAACCTGTGGGGTTTTCTGTGGGTCCTCACATGACTTTGGGCTGCCCTCATATTCCTACGTGTGACTAAACCAGGAGGAGCACAGAGCCGCTTTCCTCCAAACCCAATAACTCCGTGAAAAGGGATGTTTCCAAGACCGCCCCCTCAGTGGGGGGCAGTGGGGGCAGTGATCACAAGTCCAAAATGCCCCCTCAGTGTTGCCTTGGGGAGTAGCAAAGCTGGGGAGGATCCCCAGGGAGGGTGGGTGGGTGCCCTTGACGTATCTTCAGCATGCGTCATGGGTAATCCCCTCCAGCTTTTCAAGTTCCCCACAAGATAGCAGCAAGAGGGCAGCTGCAGAAGTGCCCCACATATGCTTTCACATACACATCAGTCCTGTTTCCACCTACGCTGCTTTCTCGATTTCAACAGCACAATCAGAGGAGGAGAAAAAGGCTTGCTGCTGAGTTGGAAGCCCTTGCTAATTCCCCACGAATCACCCAGAGAACCACCAGCAGATCCGAAGCCATCTTCTGCCCATCCCTGCTCTGGCGAAGGTACGGATGTTGTACATCGCTCTCTTCAGTGGTGGATGCTGCCCCGCTCAGGCTTGCTGATGCTGTTGCAAATTCCTCCAGCCTGTTGGCCATTTCCGGTGCTCAGACCCAGCACCATCCCGTAAGCATCCTGCACAAGCACACAACCCTCTAGCCAAACCAGGCACTCTCTGTAAATATGGGAATGAGTCTGATCCAAAGTCTGTCTCAGCCCATGGACCCTGCAAAGATGGGTGGAGCTGAAAATTCTTTTCCAGTACCTGTACCATTAATACTTCTTATTCTGCAGGGTTCAGGACAGTCAATTAAGACAATCAGGGGAGCAGAGAACTTTGATCACACAAACAAGCTCATAAGACTTAAGGGAGCATCTCTTTAAAGTGTGCCTTACATGAACAGGTTTCTTTACACCTTACTTATTTTAAACTGCTTACAGTCATCTGCACAACCTCATCTTCTTATTTTACTTTCACTTTTGAAGGATGCGCTATGAACTGAAGCATGAGAAAAATGTCTTAAGGGTTTAGGTGTCCACTTTCAGGCACCATTCTCTTGCATGGTTTACTGGAATGTCACTAAGACACAGAGAAGGCAATTAGGCTGATGCAAGCCAATTAGTAAATAACCCCTGAAAAGAAAATCCTACTGAGATACCCTATGAAAAACCAGCTGGCAGGCAAGCTCGGCTAAATGATCTTTTCAGAGCCAGAGCAATTATCTTCTGGTGCATAGCAAATGCAGATGAAAGCATAGACTAGACAAAATCTCAAAATTCACCCAAGCAAGTTCTTAATGAAGAGACATAAATACTGGATGAACTTAAATAGATGCAACTCAGAGGAAGAGGAGGAGGAGATTAAGCTGGCACAGTAAGCAAGTTTCAGGCAATTAAGTTAGAACAATGATGACACACAAAGTTCTTTTTCCACAGTTGTTTACTGGAGTTACTTGTTTCAGCACAAGAATGCTTGTACTTGATTGTACAAGGTGCCCGACTTTGGTTTTTTTTCCTTGTCCCACCCAATCCTATTTGTTACATCCTGTCTTTTAGATTATAACTAATCTGGGAGCCTAATGGTGGGATTACACTGCTTTAAATAAATAGTGAATACCAGCAACAGCAATCTTTTAAACTACCTATCAGGCTGCGTGCTGTAAGCAGCAGGAGCTGGATGGCTCATGTGACAGCTCACAGCAAACGGTTCTGGACCTGACTGCATGAGGATGAAGGCCTCATTTTCAGTGGCACCTTCCTACAACGCAAATAATCCAGCTTTTAACTCCTTCCTCCTGAAATGTATGAAGAGGAGAAATGCAAACTCCTCACACTCAAACCTGTCAAAATCCTTGCAAAATTAATCTAAAGGGAGTCCCTAATATGGTGACAAGCAGATTCTTGGCATTTAATAGTTTATTATCAGAGTAAATCTGGTGACTAAAGGAGCCCCCAGTGATTTTGTCAGCCTTCAGAAAAGCAGCACTCCACGAGGCAACAACACTGCACTTCAAGCAACTGGTTTTACCTCTTCGCTAGGAAACTGAGAAAGGCAGTCATCCTGGGCATGGGAGCGCATTGCTTTTGGTTCTTCATTGGGGCCTTTCTGTTTGTCTTCCTTGCTTTTGTGAAGTCGTCGCTGTTCTTCATCTTCCTAGGATCATGTGGTAAATGACAGAATTTATGCGTGTTCCATTCTGTTATAAATCAAGCTTGGCAGAAGGTAGGAGGGACACAGGATGCCTGCAAGGAAGTGACTGCAAGGCAGGCAGGAATATGCTGGGTATCAGAATGGACCAGCTTCTGGCTCAGCAACGTGCTTTTTCCAAAGCTTGTCACAAATTCTGGATTTGGGCCAGATCCCCAAGAAAATTCCCCACTCACTGAGGTCAGCCTGCCCCAACCAGGTGCCCTCCGAATACACTGGACTGCAACTGAGTAGCTGCAGTGGCTGGGAATTATGACAGCTGCAGTCCCACAACACATGCGGGTGGCACCGAGGCAGGCAGGCTGGCCTCGGCATCCCGATCTTACACAAGCGCCTTCTCTCCAGCTGGATCGATACCATCCACACGTGGAGCTGATCCACCAATGAACATTCTCGCATTGCCCAGATTACAAGCATGTGACAAGCAGAGATGGGGCCCGAATTTGAAGCAGGGGTGCTCAACTATGCAACCCCCCCCTCCGCCCCAGAATGAACATAAGCGTGATCTGCTGCCCAGGTACATGCCTACAAATCTCTCCAGGCAAAACCCACCTCCACCCATGTGCATAATGCTGGGGCTGGGGCTGAGCTACGTGCCCCCAAGGAGTGGGCCAAAGGCCACTGTCACTGACATCACAGACCCCACCTCACAGAAGGTGCACCCTCTCCTCCCAGCACTGGCCGAGCTCCTAGCTCTGGGCTGCACACGCGGTCCTCACAGGGGTGGCATGCACCACACAGCTCGACATGGCGGGTGATGCCCGCACCCATGCTGTCCACACCCGCCCCCCACACACACTCACAGCATACCGCACACAGCCACTCACCTGGTCTTTCTTCTTCAGTTCTTCAACTTGCCGCAGCTGCTCTGAGGTCAGCACCATTTCCATCCATTGCATGTCCCTCATCAGCAGACGCTGTGACTCCAAGAACTGGTCGTTGGCCTTTTGCCACGTGTGTTTCAGCTGGTTGTGCTGCTGCCGCTCCTGTTCTAGTAGGTGGCAGACTGTGCAGAAAGAGACGAGGGTTTCCAACTGTTACGGCCAAAGCTTTTCTCACCAAATTAATAGCAATGCCTCATGCGTGCCATGGATGGTAGGGCTCTCAACACGCTGCGGCCCATTTCCAGTGACCCCAGGACAGGCAGCATGCTTGAAGCTGACAGCCAGAAGCATGGTTGCACCTGCATGCCATACATGATGGAAAAGGACTCCCACTCACGAATTAGAGGGTTCACACAGTCACCTTATTTATATAACACCACCGATATATCTGGGGCACTCACCGAGTCTGCAGGTGACATTGCAACAGTGGGAGAGGAGGACGATGGAGGCAAGATTAGGGGAAAGAAGAAGAGAGGCTGCTCATCACCCGGTGAAGCACCCCGTAGGCTTCCCAGAGGAGGCGGCTTTGAGGAGGATTTGCAAGAACAGGGTTCAGCTGCTCTAGGACCCATTCCAGGCCAAACAGGGCAGAGGCCTTGAAACCCCTTTAGGGGCCAAGAACGTGGGTGGCAAGTGTCACGACAAAAGAATGGAACAATAAGCTGGAGCTGAGGAGTCCTGTGTTTGGGAGCAGCCTAGAAGCTAGTGAAAGGTTTATGGAGGGTGCATGGATCCACAGCAAACCACGTGCTTTCCATGCAGAAGGACCCAGCTTCAATCCCTGCCCTTCTCAGGTAAGGCGGGAAAACCTAAAAACTAGGTGAGATGCTGCTCGTCAGCACCAGTCACCAGTCATTGCAGCCGGTGTAGAGCAGGAGTGGGGAGAGGGAACGGGGCAACTCCACCAGCCCTCTTCCCACCCTGATCCTCCTCCTGGTGTGTTGTTTTTTTAGAGTGTTCAATTGCAGGCAGGGGGTGTACGTGTCGATATGCAAACTGCTTCAGGAGACTGTTGGCCGAGGAGCGGGATCTTAAAAATTATTCAGAATAATAAACCTGGGCTAGAAAGGTGCAACTAGGCATAAGGGAGTGTTCAGTCTTCCTATGACTAGAGTGGCATCATATGATCTGAAAGCAACAGGTGCAGGATTTTAGCAGGAAGCACTTGGGTGAAGGTGAAAGGACTCAGGTGTCATAACAGAAGGCTGGAGAAGATGACATTTTGCTGTTCAGGCAGTAGATGAGCTGCCCGGGAAGAAGAGTTTTGACTGAGAGGGATGGATAAGAGGTGTCAAGCCTTGCCTGTTCTTGTCCACTGCACAACGCAGTCACTTCAGAATCTGCCCCGAGGTTTGTTCAGGTGGCCACAAATGCTAGCAAGGGTCATGTGAGAGTACAGACATGGCTACACGGGAACTGCATTACTAAAGTTTCAGTGAGATGCTAGTTTGCACAGGAAAAATGGGCTTGCAACAACCAGCCAGGCCTTTGAGCCCAAAGTCTTGATATTGACAAATGACAAATTAAAGAGATGCTAGTCCCTAAGCTTTATTTATAAACAAGAGGGAAGGGGGAGAATCCATACCTTCATGAAGTTCCTTCCGCAATTTCTCTGCATCTTCTTGCAGGACGGACTTCTGAGTGTTCAGAACAGCTACATACATTTCTAGATCTGTTCTACAGGATTTCTCAGCTTCCAAATAATGATTCAGTTCTTTACTCTGAAAAGTACAGAGAGAAGCCAAGAGAACTTCTGGTTAGTGCACACATTTTGTTGTGGTGGCTACGCTGCAAAGATGCTGCACCCTATATCCACTTAAAGAGTGCAAGCACATTTCTCAGAGCAACTCCCTGCCTCACACAATTGCATTTGTGCTGCTATAGTACAGCACAGATAAACCTCGACAGAACTGGCAGTGCTGAGCCTGCCATGTCCTGCAGCCTTGTGCTATGGCCCAGCCCAGCAAGCCATCCTTGTCCAGGAATTGTGTGTCGGCAAGCAACCAGGTGTGCAAGATGGCTGCAGCAGCCCGGCCCCCTCTGCTTCCAGCACAGCAACCAAGAGGGCTGCTGCACAAGAAAAGACCTTCCTCCCTATTCAGCACACAAGTGCAACTCTCTGCCCGGCTTGCCCCCAGGAAGCTATCTGAAAAATCCACAGGCTAGTAACTTTCAGGGGCTCACTTACAAGAATGCCATAAACCCTAAACTGCTATTGTTTGTCCATAAATGCTCACAGCGACCATACCAAAAATAAAAATCTATGAACACCCTCATTGGCCACTTTGCATTGAAGTTAACAAGCCACTGGAACTGCATGATATATAAAATGTATCTTTGAAAGGAGAGCACAAGCAAGCTGTGCGAATATATTCCTGTGCCAATACTTAACTTTCAGAATCATTCTTCCCTTTATTACAACATTCCAGGCACTTAGTGGCAGCTCAAAATCTACATCCACACATGGTATTTTCAGGTGCCCCAAAATAAAAACACAGGTATTGGTGCTTTATAGCTTTTGTGCTTCTGTTGCTACCTCAAACAATAAAGCAATTTGGTGGCTGTGAAAATGGACATTTGAGACACCTGCTTTCAGGTGTCTGCTTACAGGATGTTGTGCTCTCCCACCTAAAGAACATGCGCTATGCACTGGGCCCAGGTATGACGAGCACTGCTAATAGCTGCAGCGAGAGCATGTGAACTTCAGAAACCTTGCCCTTCCAGACTGCAAAATAAAGTTGTTCCAGATTCTTGGGCAGAACTTCTGATTTTTAGGTGAGAACCCCACAGAATTACAAAATGGAGCCTCTCAGCAGCCTGCCAGGTGGCCAAGTAGATGGGAAAGGCTTGGACCCAAGTTGCTGCCCTCTTTGCTGAAGTTGCCATTTTGAGGAGATTCAACAGCTACTGATCACGGCTGAGGAGGCAGAAGGCCAAGCAACAAGAATGCCATCGAGTTCTCCAATCCAGCAAATCAAAGACTTACCACTTTTCAGTTGCCACTAAAAAAAGTACAATACATTCAGAGCCTCAAAAGTGCACAGTTGGGGCTGTATTTTATTTGCTAACCCTAACCCTAAACATTAAAAGACTGTGAACAATAGCCTTGAGTTTTTGATGTTCTCAGCCCTCTGATCTAAGAAAAAAAAATGTTTTATCAGATGTTATTGGTTGTGAACCAGCTTGAGGTCACTTATGGTATCCAGGCATGGCGCATACATGCTGGCACAAGTGAGGCAGAACCTCGGCCACGACTCAGAAGGTTTTCTTAGAAAAACACTCTTCACATCCTCAGTCTCACAACCACACACAGAGAGCGTTGAACATGCTGCCCTTGTTCTTCCTGTACTTCCTGACAGTCAGGACCCCCAGGGTGTGGAATGGGCTTCCATGGGAGGTGGCTGAGGCCCCATCGGTGCGGGTGTTCAAGGATAGGCTGGACATGCACATGGTGGGCATGTTGTGAGTGGAGCCGGCTGGAGCCGGGGGTCAGACTAGATGGCCTGGGAGACCCCTTCTGGCTCGCTCTGTTTCTATGTTTCTATTGTTTTATTATTTTGTTGTTTATCTTCCAGCACCATCTCTTGTTTATTTTTGATGGTTTCATTACAGGGTTTTCAAGGTAAGCAATATTCAGAAGTCTTTCACCCTTGCCCTCTGCTACCACTGCTGTCTGGTAGCAGCCCTTCAGGAGTTTCTCTGCCCCATCACCATTCAAGATATCCCTTCTCTTCTGCTGATGTGACCGTTATTCCTGCAAAGGGGGATGCGCCTGAGTCTGGGGTCTCTGTGTCAACGATTCCACCTGCCTGGAGGCCAGCCTCATGGGTCTGCTCCCAGCTGGCATTGCTCTCAGCTTCTCTGACACTCTCAAGCCCCCTCACCATGCTAAGGCATGCACCCAAGAGGAGGCAGAACATACTGGGAGATTATTATTCTGTGAGCATCTGCAAAAACCCTTCAGAATGTAAACAGTAAAGTTCACAGTTTGGCATAGATTTTTTTCCCCAAACTGAGCCTAGTAAGCAGCCTCCACCAGAGAAAAAGAAAGAGACAGGGGCAGGGGAAAGTAGCAGAACTAACTGTGGATCTGCCAGAGCACTCCTGATCTCATGCTGGAAAAGCCAAGCACCTGGCATTCTGTTAGTGCTTCTAGACAAATGAAAAGGCTCCCGAAGGCAATACAGTATAACAGCCTGAGGGCCATGTACAGTACCAGGCAAAATAATTCCCGCATGCAATGCAGACATGACAGGGTCAGGTTCTCCCATCACCTACAGGAACGCATAAACATCAGTGAAAATTAGCATCTCCTTCCGGGAGGGGAGTTCTGTGCAGAAAAGAAGCCAAGTGTGTGCGCACCACCTCTTACAAAGCAGGCAGCTCTATGGATACGATTCACGCAAGGCCTTAGTTGGGCTTGCAGGTTTTTCAGCACGGAAAGCTTGCCGCTCTCTCCACAACTCTGCTTGGCATCTCTATTATCCTTCATTTAATTTATTGTAAGCATTTCCAACCCACCCTTTGCCTTGAAAGGCTCACAGAACACCCAAGAGCACCTTTCGAAGACTGGCAAGGGTGAAGAGGTACTTCCTTCCTCCTGCTCAAAAGACAGCTGATTCTACAGGCCTCGGAGGCGGGGGAGAAATGGCATGCAGCACGCTCCTCCTCTGTCACCAGGTTCTGCGGAAAGTTAAAGCCTCAAGCCTGCACTTCAACAGATAAGACGCGCTGCTTATCTTTTGAGGTCTGCCTGCTATACGAGGTTTTCTACAATCCACTGCTAAAAGCAAACAGCAAATCCTAAAGCTCTGATGACATGAAAAAATCCTATAACTGGATAGGCCCAAAAAGAGGAGATATAAAATGTCCATTAGAGAGGGTATCACAGACAAACATTCTTATGAGACTTCACTTTTCGGAGAAACAGTGAGGGGAGTTTCTTTTTTTAAACATACAGGAAGCCAGGCTGATGCTGCATGTTTGTTAGCAACAAGCAGTGAAGGAAAAGGCTTTCCAGGTACATTAACTTCCCCCAAAGTGCGTGTCTTGAATACACAACAGCTCTATGTGGTATAGCAGACAGACGGTTACATGTGAGTTTTATGCACTCATATTCAAGTCTACAGTACATTATAAAGCTTTATTGGTGAGCCTCAATCAAGGTAATCACTTCCAAGCTAGCCCAGCTCATGCATTTTCTGTGCAGCAAACGCACTGCCCTGGAAACCGACAAATTAGGGGAGGTTAGGGGACAAGTGGCTGGAGAGCAGCACTTATGAAAGGGACCTCAGGGTGCTGGTCGACTGCAGGCTGAACATGAGTCAGCAGTGTGATGCGGTGGTCAAGAGGGCGAGCGCCACCCTTGGTTGCACAGCCAGAAGTGTGGCTTCTAGATCGAGAGAGGTATTACTACCACTCTATACGACTCTGGTGCACCCACAACTGGAGTATTGTGCTCAGTTTTGGGCCCCTCATTACAGAAAGGATATAGCCAGGTTAGAGTCAGTGCAGTGTAGGGCCACAAGGTTGGTGGCCGGTTTGCAGGGGATGCCGTATGGGGCGAGACTGAGGGAACTGGGTCTCTTCAGCCTGGAGAAGAGGAGACTCAGAGGGGATCTGTTGGTGACATACAAGTATGTGAGGGGTTGTCACACGGAGGTGGGCAGAGACCTGTTCTCCCCTGCAGAGGAAGGCAGGACGCGCTCCAACCGAGCAAAGCTCAGGGAACCAAGGTTCCATTTAGATGCCAGGAAGCACTTCCTGACAGTTAGGACCCCGAGGGTGTGGAATGGGCTTCCATGGGAGGTGGCTGAGGCCCCATCAGTGATGGTGTTGAAGGATAGGCTTGACTGCACATGGTGGGCATGTCATGAGCGGAGCCAGCTGGAGCCGGGGGTCAGATTAGATGGCCCAGGAAGCCCCTTCTGACTCACTCTGTTTCTATGTTTCTAAATGCATGAACTGTACCGAAGAGGCTGCCACATTTTAAAATGTTTATTGCACAATTCAGCACACATTTGGATAGCTGGCTGGGGCATGCTGGCCTTTCTTTTGTATAAACATGCATAAGACTCCAGCTTTAGTTGATTCAACTGGTTAGCTCAATCAGGTCAAACACACTGATCAAACTTATAAGGTTGGATAAGATCAACCAAGCAGCAGCTTTACAAAAAGAAATGGTACTTCGGAAAACTACAAGTGACAAACACCAAAGAAGGTGATGCCTCTTCAACAAGTGAAGCTTGTTGCAACACACCAGTACAAAATTAAAAAACAAAAGTATCCATTCCTCTTTAGAACCTGCATTTCTCATTTATTTATTTATTTAATTTTATTTAAATACGAACAGCCAATAGCCAAGGCTCTCTGTGTATGAAGATTGACTTTAAATATCAACTAACATGTATTTCTCTACCCTGACTGCTCTTTGGAAGGCCAGATACTGAAGATGAAGCTCAAATACTTTGGCCACCTAATGAGAAGGAAGGACTCCCTGGAGAAGAGCCTGATGCTGGGAACAATTGAGGGCAAAAGAAGGAGGGGGCGGCAGAGGATGAGGTGGCTGGATGGGGTCACTGAAGCAGTCGGTGTGAGCGTAAGTGGACTCTGGGGGATGGTGGAGGACAGGGGGGCCTGGAGGAATGTTGTCCGTGGGGTCACGATGGGGCGGACGCAAGTTTGTGACTGACAACAAAAAACATGTATTTTGTCAATCCACTAAGATCTGTTTCACTGGGTGGCAGCCATAATAACTGATGGTCACTTCTGTCGCACTTTTCTGTGAGCATCTTTCAAGATATGGCTTCAGACTACTGTGAGATACAGTTTGGACTCGGAAAGAGAGACCGGGAGGTGATGCACACAAGGCCCTCCAACAAGTTTCACAACAGAAAAGGATCTGACTTAATCTAAAGTGATCAGAAGGTAAACAGCTTCTAAGGGAGGTATGAACTTCACTTCTCAGCTGTTTCCACATATGACTGATTAGATTGGGAAGCAGCTCAGCAATCTGCTTCCTGCACAGGAAATACCAGGGCTTGCAAGATTACGTTCTCAAGTGAGTCCATATTCTAAAGCAACTGAGAAGCACAGTATGAGTCTCCTCTGTGGAAACAGATGGTCCAGATGCAATTGGGATGCTCATCCTCTTGGACTGCCTCACCCACCTTTGAAGCCTCCAACTCCTTTATCTTTTCTTCCGCTTCTGTCAGTTTCTCTTTTAAAGTTGCAATCTCCTTCTCCATGGGCATAACAACTGAACGGAGCTTCTCTGCATCTTCCTGGGCCTGAAGTCAACATTAAGAAGGTATAATTAACTGATCCATTTATGTATTATTGTTTGAAAATTAACAGGAACCCGGGCTCAACATTTTAGACAATCTTTTTCAGATGCTTAAAAGTATGTGCTGGGCACTTCACATATCCCAAGTATGACTTTTGACATAGATGGACCACTTTCTAGCCCCCTTTCTCCCGAAAGACACCTTCTGGAGGGGCAACAAGTTGGGACTGTGTGCCTGTAGGAGGTGTGGCCACAGCCCAAAGGGACCAGAGCCACCCCACGCCACTCTTCTCTGCCACTCCCTCCTGCCTTCTGCGACACACCTCTTTCCCATTCCCTTGCATTTCTGGCTCGTGCCCAGTGAGCTGCTTGACAGAGGGACAGGACATGCTTCCTGGAAGAAACGACCTTGCACAGAGATCCACAGCCTGTGAACCCTATTCTAGTCCTTCAGTATCAGTGTGCCTTGCCTTGAGATGTCATTATGTTGCAGAGGCCCCTGGGAAGCGTTTTAGAGGGGGCGCTGGGTTCAAGCAGAGTGCTGGTCAGGCCTGTAGGGTCCCACTGTTACTCCAGGGGTCTACCTTGAGTGCACCCAGCAGTCCCTGCCAGGAGAAGACTGAAGTGGCAAGCAAGCCATTTTCCAAAGAAGCTTGCCTGCCTTTACTGTGGATCTTCAAGAGAAACTTTAGTAAGTATCACAGGGTTTGAACACCAGATGCTGTGGCCTAGTATTGGAAGAAGGCTCCCTAAGAAGCGGCACCTAAAATCCTGGTTGAAACAATTGACTGACCTGTCTTTCACCTGCTGCATTGCACTGGCCAAGTCAAAGTCCTGTTTGACAACAGCCAGAAATTGTAGATTGCTTTGCATGCACCAGAAGTGCTATAAAACTGACAACTAATGAAGGTAATCTCTTAATTCTTGAAAACTGAAGCAGGAAACTCATCCCACTAGTGACTCAGTCCAGCGTATTTGCATGGTTTCAAAAACCTACGAACATGTTTGACAGGAGATGAGAATGCAGCTGGGAAGAAGTATGGACACCACAGGCAACAACTGCTTTTACACTTTCATAAAATTGAAGGTGGTCAGGAGAAATCACTGGAGCTGTTCTGGGGACAACCCGGGACAAGCCCACCCTCAACCCGGAAGCAGACTTGGGTTTTTGAAAGGGTGTAAAGCAGCTTACACATTTTGGGAAGGAATATAAATGGCTGAGGAGACAGAAGGCCAATCGTTCACGAAAGCCCTGAAGTTCTCCAATCCAGCAATGTCCACAGTGAAAGGCAGCACTGGTGTGTTTGCACCTATTTTCTTCAGTGACTGATGAAGGTGCAAGGCTTCCAACTGGCCTTTCTCAGCCCAACAAACATTGCAGTGGGAATTACTTCAAAGCACACACACACAGAGTTGTGATCCACGAGTTGATAGCTCTTGCTGATTCACCTGGAGCTTAGTAAAGTCAGCAGTTCACTAAAGGCATCGTCCTATGCACAGTTAGGTGGGAAAAAAGCTGAACTACACCAGTTCTACATGCTGGATGGACAACACTGGAAGCCGTCTCTCTCATATTTATATCCTGCCATTTTTCCTACAAGGAAGCCAAGGCAGTTTATATGGTCCTCCTCTCCATTTGTGCTCACAACCCTGTGAGACAGGTTAGGCCAAGAGTCAGGGACTGGCTCAAAGTCACCCAGTGGGCTTCATGGCCAAGTGGGCACTAGAGCCCAAATCTCTGAAGTCCCAGCACAGCACCCTCACCACTAGACCATATTGTCTCTCTCTGGTTTCTGGAAGGTAGCTATGTTAGTTTATAGCAGCACAAACAGCAAAGTCAGTGAAGTGTCATATTTTGACAATACTTTCAGCATAGACATTGCTGGATTGGAGCACTTAATTGCTTGTACTGAATTCATTTTCCTAGGCCTTCCTAACTTCTTGTAGCATCTTGAAATCTTGACAAATTTATTCCAGCAAACACTTTCATGGGTGTTTCCATAAGAAAACGGTCTGAGGCAGAAGAAACCCTGACTGGAAATATTCCGCTCCAGGTCACCTTCCTTCCTTCACAGGCAGCATGCCCAGGGTTTCCAGAGAGTTTCCTAACGAGGCGCTGTCCAGATGAGCCCTACTCCCAGCACGCAAGGCCCCGGCAGCAACCTCGACCCCGGCACAACAGAGCGACTGTTCTGACTTTTAACCTGCTTCTCAAGGAGGCATCGGTGGAGATCAAATACACCATAGAACCCAGCAGGGTGGGCCATCCTGCTCATATCCAAAGTGGGATGCTGGGGATGCTGGCTGTCTCCACAGAGAAGAAGAGCTCAGCATTATGACATGCTCTTTGCAAACAGGTCACATGAGCAAGAGGAAACACCTAGGCTAATATACAGTGGTAGTCCTATGTAGAGTAGACCCACTGAAATGAATACAACTCCAGGTAGCTGTAGGGACTGATTCACATCTTGTCCTACTCTGTATGAACTAAAATGGCATACTATCCTTAGAAATGTATTCTTGCTCACCCACTGGTTTTATGCAGCCAAAAGGCAAACAAATGATTCTGCCAATATCTACCAATATTTATGACGTGACAGGAACATGACTGCACACGGTAGCCAGAACTGCATGGCTGCAAACCCTTCCAGAAAAACACACAATTTGCTAAGTGAACTTGGGATTTTATTGCCTTTTAAGTAGATGATGTATTCTGGGAAATGGTTTCCAGCTCCCTAAAAGCTTCAATCAATGCCATCATTTTTAGTGCAGAGACCAGAGTGGGCACCAAGCCTCTTAACGCAAGCCAAATGTTGAACGTGTTTCCCTACACATGCATTTTGTGGGCAAAACTAGAAAGGTGGTTTAAGTAGAGCAGATAAGTACTGAACAAGCACCAGTTCCCAAATATGATGATGATGATGATGATTTGCATGATAATGCAGATGTGCAATTGGACTACCTCTGCATTGGGGGCTTACATAAAATTTCACATAAGTTGAAATATATGCATGACCATATATGCAGGACCAGCGAGAGATATTTTGGCATCACCCTCCTCATCCCGGGGCCCTCCAGAAGTTTTGGGCCTCAGCTCCAATCAGTCTTGCAGAGTGAGGTTGATGAGAGCTGTAATCTAACACACCTGGGAAGTACCACTTTGGGGAAATCTGTATTAGCACAGGAAGTTTCTCCAAGATGAGCCTCACTGAAAGATAAAGAAGCTACATCCAAACTGGATTCGTTTTGATGGTGCTTGGGCAAGGCAATTCCCTGGGGGATCCTGCTTCAACTTAACTGGCCCTTCTCCTGCTTCTAATGGCACCCAAAATGCCTTACCAGCTAATGCAGTCAGATAAACATCCAATACTATTGAATCATGGTGCCTCGCAGTAGGGCCACCTCTGATCCAGACAGGCAACAAGGGACGCCTTTTGGGGTGGGCCATGGAAGTCCTCTGGCTTCCCAACCAGACACCACAGTATCGGAGCGAAACGGGTGCGGGGGCCAGTTCAGCAACAGTGGCCTGGCCTGCCTTTCAGAGAGGCTTATGCGAAGGGAATTTTACATATGCTTCAGCTACCTTCTTCATTTCATCTTCCAAATTTTCCTCTTCCTGGCCTTCTGAAAGCCTCCTCCGCAGCTCTGCTATTTCCCGCTCCACATTCTCCCGGTACTGGTTCCACTGAGCTCGCTCTTGCTCCAGCCGGTGATGAATCTGGAGTTCACAGTCGCGGACAGTTTCTGTTTCACGAGAACAATGGTGACAGTACATTGTTAATCACTCCTTTAAGCCACTCCGTATCTTTTTCATGTGATAAGCTTATGAGAGGTCTGCCAGAAGAAGAACCTTAAGGACAATTATATGATGCACTGCCGAAATCAGTGGAAGAAGGTGCATCTGATGGAATCAAGTGGCAGCTCAATTGAGCTCAATAATGTTGCAGCAGCTCCCCAGGTCTCAGGTGAGAAAAGTATCTTCCTCAGCCTGCGAGCTGCAGAGAGATGCCAGGGCCAGGACCTAGGGCCCTATGCATGCAAACTGTGTGCTTTATTTCAAAGCAGTGGACTCTCTACTTTGCAAACAAGTATTTCACGATAATATATGTGGTATCAGTATGATTTTTCTTCCAAATGCTCTATTCTCACTTCAAGATCGACTTGCTTCAAAGCTGTGACACTTCTAGCTGCAGGTGGCAAGTTACATGAGTTACACTTACACACACACACACACCCCTCCTCTGTTGTTCCTAGAAACCTAGCATGCCAGGTAGAAGTGTTCCAACCTAGCCTTCTCCATGACAGCTAGTTTTCCCTGTAGAAAGACTGAGGCAAGGGGACAAGAGGTCAAGAAAATCCTGTTCTTGTTTTCCTGGGCTGTATTTCTTTTGTTCCTGCTGACTGCTTCTTAGTTCTGTTAATTTTGCTTGGGGTTTCACGCTTGTTGCTTTTCTGAATATTAGCAATGCTGTTTAGATATGATTGTGTTGAGATCTGTTCTGTTGATTACCATACGCCAGTTCGAACTAACTTAAGAACAGCTGGTTAAAATTGCAAAATAAAATGTTAAAAAGTGTAATTCAGGAAAACCACAAGAGAACGACCTCAGATGACATGTGCAACATTCCAGCTTTACTTCACACACACTCTGATGCATGAGGTTTCTGTATTACCAAGCAGTATTTGGAGAGCAAACCCCTTACAACCAGCTGCATCACTAAACCTGAAACTTCTCGGCGGCAACTCATCCACTTCCATGAGCCCTACCTTTCATTATAGCCTGCAGCGAGGCAACCTCTTCCTGCCATTGCCTCTTCACCTCATCAATCGCTTCCTGCTTTGTATTTTCAGAGACTGTAGCAATGGCCTTAATGTTCTCCATCTCAGCCTGAGCCTCCGTGAGCTGCGTTCGCAGTTGCTCCAAATCATCCTGTGCTGCCTGCAGGACTGCATTTTGTTTCTTCAGATCCTCTGAAATAGATCAGTTCCATTTAAAAGCACAATATACTCTGGTCACAGCGTGAAAGAAGGTCTCTGCGGTCTTCTCTAACCCAGAGCATCACTAAGATCTCACTCTGGTCACCACTGTGGCGGAAATGGGGATATTCAGCTTATATCTCCGCTATGCTTCAAAAGTCATTTTTGCTGTCACGCTTTTAAAAAAAGCTTGCCAATATGAGAACATTTCCATTACATCGTTGCCATACAAACTTCTTGACATACAAATAGATTCCTTTTCCTAAAGAAACTGACCACAGAAAGGCTTTCCTGAATTTCCAGTCTTTCTGGGAAAAGGAAAGGCAAAGTAATTGATAAGGGGAAAGCCTCAGGCATACCAACTGTCAGAATGATTATCCTTGTTATGTACTGGTTTAGACTTGCTCAAGAGCACCTACTAGGAGCCCAAGCTGTTTTACGTATTAGCATCTGTAATCTGTTCTGGACCCTATTTAAAAGCATGACTCAGTTCAGCCCCATCTCAGTGCTGCTGTCCAATTCACTGCTCTCGACTGATGAACATCATATTCAGCATGACTTGGACTGACACTTTCATCAGTAAAATCTAACTCTGAATCTGGTCTCAGCTCTTTTAGAAACCAGTTTTCTTTCTACTACAGCAAGGGCATTCTTTGCCCCCTCCCCCACCCCAGGGCACTGTGATAATGGGATCAACACAAAAGCAAGGCAGACATTCCTTAACAGTCAAAGGATTTCTGTGGTTGATCAAGTGGCACATCGTTTCCTCAAGTTATTGCATTCTTAATGTATGCAGAGACAGGCTGACCTAATTATAGATATACATGTAACAGGATAGTCCAACATAATCTATAGGTATTACGTGGCCTAAACACATCAGAAAATGAGAAGGCTTGAATATAAACAGCATATGCCCCATTTTGACATTCAAGCTGTGTTCCTGTGTTGTCCAGATCCAGTTGTGCTTCCCACTGGGGGGGGGGGGGGCACTATAAGACCAGCATCTGGATTTATCAGCCATCCCACAAAGCCATGGATTGAAATAGGATTTATAAGCCACCCCTAAGTTTAAAGTGTCATCTGGACAACGTGACAAGCCTAGAAGGGGCCAAACTGCTACAGAGGCAAAAAAGACCTGGCACGCTGGCCAAGGGGTTGTGGGGGAGAGCCAATGACAGACACCCAGAAGTGCCCGAGTGCCAGAGGCTCACTGGACTGCCACGGCTGCCAGCCAGAACCGCTGGAGGCTCAGCCTCCTGCAGAGTGGGCCGACCCGAGCACAGCTCAGCTCCCTGTCCTGTCCTGCACTGCAGCTGAGCCCGGCAGAGAAGAGTGGGTCGAATGGACCCCCCCCCCCCCCCCAGGACTGGCAGCAACGGCACTCTCCCTGTACAGCCCAGAGCCTTGGTGGCTCAGCAGTGGCAGCGCTGGATGGAAGGACGTGCTCTGCTCAACCTCCTCCAGAGGCGGCCGTACGAAGTGCCGGTCACCTTACCCAGTTTCCCGCCACCAAGTGGCCGCAGCACCAGGCAGCCTGCATGTGGCACCTCCACAGGTCTTAAAGCAGTGCCTGCAGCCCCGCAGGGTCCACTTGCAAATTGGGGTGAGGGCCGTCCATGGTCCCGTGGGACCCCAAGGGGGAAGGGGCTGTCTCAGGATCCTTGCTGCCCTTTCCACGTATCTGAAATGTCTGGGGGCTGGCAGGCAACGACAGGCCACCCAAGTGTGCATTAAAGCCTGCTGCAAACCTGCTGATGGCACGCTGGACCGTCCTGCTTTCGGGGAGAAACTCGCTTTTGCCTCTGGCACTTGGTCATGCCACAGGACGGGCACTCGGGCCACTGGAGCACTGAGCTCACCGGGTGAGGAAGCCTCCAGAGTGATTTCTCACTCCCACTGGGTGAAAACAGCTTATTATCCAGCCCAATGCTTTGAAGATGACGTTAAGAACATTCTTACAGTAAGCCAGAAGATGTAAGTATTACCCTCTTTAGCCAAATACAACTCTTTAAATTTTGCTCTCTTTTGATTGAATTCCTGCTCAAGATGCTGCTTCGTGCGCAGAAATTCAGCATTGACTTTTTCCAGTTCTGCAACTCGCTGAAGGAGAGCTAAAAATGAACCAAAGGAGAAGGGAAAAGACATGTTACCACAACAGCCAAAAGCATACCATATACTCACTTATTCATGAAGGCAAAGTTTCTTGCATTTCTTTCGGAGATGTATGTGACAAAAATACTGATGTCCACATGGCAAATTTTACTCCCTGCTTGGTTTAGTGTTTTAGTCAAGACATGAGGTACCAATTAGTTTTGGTTCTCTTAAGCAGTAACTATTGCACTTTTTGACTGTAGTATGAAAGCCAACCCTCATATTTCTCCCATTTGCCATTTGGACCAAAGGGGATTGGCACAGATTAGAACAGTCCTAGTCTGTGTTGCGGTTATCAGTGACTACAGCTTGGTACTACCTGACACACTGAAACCCTTTCATGTAGACACACACCTGATTGGATTTCCCACGAAGTTGTGCTGAGTTCTCCTTAGTCACAGACACACACACAAATGCACAAAATTTTGCAAAGCAAGGGTACCACATGCACATGCTTTTCAAGTGTAAGGATGTAAGAAGAGCCATGTTGGATAAGACCCAAAGGTTTATCTACCCCAGTGTTCTGTCTGCTACACAGTGGCTAAACAAAAGAACTACTTTCTGCTGTGAATGTCTGGAAAAGTCAAGATAAGATGTCAACTATGGCCTTAAATGTTGTGAGTTGAAATTACAATTTCTTTTTGTCAAAAGCCATCCGGAAAACATGTTCACTCACTTCCCACCTTTGCACTAAGTGATTAAGAATCTATTTTCACACCCTGTTTTAACAAAAGTTTTACGTCTCACCAAACTGTATCAGGCAACCGAATTAACCACAAAAATTTACCATCACGTATCCTGTTTCTGTTGTGACCACCTTTCTAGCTCATGTTAGATTCTCTGGCAAAGTTTCTTCAGTTTAAGAAATGCATTTTAACTCTTTGTTCTTTAACAACCATTCTAGTTAGAGCTCAGTAAGCAAGGATGTATGCATCTCTTTAAGGGAAATACCCCTACACCTGACTTATTCTCTAATTTGACCCTTGCAGCAACCTGATCCCAGTTGTTCCCATGTCATTAAGGGACTGATAGGACACTTCCGGCTATCATGGTTGAACTAGAACTGGGGGAAGGTGGGAAAGCGCAAGCTAAAGTGATGAATATAGATGGTAAATGTCTGCTGAAACTTAGGCCTGACTTTAGAATGCAAAAGAGCACAGGACAACTTCCAACATTTGAAAATCTTAGAAATGGCAAAGGGTATGAATGATGATCACTAGGAAATGTTGTGGGTAATTGGGTGTTTTCTCGCCTTAAAGTGGAATCTACACCCCTTCTCACACACTCATTTTATAGAAGGGGAGAACCTGTTTTCAACCTCTGTTGCATGAACGTCTTTCACATTTGCACAACAGCTTTGCAGCAATAGCCCCATTATGGCATAAACAGGATCACTACACCTTCATTATACATTAGAACTGCCTAACATACTGCGTACATACTAAACATACATCACAATAAATATTAGCACAAGATCATGGGCCAGATCTGTCACATTTATCCTGCATACGCTTCAACCTTGGAAGTGCAAGCCCTTTCACCCACACATTACCAATGCACTTTTCTTCCCTCCTTCAGGGTAGACTTTGCCATAACTTCCAGGTCAGGATCCTCCAAGTTCCCCACTTCTTGCCCTCTGGATTGCCACTACCCAGCCCACCTAACCTCATTTAGCCAGGATGCAGTGCTGCAAGGCAGGTTGGGAGGTGGATGCTCCGGACTTCCTGGAGGCTTGGAGGAGCACTGAAAGGCAGGAGGATATTGAAAGGCATCCCCTTGACATTTAACGGCAAGAGGATCACATTGCCCATAAGCACTACTTAGATTCAGCTAGCTTGTTTTCATTTTTTTTCTTCTGCAGTGCTTCTGAATTATGCAAATAAGTTTTCTCTCTGCTCTTACTATTAATCTTCCCCCAGTCTTTCACATGTACGGGCAAATTTCTGGGTAGGCAGTCTCACCTTGTCAATTTCCCTGTAGTTCATCTACTCCATCATCCTACAGAGAGCTGAAACATACTGGAAAATTAGCAGGACTACACGAGCATGCCAGACAGATGAATCTGCACTCTTCTGAAAGACTGCAGGGAGGTATGACCCCCATTTGCACACACTGCGAGAGCCACGAAGAGAGAGAGAGGAACCAGCAAATTGCCTTCAGTTTTTTAAAAATGGAACCTACATATTGGATTAATGAGCTACAGCTCAAGTTGATACCAGTGGCAAGAAATTCAACCAGGGCCAAACCAGAAACATTTGTTGCGTTTTCATCTCTGAAATGTAATTCTCATACAAGTGTGAAGAGCTTCAGCTACTGGGCAGTAGAGACATGAAAATAAAATAATAAATAATAATACATTCCTAGCTGAGAAAACTGAAGCGGAAATAACTTAGGAAAAATTCAACTAAGCAGGTCTCTTTTGGAATAAATATGTGTACATGCAAATAGAGGAGCCTGGTTCAAAAACTTTCTGCCTTATCTGAAGTAAAAACACTCTTTTGGTTACTCCTTAGGCAGTTTTTTTTCCTTAGGTCTGGGAAGCTTTGCTCCTACCAGTCAGGCATCTGTAACAAAATCTTCCATATTTAATTACACAGGCCATGAATATAGTAAACAAACCTTGATGGGTCAGGGGTGCACCGATGGAAGATCACCTGACTGAAACAGAAGACTGGAACAAGAGACAGAGCAATGCATTCTATAAGTGCTGGCATGAGATTAGTATGAGGCAGCAAAATCAAGGCCAGCACTATCATTAGGCAAAGTGAGGCAGCTGTCTTAGGCAGCAAATGCTGAGAGATGCAGCACTGACAGAGCTCTGTGTGTCATGCTGCTTGCCCTGTGCACCTAAGCTGGACTGCAGTACCCAGGTGCAGTTCAAGGATGCTATCCCATCACTAGTGTTGAAGTCAGAATCAGCTGCAGCCCTGCCAGACAAGCGATTTTGGAAGTCATGAAAAGTACTATTTGACAGGCCTGATTTCAGTGACAATTATGCTAAAGTTTCTCATTCTGCAAAGAACATAGTGATTGTTCCAGAACGCAGGCAAAGCTGATTATCAATAAGATTATTTTCGAGTACAGTCTATTTATAAAGTAATAGCACAGAAGCTTTCCTGAATGCATTAAGCAGAAAGCAAGCAACCACCAGTTCACAAGTGTAACTGGAGAACAAGATTCTGAAGACGAATTCCAGAAGTATATCTGCCTTCATTACAGAACAAAGTGTTTTCTAGCACCTCTGGAGATCAGTTAATGTACTGTGGATTATATGTACCTATGTTCATGTTCAGTATCACCCACATCTATGTTCTCGTGGCATTTGCAATGCATCCAAATAACTTTTGTTAGAAATCTTCATGCAATTAACTCTTCTATACCCTAATGATGGTTGACGCTCCCACCACGTTCAGCAATTTTAAATGGGACAGCAGTGGCTTTGAAATCAGAAAGCCACCCTGTAACATCCCCTCCAAATACAGCCATGGACAACATCAAGCCTCAACAAAGACACATAATCGTTACCTTGGCCCAACTGAGCCTCCGCAAAATTAAGACAGTAACTTTTTCCAAGCTCTCCAAAATGCACCAATTAAATGTGACATGACTCACTTTTTTGGTCCAATGTATGACAAATATTTTTAATTAATAGTTATCATCAGGGTGGCAAACAAGATGAGCCCCCACTGTCACATTTATTTGATTCAGAAAGTGCCCCCGCCTACTAATGTGCCTGCCCCATCTCCCAAATGGGCAGTAGAGAATTTTATTTATTCTGAGAAAACCATTTATTTCGCCTTCTACTTCTTGGAGGAAAAACAAGTTGCAAACATAATGAATATGTAAAAATAAAAAGTGAACATCACTATATTAAATGTAGTTGAAAGACCTCACCTTGAGTGCTTATGCCCTCAGCTTGAAAGCAAGTGAGTCAAAAGAAACGTAGTGAGGAATGGTAGTGGAGGACAGGAAGCTGCCTGCTTCATTCATCCCTAACATTTACGCACAGGCAGGGTCTGGTCTCTCAGCACAGGCTAGCACTTTTAATGGCCTTTCGTGATAGCTAAGCTATTTCTACTGCATTTTACTTGTTTCATTTATTAGAGGTTTTCTTTCTATCTGGTACTTCTATTTTATCTCCTGTTCATATTTGCTCTTTCACATTTGTCAAGTGTATTTACTTGAATTTTAAATGTTTTAAATTGTTGGCCATCTTGAGGCAATCCGGGCAAATGGCAGGACACGAATGCTATAAGCAGAACCAAAACAGCACAAAGGAGCATGACTGTGTGCAACTGTCAGAGGTGGGCACCAAACAGGAACACAGAGCTCTCTAGTCCCAAGCAGCCAAGGGCCCCCAATGGCAGCGGCTAGTCTACTCCAGTCAATACTTCAGATAAAGTAGCCTTGCATTTGTTTGACAGTGGGTTTGCACCCTTCCCTTATGCAAGTTGCCATTAAGACAAGACAGCAAATTCACACACAGCACTTGGTTGAATATCCAAAGCCACCCTTTCCAAGAGCCTTCCAAAGAGGTTCTAAACTGTACGGGTCTGTGGAAATGTAGCTACTTCTTCATACTATAAATTATCGTGTCTACAAAAACAATGTCTGATTCAGTAGCTCAGACTCAAGAATTTGGGGGGCTGATTCATGATTTTGAACATCTGGGCTAGCAGTAAAGATCTCTCACTCTTCTTCATTAGCTGGAAGACTTGAACAGTTACGAACATGCAAAATGCCAAAAATTCTCTCCTGAAAGCATCTGAAGGCCCAGAGTAGAAAGACAAAACACTTGCACAGAGGAGCTGCAACGGAGGTTTGAATGAAGCAAGACAGTGAGCACACAGAGTTACTCAAATGTCACAGTGCTTAATCATGGCTATATCATCAAATAAGAAAAGGTCTGGTTCACACCCACATATGCTTCCAAGAAATACATTGTCGGAGAGAAAGGGTGACAGGGGGGCATGGGCTGAAATTCTGCATGACTGACTGTTTAGGTAATGCTCACTCATATCCATAGAACAGCTTAGATGAAAGACATTCAGAGGCTTTGAGTAACACTCCATCTAGGGCTGTTACACAAAGAAATATTATAGCATAATCCTACACGTGCCTGCTCAGAAATCAGACACACGGAGATCCTGTGTTTACAGCATGGCAGTTCATCAATTGATTCATCTAGAAATGGAAGCTGCATATGGATAAATAGATCTAAAAATGTAACACACTTCTTTCCCTAACTGATGCATGTCTGTCAGAGCAAGAATAAGAGGCATTCCCTGTACTTTCTAACATAAGAGGTAATGATTCTTCAAAAGTTGGCACTTGGCAGCTGCAGGGTTTTGTTTTGTTTTTTAAAGAAGAACTTATATGAAATATATTCAAATATCTACTGCATCAGAACCAGCTTTAGTTGTATACATTAATTAATCTAACCAATTAAAATAAAGCATTGCAGGCCTTATTTAACCCTATTAAAACCCTCAGACACATTTAGTAATACACACACACACCCCAATACCACTGGTTATAATACTCATCACAATTAATATGAACAGATTCCAATCTATAGTAACATTAAACAGAAGCCAAAGTGCAATCAAATAAGTAAGAACTGGTAAAGTTTAGAAAGTAACTGAAATATCCCCTAGCACTATCTGAGAACACAATTTAAACTAGCTATGTTTAGGTATCATGATAAACCACAGTTTATGGTGATGAGAACTGGCCACAACAAGCCTTGGGCAGGCAAGCTTATTGCACTCTAGGGTGACCATTAGAACAAAAGCTTCTTTTTCTCTTCAAGTACAGAACAGTTATAACTTTACATCCAGAGCCTAAGCTGCAGTTCATTTTAACTATGATGTATTAAAACCACACAGCTTCATAAACCATGGACTGAAGTTGACTTATTTCAGAGAAACCACAGTTAAGAACAGTTTGCATTTTTCAGGCAAGATGGTAAACTGTGGTTAATCAGAAATCAAACCTTTGGGTCCTGTTTTTGCAGTTGTACCAGAGGAGGAAAAATGAAGGGGAAACATAAAAACACAAGGTTCACCGCAGCTCATCCTGGTTACAATGATTTAGCAGGTTGTCTGAATGTAATCACCCATTTCTCATGGAATACAAAAGATGCACAAAGAGAAATAGAAGCAAGGCCTGGGTTCTCCAAACATGTCAGCTTCCTCACCCATGGCTTCATCACCCATGCTGCGCTCCATCTCTCCTCCACTGTCCCATTCGCCTGCCTGCATGCAATTCTTTACCAGCTCTGGCTACAAGGGGAGCACTGAACTACAAGATTATATGATTGTGGGCCTCCCGCTTGGCTTATCAGTCAACAGGAACTAGAAGATAGCAAGGTACTCAGGGCACAAACTATTTATGAGGACCAATGACTAAAGCAAACAACCTGAATATTTATTTTCCAACTCGTACAAAAGCAGCTTTGCCCAGTAACAGGGTTTGCCACTGGAGAGCTCTGGACACTCACAGTTCCATCCTAGGCATGTCTGCTCAAAAGAAAAATTGTCCCATCCCTTAAAGGCCAGAAGCAAGAATCAGGTTTGTACTTGAGAATAGCTCTCTCTTGCCATAAAGAGGATAGCATGCAAGCATAACCCTCCACAAGGTTTTCACACTGAGGAGAAGTCAGGGGATTGACCAGATGCTTCCTCAGCACAGCAATATTGAAACTAGTATTATTATTACATTGTGCTTATGTCCCATCATTCTTTCTGCTGTAAGGAACTCAAAGTGGCTTACATAGCTCCACTGTGTCCACAACAACCCTGTGAGGTAGGTCAGGCTTAGAGGGAGTGACTTGCAAAGCCACACAGTGAGCTTCATGGCTGAGAGGGGACTAGAGTCCAGCTCTCTCAAGTCCCAGTCCAGCACTCTTGCCATACCACACTGTCTCTTGGCCCTTTTGCATCAGCAGAGACTTCCTCATGATACTAATTTGGATGCCAGGAAGCACCTCCTGACAGTCAGGACCCCAAGGGTGTGGAATGGGCTTCCACGAGAGGTGGTTGAGGCCCCATCGGTGCGGGTGTTCAAGGATAGGCTGGACGTCCACATGGTGGGCATGTCATGAGTGGAGCTGGCTAGTGCCGGAGGTCAGACTAGAAGGCCCGGGAGGCCCCTTCTGACTTGCTCTGTTTCTCTGTTTCTAATCTACATCCACTTTGGCTCCAAGCATATTCACATATGGCATATCCAGTTTATTAATGTAAGAGTAATAGCATCACAGTTTTAACCTCAAGTAAACATTCTTGCTTTCTAATATTGCATAAGTACAAAGAGCATCAAAACTGAAATCTGTCTCTCTCCTCCAAGCAATTCCACAACATGCATGGCCTGCAAAAGGAAAGTCATTGCAGTAATCATCATTAAAAAAAATACTTAGTTACAAACCAAGTTACTTGATAACAACAAGCAACTATGCATGCAGGTTTAGAAGCACTAAAACCGGGAACCCTCCATGAAGGACATTAGGAGGGTGAGTACCCGGAGGAGGGCTTTCTCTGCGGTGGCACCCAATCTATGGAATGCGCTCCCCAGAGAGGTCCGCCTGGCGCCGTCGTTATTTGTTTTTCAGCACCAGGCCAAGACCTTTTTATTTAAACGGCATTTTAATTGTTAGCTTATTTATTGATTTTGTATCTTTGGCCAGGGCGTTTCCAATTATATTGTTTTTATATGATTATATGTATTTATTTATTGTTGTAAGCCGCCCTGAGGCTTCGGCGAATGGGGCGGCATAGAAGTTTACTAAATAAATAAATAGAAAAGCATATGAATTTCAAAATTACAAACCTGCTTTAAATTACAACTGAAATCAGTGATTGAAATAATGGTGGTTTAGATCAACCACCTTGACAGTCACTTCACAATCAGCTCCCTGCAACATACATCCTTGCATAATATCACATTACTATGGATATCACCTAATATGGCTGATCCGACTATCAGTTTTACGATTTGATAAATCACCTTAGTCCAAAGGCCACCATGAAAGCTTTCTAAGGTGAACAAGGCAAACTTAGTGTGCGCTGAAATGACTGGTGACTGTTGCATCTGGCTGTGTACAAGGGCCGCTATTCCAGGAAACGGGGGAAATGTACTAACCGCTTCTGCTCCCATCACCCTCCTGGCTCCCAGGGAGGCGGACCATGTTCCTCCTGTCCATCTCCCTTTGTCCCCGCTGCTCAAAATGGCTTAGTAGTCTGGGCACTTTCCGAAGAATATAATAATGGATTTTTAAGCCATATGATAACTGAAGCCATCTGTTTCCAGACAGGTAATGAGGGAAAAAAATCCCTCGGGGCTTGTATATACAAGAAAAAAAATCTAGATTAACTAAGGATTTGAAATGAAACCACATTAGACCTCTGAATGAGCATTCAGCTTGGTGGTGAAGCAATTTTGCTCCACCTAATTAACTCAGGCTACTCAAAACCACTATCAGCATTAGGAAAGAATTAACTGGATAATGCTGTATGTGTTTCATGTGCACACTGCTTACTCCATTTGATTTATATTGGCTCTCCTTCCGGCAAGCTCTGTTTACTCTCCTGTCAGACTCTCCTTACCACAACTGACACCTGGCCCCCGTTTCAAATCTACCTTCTTATGTAATACCAGAACACAAGAAGAGCACAATCATCATCTTTATGTATGTTGGCAGCAGGAAAGTTAAAAGCAATTTTCCTGATCCATGATAGTATCAACTGCTGAGGGGAATCCCTAGCTAAAATGCTTTCAATTTTGGAAATGTATATTTTGGAATTTTAAGTTAATTCCTCTGTATTGCTTCTGGAATATATAGGGAAAGAAAGATGGAAAAGAGCCATACATACTATTTTGTGACTTGGTATACAGTATTGCAATGTCCATTGGTTACAAACAATAAATTGAGCTACAAATAATCAGACAGCAAAATAGGGGATCATGCAGCCATATAAATCAAACAGCAAAGTATTTATTTATTTATTTATTTAAATTTAATTTAGGAGGCTTCTATGCCATCCCATTCGATGAAGCCTCGGGGCGGCTCACAATAATAAACACAATATAAACACAATACAATTTGAATAATTATAATTTCCCAAAGTAGGGAAAAACACACACGCAGTTTACACAATTAAAGAAACTATCATTTGTTCATTGTGCGTTGCCTGGGGGTGTGCAAGAATGAACAAGTATGCTAGTTCTTGACTGGTCATTCTCCTCCACTTTTCCAAACAACTCAGGGTTAAAATACTGGGTTGCCTCCCCTTCAACAATCCAGATGGTTCTAGGTTTGCACTCCAAAATAATCCATGGGTAAACAAGGCTAAACCATAAATTATTTAATCACGTGAACCAGGTCACAGCCTTGGGAGTACAGTGTCACTGCACAATTATTGTTGTTAGTCGCAAAGTCGTGCCTGACCCATCACGACCCCATGATTCCTCCAGGCCATGGGTCCTCAAACTATGGCCAGCGGGCCGGATTCGGCACACCGTGCCCATTTATCCAGCCCACCTCAGAGGTTCTGGACTCGCCGCATGCGTGCATGTGGTGAGGTGGGGGCTTGCTCATGTGGAGATCGGTTTGGACCCACTCAGAGAAAAGGATCTCCCTGTGAGCAAGCTGGCACCTCGCTGCATGTGTGTGCGTGCGCACCCCAGCCCGCACCCCCCCCCATACCGCCTTGGCGGTACGTGCCCATCAAAGTTTGAGGACCCCTGCTCCAGGCTCTCCTGTCCTCCACCATCCCTCAGACTACAGAATTACATGGAGACAAAAACCTAGAAGTGCCAAAGTGCCTTGTTCCTTCTAGAGATAAACTTTAAAAACCAAGATGGAGCAGCAATGCTGAAAAGTTTGTTGGCTCAGTGACACACAGGCTGTGTTGCACCATGCCAACTTGTTCTAAGAGACTGCTCCCAACTTTCCATTTAGTTCACGCTTTCCAGTTTGGAGTAAAAAGAAACATTCATGTGGTCAACAAGGTATTAAAATTCACACTTGATTACGCAGCACCACCGCACACTTACAATCATGCTCACCAACTGCAAACAGAACATCAGTTTGACGGGTTTCACTTAGATTCTCTACATGCTGCCTGATGGTATTTTGAGGCATCGGCTGGCTTGAATTCCCAGTTTTCAAGAAAGGAAAGCAAAAGGGGGGGGAAAAAACACCAGCGGACAAGCAATACCAGAAAAATGAGAGCGTATACGTTCTGAAACTTTTTATTCTCTCACCATTTTAATTGTTGATATGATTATTTGGTTTTAAATTGGCTTTTATTACATCGTTACTAGTACATATAGACTGTTGTTAATTATTGTCATTTTTGTTCTGGTTTTATTGTTTATTGTTCATGTCAGCTGGCTTTTAGTGGTTGTACAGATGTTTTATGATTGGTGCATTTGCTTTTAAACCTATTGCTGTTTTAAACGGACTGTGGCTATTATATATAGTTTTAGTAGGATTTTATTGTATAACCACTCTAAGAGCTAAGTTCTAATGAATGGGATATAAAAGCCATTTATCTATAAACAAACAAATAAACAAAGTGGCAAACAGCACAGAATGTTTTGCCTTTATATACCCCATGTTTATCAGTACAGGGAAGCAGAAGTGAGCAAAGATATTATAATGATCCGAATAAAGAACTGTGTGTGAAAGCAAGCAAATATGATGCCTGGGCAGAGCAATCCTAAGAGCCCCTGGACAGCATCAAGAGAGCCATGGGATTTTTCAGATTCCCAGATCTGAGCTCAGAGAGCTGGGGAATCTGCATTCCTGCCGCCCTCCCTACACCTGACAGCTGGCTCAGAAAGAAGCCACACAGACTCTCTCTCAAAAGTCCAGGGCTGACCTCAGAAAGCAAGGAAGAGGCTGGGTCCAACAGGATATCATGATACTGGCTATGCTCCAGCCTCCTTTCTTCCCTCTCTGAAGCACTGCAACAACCCAATGGCCAAGATCAGCCACCGAGCCAATTTGCAGGGTGCAAGGAGCGGTGAGGTGAAGATTCTCTCCATGTTCCACTCTTTTTGCATAAGAAACTTGTAGGCCTCCAAGTCCAAAGTCTTACAGGCATCCCAACTGGATTGCACCCAATCTTTCTTTTAAAATCTGAAATTGTTTTGCACATCCAGTCTCTTATAGATGCCACCACTTCCTGATCACTCACATGCACCTGAGGGGTAAATTCCATATTATGTTCAGGCAACTCATACTCTAAAACTTAAAACAAACGCTGCACGTTAAAAATCACACCTAGTACTCGCAATTTAAGCATGTGTCTGCTTCCTGCACTTGCAAGTCTAATTCCCTGCTTGCACTAAGCACACGTGCAGGCATACTAGACTCTTACAGACCTACCCCCAACCCATTCAACTTCTCACCCCTGAAACTGATGCTACACAAGACATTGTTGTATCAACTCCTCACACTCTTGGAACTTCAGATAAGTAAGGCTTTTTCTGTAGATGTCACAGTTGCAAAACTCCCTTTCCCATCCCAGCCTAAAGTTAGCTTAATCTTTGGTGCCTTTTCAAAGGATTTTTGTTTGCAAAGGCATTTTGTATTGTTCAATGTCATTTTCCATCAGTCCAGTTCCATACTATTTTAATTTCATATGCAGAATCCAATGAACAGTAAGCAAATCCCACTGGTTTCAACAGGAGAGTTAAATATGTGCTAAAGCTTTATAACAAGCCTACTCAGAAGTAACTCCTATTAAGTTGAATACGGCTTATGTACAGGTAAACTGGTACAGGACTGCAGTCTAAATTTTTCCCACTGAAATAAATGGAACTCAAAAGTGCTCAATTTATTTTATTATTTTATTTAAAACATTTCTATGCCGCTCCTATCGCAACAAAGCCTCAAGGCGGCTCACAACAAAAACAAAAACATACAAAATCAGACAAAAATTATACACTAAAAATATTAAAACCTGGTGCATCTCGGCTTAAAATTCTTTTAAAATCCTACATAATAAATTAACACTTAAAATAAGTTTTAAATAAAAAGGTCTTAGCCTGGCGCCAAAAAACAAATAGCAACAGTGCCAGGCGGACCTCTCTGGGGAGCACATTCCATAGGTGGGGAGCCACCGCAGAGAAGGCCCTCCTCCGGGTACTCACCCTCCTAATATCATTCACAGAGGGTTCCCGGAGAAGGGCATCTGTTGCTGATCTCAAGGGGCGGGAGGGCATATATGGATGCAAGCGTTCCCTTAGATACCCAGGGCCCAAGCCGTTGAGGGCTTTATAGGTCATAACCAGCACCTTGAATTGGGCCCGGACTTCAATCGGGAGCCAGTGGAGCTGACGGGGACTGGGCATTGTTCTCATATAACCCCAGTCCTCCGTCAGCTC
>NW_025335587.1:11638067-11731008 GCF_004798865.1 Varanus komodoensis
CATTCCATAGGTGGGGAGCCACCGCAGAGAAGGCCCTCCTCCGGGTACTCACCCTCCTAATATCATTCACAGAGGGTTCCCGGAGAAGGGCATCTGTTGCTGATCTCAAGGGGCGGGAGGGCATATATGGATGCAAGCGTTCCCTTAGATACCCAGGGCCCAAGCCGTTGAGGGCTTTATAGGTCATAACCAGCACCTTGAATTGGGCCCGGACTTCAATCGGGAGCCAGTGGAGCTGACGGAGGACTGGGGTTATATGAGAACAATGCCCAGTCCCCGTCAGCAGCCTGGCAGCTCTATTCTGCACCAACTGAAGTATCCGGACTGTCTTCAAGGGTAGCCCCACGTAGAGCGCGTTGCAGAAATCTAATCGGGAAGTTACCAACGTGTGTGTCACTGTTGCCAGGCAATCGTTCTCCAGGAAGGGACGCAGCTGATGGATCAGCCGAAGCTGAAGGAAAACGCTCCTCGCCACCGCCGTCACCTGGGCTTCTAAAGACAGCTCAGGGTCGAGAAGCACTCCTAAGCTGCGAACCCTGTCCCTCAGAGGGAGTGCAACCCCATTTAGGACAAGGCCCAAGTCCCCCATTCCGAGTCCCGAAGCACCCACCAACAGGACCTCTGTCTTGTCTGGATTAAGCTTCAGTTTATTGGCCCTCATCCAGCCCATTACCTCGGCCAGGCACCGGTTCAGCACAGCCACTGCCTCACCTGGATTGGTGGAGAATGAGAGGTAGAGCTGGGTATCATCAGTGTACTGGTGATTCCGCAGCCCACACCTCCTGATGACCTCTCCCAGCGATTTCATGTAGATGTTGAATAGCAAGGGGGACAAAATGGAGCCCTGCGGAACTCCATGGCATAACTGCCATGGTGCAGAGCCATAGTCCCCCAGCACCACCTTCTGAAATCGGCCGTTGAGATAGGAGCTGAACCACTGCCACGCGGTGCCTCCAACTCCCAATCCCGCTAGCCTATTCAGAAGGATACCATGGTCGATGGTATCGAAAGCCACTGAGAGGTCCAGGAGAACTAACAGGGACGCACTCCCCCTGTCTCTCTCCCTGCACAGGTCATCATACAGGGCGACCAAGGCAGATTCAGTACCGTACCCGGGTCTGAAGCTGGATTGAAATGGGTCCAGATAATCAGTTTCATCCAAGAATGCTTGGAGTTGTCCCGCCACCACCCGCTCTAGCACCTTGCCCAGGAACGGGATGTTGGCCACCGGTCTATAATTGGCAGCCACCTCTGGATCCAGGGATGCCTTCTTTAGGACTGGTCGGACTACCGCCTCCTTTAAAGAGGATGGTACCCAACCGTCTCTTAAAGAGGCGTTGACTACCTCCAGAATCCAGGTGCCAATCCCGTCCTTGGCTTTCTTAAGTAGCCAGGATGGGCATCGGTCTAGTAAGCAGGTGGTAGGGTGTACTTGTCCAAGCACCTTGTCCACATCATCAGGCCGCAACAACTGAAATTCATCCATTAATTGTGGACTCGACAGCGTTGTTGGCATCTCCTCAGTAGAATCTGGTTCAATAGTAGAGTCAAGCTCGTGACGAATCTGAGAGATTTTCTCCCTGAAATGCCTGGCAAAGTCATCACAGCGGGCCTTTGAGGATGGTATGAGATCTTTCTTTGGGCCTGGATGTATCAGCCCTTGCACCACCTGAAAGAGCTCCGCTGAATGGCATTGTGAGGAGGCAATGGAAGCAGAGAAGAATTTCTTCTTCGCCGTCCTCACCGCCACAGCATAGGCCCGATAATGGGCTCTTAAGTGTGTTCGATCAGATTCACCCCGTGATCTCCTCCACCTATGCTCTAGCCGTCTCCCAACTTGCTTCATCGCCCATAATTCAGGTGTATACCAAGGAGATGAACGGGCTCTGCCAGGTGGGAGAGGATGCTTGGGAGCGAGCGTGTCAATAGCCCTGGTCATCTCTGCATTCCACAGTTCAACCAGAGCACTGACAGGATCACCAGCCTTGTCAACCGGAAAATCCCCCAGAGCTTTCAGGAATCCATCAGGATCCATCAGAATTTGCCTGTGTTCTGCCCATTGTGTTTTATTATGTTTGTGTTCCATTAAACTGCAACTCACATCACGAGAAGGCAAGACTTCTGGAGAAGCCAATCATGCTAGGGAAAGTCACAGGCAGCAGAAGAAAAGGAAGGACAAATATGAGATGAAGTGGCTCCACAAAGGAAGCCTCAGCCTGGAATTTAGGGGGGCAGAGCTGTCACAGATAGGACGTTTCGGACACCTTTCATTCCCGTAAGTCAGAGACAGCTTGAAGGCACATACCAAAAACCAGATGAAACTAACCCTGGGAGTAATGATGTGAAGATCCACCCCAGTTCCATGGAGTTCTCTTGTCCACACTGGGCTTCTTTCCCATATTCGGCCCTGGCCTAGGAGGTAAACTGAGCCAAGATCAAGTCCGCACATTTTCAGGAAGGCCAGTGGGCCTCTTCTTTGTGCTGAATTTCATACCCATTCTCCTGCTAAATATGCAATCCCCACACGTCAGAGATGATGTGCACAACCAGCAGCCAATGCTAGCTGTGCACATGCAGTCCCTGCTGCACTGGTAGTATGTGCAATAACACATTGTGTGTGCAGCTCCTACTGCACCTAACATTTTTGCAAAGGGGAATGCAGAGAGAGCTCCTCTTCCAAGGGCAGAAGCCTCTGCTCTGCTCAGGAAGAAAGGCCTTGTCCCCCAACTTGTCTGCCTTTGCCAGATGTGCCAATGTTGGTGGTGGCCTGGCTGGGGTGGACTTCACAAAACCATCTCCCTTCCACACAGCAAGTCTTGTGTGCAGAAGCAGAACTTGCTTGCGCAGCAGCTGCCATGTGCACAAGCTGGCATTGCTAGTAATACCTGCACATCTAGATACACAACTATGGACTTGCTTCCCGCTGGCTGCCTGCACCAATGCTCAGCACAAAACACACCAACTCAGACTAAGGGCAGAGAGAAAATGGGCTAGAGTCTTGGGAGGCGAGCTGAGAAAACCCAGTTAATTCTCACCCCAGAATGGTTCAGAAGCTGCAGGTGGTACAGAATGCAACAGCCAGATTAGTAACTGGGAACCTGTGGGTCTGAACATCTGGCCCTCTTGCACTGGCTGCCTGCAAACTTCCGATCCCAATTCAAGGTGTTGGTTTTAACCTATGAAGCCCTACACAACTTAGGATCACAGAACCTGTCACAAAGTACCTCCACCAACCCTGATCTACTTGGAAGCTATGATCAACTGCTGGGCGTTCTGAGTGCCAACTCTGAGGGAAGTGAGAAAAGTAGCAACTAGGGGGAAGGTTTTCTTGATGGTGCCCCCAGCCCCAACTACAGAATAACCTCCCCACTGTGGCCTGGCTGAAGCCGAATCTGTCTTCTTTTCAGTGGCAGGTTAAGACAGTCCTCTTTCCTGGGGCTTGTAAGGACTTACTCGGTCCTCCACGGACTTGAGCAGGATCACCTGGTGTCTGCAGACACTCTTTTTAATCATTTTTGTTTTGTTTGTTTTTATCATCTGTTTTTAGCTGTTTAGAATGTTTAAATGTTCCTTCTAATTTTTCTGAGATTTTTATTGCATTTTTTATCATTTGTTTTATGGATTGTATAAATTACTCAGAGAGCTTTAGTTGCCAGGCAGTATAGAAATGAAAACAACAACAACAACAGATTCCTCACACAGCACTATTTGGGAGTATGCATGATTTTTTCTTCATACGCTTTAACACTACATAAGCAAACCAACAGGCCCACTAGAAAAAAATAAAAAATAAAAATCTTTACATTTCCTGGAGTCAGCTTTCACAAGATTCCTCACCAAAAAGCACAATCTTAAAAACTGCTTCCTCATCACTTCATGTGACAACTTGAAGGACAGACTCTACATGTGTCACCGAGTCATATGTAGTCTGAGTCTGATATGCAACCATTTAAGGCTATAAGCTCATGGTCAGGTACTTGCAAAGGAGACCAAAAATACAAGAGAAAGACAATGATGCAAAATTAAAAGACAGTTCAGAGTTGCGGTTAGTAGCATCTGTAACCTAGGAAAATAATCACTGCAGTTCTCCACTCATTTGCTCTGTAGTAGCTCCACAGAATGCTGACGGACTAAAGCAGGATAAGCAGCAGGCAACATAAGCAACAGTGTGCAGAAAAATGGCCTGTAGTCCAGCAACAGTAGAACAAGATTAAATAAAATCCCCAAGGGGAAGAACCTATGTCAGGAGGGCTGAGGGGCACAATAACCTTGGGATCAATGACAGGATGAAAGCTAATTTAAGGTATGCACCTGTCAAAAGTCATCTTAGGATGAACTACTGCAGCCCTTCCATAGGACACAAGCCAGGCCACTGTTACCACAGTAACGGCTAGGTTGCCTTCCAGTGGGCCAACGTGTCCTTGACCCGAAGCAGCATCATATGTTGGTGAGATGGACTGGCACTGGCATTTCTTAATGCCACCTAAATTTACTGCATGATTCCTGCAATTTCCGCCAAGAAAATGCAGCCACATCACAAGTATTTATATGCAAGTTTGTTCTGCTAATTTATCAAAAGCCCAATATTGTTTTCACTGGGCCAATGCTAAGAATTGTGACTGTCAGCTAATTAAATTTTTAGCTGATTGAGCTGTACTACAAATCAATCAAATTTAAATTCAAAGTTTCCTAAAAAGACTCCCTTTTGAGATATTGTCAAATTTACAAGGGCTGCTAATAGGTAGACTTTCTAGGTAGACTTTCTATAGGTAGACTTTCTAGGGGGAAAAGAATGTGGAAGATTTCTTCATACATGTGGGGAAGATGAACTGAATCCTCCAGGAAGGTTGCACAAAGGAAGATAAGGCGTGTTAGTGCTTCCTTTCGAAGGATACCACTCTGTGACCACATAGAGGGCTCATCCTATATTAAGGGTACAACCCTATCATAATGCCCATAGGCTCCCTGCGCTCAGAGGTTTAAAGGCATCCTATTTAGAAGGGGAAGGAGGGGTAGTGCCAAATGTAACGTCCCACCCCCTTCTTTGCCCATCTGGTTCAGGCACCAGGCAGCACAGTTTTGTCCGTGCTGGCTGGGAAGGTGACAAGGCAGGGATGAGAAGCTCTGATTCTCAGCTCCAAGCTCAGTGCGCAGTCTCCAGCTCAGATCTGGGAATCTCAAGTATCTCACAGTATATGTTAAATCAAATCTTATTCAATTTAGGGCACTGGAAACAGTCATTTTTTCCAATTTACCAGTTTGCTTTAACCACTCATGTGCACAATTTGAATACTTATCTCCAGGAACCAACCTCGAATGCACTCTAAAGAGTTAAAGGGGAAGTTCCAAAAGTGCCAAGCATGACTCTCAGACTAAGTTACTCTATTCAGGCTTTGCTCCATGTGCATTACCACAACCTGGGACCAGCCCACGCAGACGAAGCAACCTGGTATTCCTATGGGCTGATTTAAGGAAAATAGCAATGAAGTCAGGGACAGGAATCATTCCCTGGAGCAGGTTACAAATTATCACAAGCCACACTGCAGTAAGTTGCGAATGTATAAAAATACTGCTGTATTTAGACAACACCATTTATTTGATTCTCACAGGGGAAAATATGCTGAAGTCATGCAGGGAAAACAGTGATCAAGAGGGACATAAATTGCATTTCAGCTAACTCTTAGATGAATGCAATGGATGTAAAATAAATATATGAATGTCATGAATGTACAAATATAAAACCCCATTTTTTGTACAGAAAGGATTTGAGTGCCAATACAAAGGGTACTGTACTGTTCCAGCTCATTAGACAAAGTAACCAGATAAGCAAAAGGGTAGCACTGTCTTGCAAAGTGTAAGCATGAGTTCCCCCAAAGAAACTTTCTCCTTAGCATTCCTATTCTTATAATAATTCACTCAGTAGAAGAACACCAGTGATTTCAGAGTGCATCCCTCAATCTTCTCCTGATCCTGAACTGCAACCACAAGCCACATCCAGGATATAATTGCAACATTCAAGGATCTGATGGCCAAAAGCAGAATCTCACTATTTTGGTCCAGAATTGTGTATCCTAAGAACCGTGTTCCTAATGGTCAAAGCCATCTGGAAATATACAGGCAAATGTATAGGCAAATAGATCTTTTAACTTCCTGCATGATTCACTCTGCCCCCTCAATAGCAAGTGTTTCCCTGCGACTACCCTATTCTCAGTCTCTATGTCATCTCCTCCAAAGAACAATAATTAAACCTGATTCTTGGAAACAAGATTAAGCTGCTCATTGGTACTTAATGGAGCAATTCAACTGAAACACCGATTTTGTATTTTCTTGGCACAAAGTAGGAATTAACCCTGAAAATGCAGATTAGACACTAGTACTTGAGAACCAGTGGTTTGGAATTCTGAGAGGATCTGCTCTAGCTTCACCAAATTCTTAAAACAACACAATTAAAACCCTCCTGGAAAACCTCATAGGGTTGGAAAAAGAGATGCCGCTGCTTAGAGATAAAAGGTTTCCATGGGTTACTGAAATCAAAGGATTTATATGCGCAGCCCTGCCTCCTACCCACTCACCAGCACTTGAGCAATCTCTGGCTAAAAGAAGCTTGTCCAAGAAATCTCTCAAATCACACAGCCCAAGCACCAAAGCCGTTGCCATTGGATGGGCTGAAGAGGGCTTGTCTGCAGCAAGTCCAACACACATCACAGGGCTGTTTTTAAAATTATGGGTTGCGCATACTGCTTTCTTGCTCCTGCTGCAAGAAGAAGCGGGTGAACAAACTATGGATTTTTCATCCATAATTTGTTTAGCAGTATATGCGAACCCGGAAGTCTATATTGTCTTGCTCCCTGACATTCTGGAATCATAATTCAAAATTAAACCATGAGCGATAGCATTGGGTTGTCAGGGGTTCCAGTTCACACGTAACACTAAACAAAGTACAGACAGAAGATCTCTAGTTTGTTTATCCACTCCCACTTGCAGCAGAGGGGACTGGGCAGCAAGCACCAGGCTGATATAAACGAAGTGCCCCTACAGCAAAAGTGCTGAATTTCAGGCACTTTTATTACACCTGAATCCACACTTCCTGGGATTCCAATTCAGCCCTCCTGGGGTAGCCCAGGTGGCCATGCTCTTTTTCCCTGGCTTTATTCCTTTTCCCATTAACACTAACAGGATGATGGCTTCCCAGCTTTTGTGCAGTTGTCCCCCATTCTGAAAAAGTCAAAATGCCTTTACTAAACCTTAGTTACTGGCAGTAAGAGCTTCAGGTGAATATATTCTGGTGCCTCCCTTTTTTCCTTCAACTACCACCCCACAAGAGTATAATCGCCAAAACTGTCACTGCAATTAGGTGCTCAGCTGAAAGGGGTCACCCGCCTTATGGCAAAATCTCGTGAAAACTAGTAAGAGGTTATAGATTAAAACTGCAGGAGAAAATAAGTACATAATGGGGTCTCTCACTTCAAAGGAATGCAACGGCGTACTCGGCTGCAAAGTCATCATTAATAGAGGAAGAAAACACAAACAGCTAAAACAAGGATTCAGCAGTATTTATCTCACTCTTCTTCATTTGCTTCCTTATGTGAAGGTTTGACCTTCCCATGGCTGAGATCATTTAGCTGCATTTAGATACTTAGATGTGTAGCCCAGACTTTCTCCAAAGGATCAGAGAGACATTTTCTTCTAACACAAGCCCTGAGGAATAGGCTGGGGGCTTATCCAAGAGGCTTCCTAGAGTTTCTTCACCAAAGTCTGTTGCCAACAGAGCTAAACCTTCCACCACGGCTGACATGTCAGCCCAATCTGATGAGCCACACACAACATGTGGACTTATGTTAAACAGCAAGTTCCCTGCATCACCATCAGAAGCTGGTTCTGAAACTCATGACAGTTGCTTTGATAGCTTCAAATGCATTTACATGAAGCTGCTGCTCCATGCTAGCAGCTTTCCTGTATGCATGAATCCTGAGTTCTTCTCTGGCTTGGAGACACTGCACACGTGTTGTTACACATGCCTGCCACATAGCGTCTTAGTCTCAGTGCACACATAGAGGAATCAATCTATACATGGTGGAAAACTGCCCAGTGCTAGAGAGAGGTGAGCTTCCCTCTTTCACTTCCTCCAGAAAAGGAAACATCTGGGTAGGAACCCTGTGAACCCACCATTTGGGCTTCCATCTTGGCTCATTATTTCCCAGCTCAAAAGTGTCCATTCACATGGTTGTTTTAGTGATCATGGTACAGAAGGCACAGGCAATCGCAAACCTGCATAGCAATGCTCTTCATCACAGGCAAGACAGACAGACAGACAATATTCTCCAAATTTTACAGTAATATATTCCAAAAATGATCTATTGAATGAGTCATTCAAGAGCAGCAAGGGAAGTACTTCCTCAAATAAAAGGGACTGAACTCAGAGAAGTGAGCTCTTAGCTAGAGGAGAGTCTGTCTTCAATCCCAAAAAAGGTTTGCTGGGCAAAGTCTATCCCAGATTCCCCAGCTGAAGCTTTAAACTAGAAGAAAAGGCAGTACTGGCATGAGAGTTGGTGCAGTGTAGTGTTTAAGAGCATGGGACTGGGACTCAGGCCCTCTGGGCTCCAGTCCCCGCTCAGCCATGGAGCCAACTGGGTGACTTTGGGCCTGTCACACACTCTCAGCCCATTCTACCTCACAAAGCTGTTGTTGGGGGGATAGGATTGATGTAAGCCACCTTGAGTTCTTAAAAAAAAGGAAAAGGCAGGATATAGAGCAAATGAATGAATGAATGATAGCAGCAGTGCCCATAGCCTCCCTCCTTGCTCCATTCAGCTGCATTCCCAAATGCTGTTAGGAAAAGCCTCTTTATGTAAAATTAGGTACCTTTAGGCCACCTTTAAGTGTCGAGCCATTGGGGCTTGCCATCACTGTTCCCTAACAAATACTCCAGTCCTGCTAGGCCTTCTTGTTCTTTCCCTCCCATGTAAGATGGATGTGTCACATAAGACCACATATTTGCACCCAGAACACTGAGAGAAGAAAGCTTGTGTGCCACTTCCAGCCAGGGCTTGTAGTGGCTTTTGGAGATGTCACTGGAGCAGCCACACTGAGATTCTATTCCCCTCACCACAGGCTTGGCTGCACCTGATTGCCCCAGATTAGGTGCAAGCCACTTGCACCCTTTGGGTGGAGTCCTCTAGCACCCCATCAAGCTTTAAAAAAAGTATGATCCAAACATCCAAAGAATCCATTCTGAATGTTTGATCTATGCATAACAAATGAACCATGAGACCACCAAGGAAATCTTAAGAGTCCATCATTGCCCCATAATGCTCAGAATCTCATCCTATTTATTTGATATCTCTACCACCCTTCCATCAAGGAAGTGGTGCTTCAGGCAGCAAACAGTACTATGAACAAACTTTAAAACAAAAACTTTTTAAAGAGTCATGAAACATATGTATTAAAGAGGCACTTTTAAAAACCACTCACTCTGGATAGACCACAGCACAGATGTCAAAGGCCTGTTTAAAAGAAAGCATCTTTTCCTGCCAGCAGAAGGACATCCGAGAGGGAATGAACCCAGCCTCCCTTGGCAGGCAGCTCCAGAGCAGAGAAGCAGCCACCGACAAGGCCCTCTCTGGCCAAATATGCCTTGAGGGCAGGAGCAAAGGAAAAGCCTGCCCACAAGATCTTAAACCTGGGCAGGCTCTTGGGGGAGAAGCCAGTCTTTCAGGCAGCCCACACAGCTCTATAGGATAGAAACATAGAAACAGAGTGAGTCAGAAGGGGTCCCCTGGGCCATCTATTTATTTATTTATTTAGACAGACAGCTTATATGCCGCCTCCATCGCATAAGCCTCGGGGTGGCTTACAATCATTAAAATCCAGCATAAAATACAAAAAATTCATCAAATAAATAAAATACATAAAATAGTGGAAACAGCCTGATCAATTTAAAATCAACAAATAAACCATTAACAGTTAAAATAGCGTTTAAATAAAAAGTTCTTGGCCTGGCGCAGGAAAACAAATAATGACGGCGCCAGGAAGACCTCTCTGGGGAGCGCATTCCATAGATGGGGCGTCACCGCAGAGAAGGCCCTCCTCCAGGTACTCACCCTCCTAATATCTTTCACAGAGGGTTCCTGGAGAAGGGCCTCTGCCGCTGATCTCAAGGGGCAGGAGGGCAGATATGGATGCAAGCCCTCCTTCAGGTAACCAGGTCCCAAGCCATTCAGGGCTTTGTAGGTGATAACCAGCACCTTGAATTGGGCCCGGACTTCAATGGGGAGCCAGTGGAGCTGATGGAGGACTGGGGTTATATGAGAACAACGATCCACTCATGACATGCCAGTGCTTCCAATTGTTTCTAACAACAGCCATTAAAGTTGTTCCCTGGTAACTGGTTCTGGTTGGCAGCCTGACTGCAGTATTTCCAGGTGATCATCAGAGACCCTGTTACATGTCTCCCCACCTGAAGAGGCCAGGCTGGTGGGACCTCAAGAGAGACATTTTCTGTAGCACTCCAGACAGTGGAACTCCTTCTAGAACAGATTAGATTCGCCCTGCCTTTAGTGTGCTTCAAATGTGCAGAGAATTTTTTCCTGCTCCATGAAGCTTACCAGAGTTCATTATCACCCTCTCTTTTTTTAATTTACACTCCTGAATATCCTTTTTCTCCAGCAACTATTGGCAAAGGAACAATTCACAAATGTATTAAACAATTAAATCAATAAATATTACTTGGAAATCTTGCTTGAAAGGCAGATGAAAACTAGAAACCATATCTATGTACACTGGGGGAACAGCACACTTCCTTCAGCTACAGGACTCACAAAAAGCCACTTGTGAGGTCACCCATGAGAGGAATTACTTGTAGGCCACCTCTGGCTGCACTTTCTCTTGGGGAGGAGAGCAAGCTTATGTGCCCAGGAACCTTGATCTAGCGTATCCCAACAGAACTTGCTGACAACTTTTTGTCACTGCTGAGGTGAGTTGGGGTGGAAAGAAAGAACCTCACAATTAAGTCTCCATAATAGAGCTATGGAAACAACAGAAAGCTTAGACCCCATAGTTTGGAATGCATGGAAGACAGAAAGAGCAGCTGCAAATAGACAGCACAACTCTAAAGGCAGTTACCTCTAATGGTTCCTTCCCCAACTCCTCAACTCATGCAGGAGAACCCAGAGAGGAGACAAGAGTTGAGGAGGCGGACAATCTCTCTTAAAACACCAAGTTACACCACAAATAATTGGACAGCACCAAGAAGAAACAGCAGCAGAATTCTTAAGAGTAGAAGATGCTATGCTAGCACTGCCAGCGCATGATGCGCGTAATATGGAAGACATTATTTTCCCCTAGTTATTACAGTAACTGATAAAATGCTTACTGTGGAGACTTGCAATATGTACAGGGCAGAGTAATGATGCCACTGTTTAGCAGCCTTAAGGCATTCTGAAATTAGCAGATATACACAAAACTAGCAGCTGGACAAGTCTTGGAACTAACCAGAAAAATGCTGCTATTCCTCCTCAGGATTCAAGAGCAACACAAACATACATCTTGCTTTTAAAAACACATGCACAGCAACTTAAGGGGAAAAGGTATACAGACTTTGTTTTCAGTAGGTTATTGCCTCACTGCATGCTTCGCCACTAAGGTTTAGAGAAAGGTTGGGGCTTTTCAGAGGCTGATGGCACATGCATTTATGCCCTCACCAGCTCAAGGATGGAGAAAAATAAATAATTATCCTGGTGCTCAGCTTACAAGGCATTCCATTTACCCAGGGAGTGCAGTAATGGACACTCAACCTTGCCCTTCCTCTGGAAGAAGGGAGCAGGGGCTTGTTGGCAGCTGTTCACTGAGGAAGGGCGCACAACTGTGGGAATCACTGCTGCCTGCCTTTTCGTGAACACATGAGCTCTTGCAAGCCACTGTTTTTCATTGACCACCATGGCCGAACGCTAAGAAGAACCTATCCCACAAAGCTTCCAGCAACCATAACAATGCAACTTTGTATTGGACAGGTTTGCTTGTTTGTTTAGAGTTTTATCCTGCCCTATTAGCCATAAGATCTTCCTATCTCCTACTTTTCTGCCCAAGAATGATAAGCTTTTTAAATCCTGCGCAATTCACTCAGTTGGCACAATGTATTTAATTAATTTCTATACTGCCCAACAGGCCAAGATCTCTGAGTGGTTCACAGCACCATATTTAAAAACAATATAAAATATACCAAATATTAAAACATCATAAAAGCTGGCCAAAAAATTTAAACCAAACAAAAATCAGAAAAAATATGCATTAAAAAGACCCAGTTAAACCCAGTTAAACCAGCAGGCCCCAGTAACTAATTAAATGCCCTGCAGCAGATGATGGTCTTTACCAGGCTCCAAAAAGATGGTAAAGTTGGTACCTTGCAGCTCAATTCCTTTGAGCTTGAAGGGAGACAGAAATGCAGCCTACGCAATGCACTAGCTTCCCTACCACCACCTTAGAGAGAACAGCCATGACTGCCACCACCAGACGCTGGTCCAAGGCAGGAGGTGGGGACAAGGGACCATCCCATACGACCAGCTGGATGAAGTTCTCAGGCAGCAGCCTCTGCCATCCCTTGGTTCAAGCCTAGGAATCAACAAGTCACAGATGGCAGCTGGGTATCTCCAGCACGTGCTCAACTTGATTGTCATGTGATCATTAGGCACAAGGTTCAGTTCCCTATGAAATGGCACTTGTCCAAGACAAGCAATAGCCATGTTAGGTCAGAGGAGAGATGGATGACCAGACCAGAAGCCAAACAACCACCCCCTTCAAACCTTAATTGCTAGTCATGAGAAGCTCCATTGCAACCTGGCCTTTAACTACCCACTGCTTCCATCCAGCACAATACTCCAGGGCTCTAAATAACAACCGAACTGTGGCAAAACACCTTTGGGCAACGAGACAAGGAAGATTTAAAACATTGCTTTTGCCACCCACCCACAGACCAACCATGTAGCACAAATAATTACCATAGATATGTCGGTCAGCAAGGCAATAACATTAAAATTATTGAAAATTATTATCAGACTTGCCTGAAAGAGATGAATACTGGCTGCATTTGTGCATAATAAGCCAGACTTCTCTAAGCTGGGACTCAGCAGGTATTTTGGACTACAACTCCCTTGTAATGCTTATTTGCTAAAACCTTATTATTTTATATTAGTAACCTTATTCAATGGTGCTTGTAATTATTGGAATTACTCAAAAATACATGTTATGTCCAGCCCTGACAAAATAGGTATACAGACCATGCTTCTCTTCTGCCAATTTACAGGTATGTGATGCTGTAAAACATAGATGGTAAAGCTACTTTAAGTTCCAGCTAACACAGGTTGCCTTGTGTGTGAACATAGCCTGCAACTCCCCTTAAAGCCAAGGATTCACTGTTTGCATGTACCAGTGGTGTTCAGCAGCAAATTATGGGTTAATTAAATCATGACTTATGGGACTGTTTGCCAAGCAGTGTTCTGGGTTCTGTAAACAACCCATAAACATAGCCTATTGGCATGACATCTGAACCTAGATACTTAATTATAGGTTAAACAAAGTTAATGCAAGAACAAACCATGGGTAACATTAACCTATGAACAACCCAAAGTTTCCAAGCTTGAACATCACACTAGCAATTTACAAATGAGGCCACCATAGGTTGTTGTTTAAAAGTGAAAGTGACAGACACATAAGAGGCAGCAACTTCTCCTGCTTGTGCACCATAATCCATGGCTTGTTTAAGCCAAGGGGTGTTATTATGTGCAAACCAGCTCACTATTACACTTATGATCCATTTCAGTTTCAGTTACAATTAAGGTTATTTTGAAGTGGTTCTGGTTCAACCTAATACAAGGTTTGGTAACCAGCGTAATACTTGCAAACAGATTCAGGAAGAGAAGCTTTAAAATATTCAGATTATAACACTGAATCACCTATGATTTAAGACTATTAATATTGTAGTATATTTTCCTAATCTCATTTCTAGGTCGCTATCAGCATGATCTTAACCATGTCAGCACAGAAAGAAATCCAACTGAGTCAAATTGTGCTTACTCCCTGTCAAGTGTGTTTATGATTGCAGCCTAAACATTCTAAATAGAAAATCTTGCAGAGGAGTATCATGCATCTCATAAGCTCAAGCGCAGAACCAAAGAGCACATCCTAAATGCTGAATAAATGAATATGCTTTAAACACTCACTGAAACAAACTATCTTTACCACTTCATGAGGAACTAACCATAGTGCAATTCTGATTTGAAAGGCACGCACAACCCATAGTTTATCAGTCTGCTGTGAAAAAGGAAGCATGGGAGGGTACAAGCCCAGGCTAGCTCACATAGCAGCAAATGAACATTTGGCATCACAGCTGAGCTAGTTCCATGAGACCACTGGGCTTCCATAAAGCCTACAAGGCCCTATCACAGACACATTGTAATGTGTCTTGCAAGAAGAGATCATGTTCAAGTGAGCAGTGCCAGTTGAAAGTATGACATTGGAGTAGCAAGTATGGATTCTGCAGGTAAGTTCAACAGCTATACAAACTGCCTGCTTACTATAGTACACAAGTATTCTGCAATGCACGGGAATTCCTCCATCTGCCAGACTCCATCAGCATATGGGTCTTTGCAGTTTGATCTGGGGGCTTGCAGCTTTAAAGCAGCAACCTCTAACCAGCATGATCCATTCCATGTCAAAAACTTATTCCAAACCAAGTAATTGTAAGTTATTTTAATGGCCGGCTCTAGTTTAGGAATAACTGAGGCTTTTAATCTACAATTCAGGTCCTGCTGCAGGGAAAATAAAGATTTTGTCCAGTTTTCAGTTCAAGTTTGGCTCGATGCTCTGCTTAAAATATAAAAAACTATAAATAAACAAACAAATAAAATCAGCAAATACAGGTATGTTTTAAGTAAAGCATGATTACAAAATTGATATTCCTTCCCATACCAATACCTTTTTCAATCCTAAAGTAAAGCTAACTGCAAGATCCCTTTAAAATACCACCTACCCAGCACTCCTAGGAACACATTTCCACAAGACTGGTTAACTTCCCTATACAAGTATCTTGACTTATTTCTTTGCAACATTTCTGATCACTGTTCTCTTCCTACATATGTTGGTCCCCTGCAAAATTTTAATGATTACACAATCCAGTCATGGAAATGCCCTTTTTGAATTAATCTACGACTGGGTTTTTAATCTGGCATATTTTCATCTAAATATCAGATTACCTACAATCTATCCAGCTCAAAGTTCCTACAACTCTCCTTTCACAGAGGAAAAACTGGAAATGAATCCCCTGGCGTTACCTCAAGAACTGAAGGGCCCTCAGTATGACATGCCAGTTAAGAAGTCTGACTGGTGGTACCACCAAAGCATCAGTGTTTAAGAGGGTGGGCTGGCAGAAAAGTTCAGCAAATTTTTTCATAAATTTAGTATGGACCTTCTCCCTCTTCCTCCCACATCCTTACTTACCCAGGTGGAGGCCTCTAACAAGACTTCTCACATATGTAAGATCTCTTCAGTAGCTATGTAAATACCCCTCTGGCACTTGTGCTTCAGTACTAGGCTAATAGCCACAGGAATTCCATGCACTGTATGCATGCGTGTGTATGCACTGAGCTGCAGGAGGGAAAATGCTCTTCTTCCCTTTCCGCCAGCCCCCAGTAGTTTTTGGTTTTAGAGAGTGGTATCTCTAAAGGCTTATGTACAAGGCTGAAAAACACTCTTCAGCAGGGACAAGAAGAGTCATTTGTCAGTTTGCACCCTTTCCACGGAAAGAGAGACAGACACATACCATGGTACCTCCTCAGATGGCTTACTCAGACACACTCTACTATGGAGCTGCCTTTGGAAAGTTTAAAGAAGTTACAACTAGTCACAAGACAGATTCCTGTACTATGTAGCCAGAGAAAGCAGAACCCATCTCTTCTGAAGGAGCAAGACTACTACTGCCCATCAGACCACACACCCAAGAACTTTTACAGCCTGAAATAAATTTGATCCAAGTATTTGAATAGTGCTTATCACACTTGCTGTGTCTGCCCACTTCTTGCATCTCCCAAAGCACTAAAACCTGCCAGCAAGGCCCTATCTTCACTGTATGTTTGCAGTGAGATCTAGGGGCTTCCCCCCATGGCCATTTTTGTTCAAGTCTTTTTGGAATCAACCCCCTCCCCATTCACCTACAGCTTTAAAAACAGTTGTTCAGACCCTTTGTTGTGGCTAGGTAACAAGGTTTGCTTTTACTGTACCACACATTTTGTTCTGATTTGTTGATTTCACAGCCTATTGTTTTAGAGCTGTTTACTGTTAATTATTGTAAGCTGCTTTGAGAGACCAAAAGAGAAGGTTAAGCACAGCCTGGTACCTTCCAGGAACTACAAGTCCCATATCTGAAAGCCAGCATGGTGAGGGACTAACATGGCCCAGCTGGTTGGGGGAATGATGGCAGTTACAGTAGTCCAACACATCTAGAGGGCACCCAAATTAGAGAAGATGGTTTAAACAGGATAAATATTCTTACATAATAGTAATATAAATAAGATCCATAGTTATGCTGTAGCCTAAGATAACGAATAAACAGCTTGGAATTTTTTTGGCAAAATTATGCAAACATCTCATCTGCAGTCAGGTAAACCTCATTCAATTAGCACATTTCTATATAAGTACCACACAGAACTCAGCTGTCACTTCATTTTACAGACCAAACATGTCTACCCCCACATGGAACATGTGCGCTCTTTCTCCGAGATAGCTTCTCCCATAAGACTTATCCATTAAATTCACCAGGGGTTTTTAAGTCAACAAAATTTTCAGAAGTAAGGGCTGCAAGACCACAAGTATAATAGCAGGTGCCCAAAGGAAAGGGGAACTGCTTGAAGGAGTGTGTTCTACAGAATTTAAGGCTTAGCTCTGCATGGGGCTGACTAAGCGAAAGAAATGGGACATAATATGGCTGCAAGTGAGAAAAGGGGAGGGATATTTTCATAACAAAGCTTTTAGAGCATGTTTACAATGGTTGGCCATAATCTGAATGCTGGGCTTATTTAATGACATATGATAACCCTAAGAACCTAACCAATAAATTAGCCTCATGACCAAACAGGCAAGGACATAAACCTGGTCACTAAAGTAACCAGTTCATGCAGTTGATATAGTAAACTCTCTAGCCCATGAACGTTAAGGCCGGGAGAGACAACAGCATTTAAGGCACAGTACTACAAGGCTCAAGAAGTGGTTGCCATTAAGGGAGAAAGCAGAGTGGGGAGGAAACTGGGATAAACAATAACGGTGGGAGAAAACAGGCTAGTAAGGTGAGGGCCACGTAGCCAGGAATGCAAAACCACTGTTGCTGCAGGATTTCTGAGCACAGAATAACAAAGGAGGGCCAGGCTGTGGTATGAAAGAAGACCAGAGGCTATACCTGAAGGGGAAAAAAGAGGCAGGTAAATAATGTGTGTGTGGGCGGGAGGTACTGGAGAGAGAAAAGGGACACATACTCAAGAATAAATGAGGTGGGGAAGGAAGAATCTACTGGAGTGAAGGGAGGGGGTTACTCGGGGTGGAAAGAGAGGCACATAAGCAATTAAGACAGTCTGGGGAAGCATCGTGCTGGGGAGGGGGAAGATGGTCGTGAGAGAAGGCAGGCAGGCAAGAACTATGGGATGGGAAAGGGGAGGAAAGGAGGAGGAAATACTTGGAGGGGGGAGGGATAATTCAAGTGGGGGCGGGGGTGGGGGTGGGGGGGCGGAGAGGGACCAGGAAGAAGCCTGTGCGGTGGGAAGCGCTGCGAGGAAAACAGGAGCATGGGTTGCAGAGGCTGGGTGGCTGCAGGAGAAGGGACCAGTGCCGGGGAGGGAGTCGTTATTAAGACGGTGTGTGCAAATAAGGAGAAATTGTGTGTGTGTATGTGGGGGGGGGGAGCTGAAGGCGAGAGAGCGGCGAGGGCGGGAGGCTCCCAAGGCAAAGCACACGGGGCTGCCGCGGGGAGAAGCGCCTCTGGAAGGCGGCGGGGGCCGCGGGGGAGCGGCTTCCCCGCACATCCCAGCAGGCGGGGGCTTCCCCGTCTCCTCGCAGGGCGCCCCTGCCCGCCCGCGGCCCGCACCCCCCTCAGCTCCCACGCCCCCTCCAGGCCCCCGGGCCTGCTCAGGCCGCGCCGCCCCCCGGACTCCGACGCCGCCCGCGCGCCCGCCGCCCTCACCCTCGCTCGGCTCCGGGCCCGGGCTGGCCCCGGGCTGGGCCATGGCCGCGCCGGCTGCTGGCCGCCGTCCCGCCGAGGCCGGGTCCGCTACGTCAGGCGCCGCCGCCGCCGCCGCCGCCTCATCCTGACAGGCGAAGGGGCGGGCGATTGGGGTGCGCGCATGCGCAGCGAGGGCCCGCCAGCGGGGGCGCGCGCGGGGGGCCTCTGCGTGGCGCGGTGGCGAGCGCCGGGCGCGGGCTCGATTCCCCCGCGCCCCCTACTAGGAAGTTCCCGGGTGAGTCCGGGCCAGGCGCGGCCTACCTTGCAGGGTTGTCGTGAGTATAGCGAGGAGAGGGGGAAGGCGGGATGGCGGGAAAGAGCCTCCTTAGAAGCGAGGCCTCCCGCAAGCTCTTCCCACCCGATGTCTGCCTGCCATGGTGCGCCCATAACTCAACCGATGGGGCTGGTCCGCGCTCCAGTGGCCCCCTCAGCCACGACGCTCGCTGGGTGACTGGCCCTCAGCCTCGCCTACCTCACAGAGGAATCAAGACTCGGAGGATCCTGTAGGTCGCCTTGGAAGAAAGGCGGAGTGCAAAAGTGATGTGGTAATAATACAATGTAGTGCTATTAAAAATAATCTCCAAACGGTTTAGTGCTTGTTCTCTTGCAAGAGGAAAACGGATAAAATGGAAACAACTGTACCAGCAATAATAGCTGGGTTTGGGTTGCACCTCGTGCAGCGAGGAAATAGCAGCTTCCTGACCCTTGCACTTGAGAGAAGAGCTGGAGGTATTTCGCATTTTACCTGGCAAGGAAAAAAACACCTGCATTTAATGCAAGCCAGAGCAGCCGTCACAGCCTGGTGCCCTCCAGAAGTTTTAGACTAGAACTCCCAGGGCCTGTGGCTGATGGTAGCTTAAGTCCAAATAATTCGTTGAGGAAGGCAGCTGAACACAGAATTCTTATCCTCTCTCATGGCAGGACACGTGCATTTCAGGAACCTGTAGACAAGGTTTAAGGCTTTTTGCCCTTGCCTTGTAGGAAAATTAAAACCCAACTTGTGTGAAGCTTTAATCAAGGACTAGGGGTGTTCACATATTTTGTGGGTATTTTTATCTTTCAACTAGAAAAGTCAGTAAAACTTATAGAAAATATGAAAAAGAAATGGCAAACATCAGTGAAGCCAGACAACTAAAACAGCAGGAAAAATGTACCTGCAAAAGTAATCAGTTGATCCCCTGATTAATAAAAGCAGCATTGGGAGGGGGCATAGCTGGACTGTTGGAGCAGGCCTGAAAGAGGCTTGTGTCAGATGCTCCCCACTCACTGATAAAAGCGGATCACAAACTAGGTACACAGTGCTGCAATGGAAGGATGCCAGTAGCTCCAGGATTTTTTCCGGAGCTGTGATGTCGAGGGTACCTGACAGGCCTTGCTTATTCTGGCCAGTGAATGAGGTGGTGGCAAAGCATTTAAGTTTTACTATTGTGCATGATGCATGATGGATTAGGGTACAGCAGGAGTGCCAGACCTGTAAGTCACTTTGAATTTGCTGTTAAAAAAAAACAGGAAAAAAACCTAATAAATGAAATAAAAAGCCAATAAATATTTGGCCTACTACAAATTGAGGGTTAGCCAAGGGTTGTTTAGCCCCCAAATAGCCCACAATGGATGACATGCCAGAACCCCATGGGGGTGGTTCTATTCATAATGGCCGCTGCACACGGTGCAGTTCATCACAGGCCAACCAAGCCATGGTGAGGCCAGCGTCACGCACCCCCAGCCCAAATATGAATGCAGTCTTTAAGACACGATTCTTAGCATGTGTTCCCCACCCTCAAAACACAAATCCTTTCAAACCACTTGCACTCCAGTGTTACATCTGCCTTTGCCCTGACATGCCAAGCCAAGGAGACCCCTCCTCCCCACCTCCATGCTGGTTTTCTGAGCCCTTTCCCCTCTCCCTCCATTCCACCTCAAGGTTCTGCCTCCTTGGTTATTGGAGTCCTTTCCCTTTGTTTGCTTTACTGACATTTCTGACTGCCTGATTACAGAATTACTAGGATTTTGCTGTAGGTCCAGATGTTGTTTTCTATATGTTTTCCCACCTCTTTGTCCATTTTTTTAATTACCAGGAAAAAAAATAAGGAGAAAAGATGGAACATCTGCCCCAGACCTTTGAACTGTTAGCACTAGGAAAACTCAATCTGGGAGCACCCCAGGATCAGTTCTTCTGCGTGCTGCACTGGCTTCTGTAGGTTCTGCTTCTGCAGCCACATTCTATTTCCTTCTCCAGCAATGGAAATGCCAATCAAAACAAATGAATTCTGGGACCTGCAGTTCTGGCGAGCACATGCCTTAGGGTGGAACACACCTTTCCCATCCCAGACTGCAGCCCGAGGAAGCCTCCAGATGGAGGGTTCCTGATTTTCCACAACAGATGTTCTGCAGTAAGAACCAATACGGTATAGCCCACCCCTAAATTTATGTGAGGGCACTGATACAGTGCAAGTGTACTCTGAAGGTACCCCTGGGCATGTTCGTTCTTGCTCTCCCCCCTTTCCTTGGCCAGCAGTTTCCTGTTCTGTTCAAAATGCTGCTGCTTCTAACTAACAGCTGCAGATTTCACAAGACTTTACAGATGTGTAGGATAATCACTTCTACATTAGCAGAAAGGAGGCAGTCATTTCTGTGTTGCTTATATATTCTTGTGTATATGTATGGAATAAATAAGAATTTAGAAATGATGACAGATGAAAAGAAAAGCCCTGTGGGAACAGCCCAAAGGGCATTCGGTTTCCAGGGTGCCCTGCTGGAAGTCTGTGGGAGTACAATAGCATCTTCACACTTGTGTCCTTTGGCAACTCTGAGAGAAACACTGACTCTCACACAAGGGATAAGTGTGGGTTGTCATAAAACCATGGGCCATTGTTGAAATGTGAGTTGTCATGTTCCATGAACCCAGGGGTCCAAAAAACTACAAGCTGTTAACCGCAAGCAACCCACAGTTTGCAACCCAACAACAAAACCATGGATTGCCCATGTTTAGATATGAAGTCATTGTCCGTCAGATATGAAGTGATTAAAAACACTTCCAGGCTGTCTTGTAGGGCAGAAGCCCTGCCGAGGCGGCATGCAAGAATCAAACACATACAATAAAGTGTTGTCTAGTGGTTAAAGTGCTGGACTTGGGGCCTGGGAGAGCGGGGTCCTGGTCTCCATGAAGCTCCTCCAGTAACTTCGGGACAGTCACTGACACTCGGGCTAACCTACCTCACAGGGTTGTTGTGAGGATAAAATGGAGCTAGGGAAGTCACCCTGGGTTCCTCATATGAGGAAAAAATGGCAGGATACAAATGCAATGCAATAATATTGATAATATCTGATGCAATAATAAAGACAGCAGGAAACAAGAAACACCAGTATAAGGCAGAAGTGCAAATACCACCCACTCCACTAAAACACAGTTAAGGTAAGGCCAGAGTTAAATGGTAATTGGTAAGTTAGGGCCTTTTTAAAACCCCAGGAGACACCAGGTGGCCATAGATTCTTGAAGTGCATGGGAGAGGCTAAGCCAAAGATCCTAAGACATGATGTACAATTGGGCCTCATAATATTTATCACTGGCATGCAGGTAAGAGCCGTGGCTCTCAAAGACCAATCTAATGTCCTCCTTCCATCTCTTCCTTTCCTTGCTTGGCCCCTGCACCAATTTCCAGGCTTCCTTTCCTTGGGATCCTTTCCTTCTGGGTCTTTGTATTTGCATATTAATTAACTCCCAGTGCAAGCAGGGACAGCATATCAGAGCTCCCCAGTCTCTGCTTTATGAGCGTCCCACAATTTGAGACTTCTGACCAGCTAGCTAAAATATGGCCCTTGTGGAGGTCTCCTCTTTCATGGGTAGCTCCACATTCCCTGCAGCTTCCAAGCAGTTGTTCACTGCAGCCATTTCATAAACATTTGAATAAATCAGGGTTGTCATTTATAACTTTGGGCTGTGCCCCACAGATGCCCAAGGACTTTGTCAGCTCTATGCACATGGTCCTAATGAAATCACTAGGACCACACACCAGAGTAAAAATGACACACAGCCATTGCTAAGCAAAACCAGGTCTTTCTGATTAATAACATGCTGCTTCGAAAATGTAGGTGAAATTTGGAGTTCGCAGGTAGGGTGACTTCCCAAAACTGCCAAGAGTCCTTCCAGTAACAAGTTTGTTCCAATAAAGTCATGGAACCACTAAGTTTGCTTGTATTAACTTTTTCTCTCCACGCCCCCACAACATTTTACGCATCTCTCAAGAACCACTGGGAAGCTGTGTCATTTCTTTCTTCTTGCTTAAAAAATTCCATGTGGGTGCATGGTTCTGAAATAGACGGAAAGCAGGCGAGTACCCCCTCCCCATGAAAAATGCTGGCAGGAAAAAGGGAAAAATGCTGCTTGCATCGACGACAAGCTGAAATAGCCAAATTGTAATGCTCTCATTTGAAAGCTATCTGTATTAAGATTCTAAATACAGAATTTCCGTGCCCCAGTGGGACGCATGTGCTGAATGAACTAAATGGTTTTTCCTTGTGGCAAAATACTGATTGGATCTGAAACCCGTTATGGACAAAGCACACCTTCCACCCTTGTTTCTGAACAAACCAGCATTTCTAGGGGAGTGCTAATGATGCCAAAAACAAAGCAGTTCTGAACAGGGCACATCTGTTAACAGCTGTGACTGCTTTCTCTCTGGGCAGCCTTCACCATCCAGTGCCCTCCAGTCAGTCCTTTGCTTCCCAAGGGCTTAACAACTATTATCCCTCCGTTACATTTATACCCCACCTTTTTTCCTCTTGCAAAGAATCCAAAGCGGCTTACAAGGTCTCCATTTTACCCACACAGCAACCCCATTAGATAGGTTAGTTGGCATCAGTGACCAGCCCAAAGTCATCCACTGAGCTTCATGGCTGAATGGAGCTAGAACCTTATCTCCCAAGTTTCACTACCTTTATCATAAAATACAACCCGCTTTTCCCCCTGCAGTATTGGCCACTTACAGGCAAGGGTCCAACCATGCTTTAAAGGTGTTATAATTATTTTTGTGTCATCCAGCTTGAGCAAAAAGTGGTCTTAGGAAAACTCCTATGCTGGCATTTCTATCCTCATATATTGCCAAAATTAAACCTTGCTGTATAATGCACTAAATTAGGGGCAGGCCAAAAATAAGAAATATATGTATTTTTGGAGATACCAATAAAAAGATAGGCAGACAGACGCATGCTTTTAAGAACAAGGTTTGTCCGTCTGACATTCACACATACCTGTGATAATGCTGCTCCATTCTGCTAATTGCAAGGCAGCGGATTTCTTAGTTTCTCCTGTAAAAACATACACCTTTCATGCCTTTTCTGGGATTATGGTAATGACACCACCTTTATGTGACCTTTAGGAATGTCCTACAAGGGTGAAGGTACATGGCAAAGAACATCATAATACATTATGGATTATCTAAAAGTACCTAATATGTATCCGGAGATGTAACAAAATGATAGTAATTTACCAAGGTGGAGCTATTTGGGCCACAAGGCGACTCATAAATACAAAAATAAATAAATTATAAATGACTGACAATATGAACCCCTACCTTCAGTCTAGCGCTCTTTAAAAATGAGAGGAAAAAGTAAAAGAATCCCATAATTAACCTAGGTGAAAACTAGGAACAAAAGAGGAACATTAACTGAAGATCAGTTTTTATTTGAATCATGGAGGCTGCCATTGCTAGAACTGAGTCTCACTGAATTCAGTGGTATGCGTAGGATTTTATGTCACCCAAAGAAGAAGCCAGCCAAGTATTTAAAGGGAACAAAAGAGGAAACGCTCGGGCAAGTAGGCAAGGTAGCAAAAGGGGACAGAGGTTTCACAGGAAGATCCATGTTTTGAACAGAGGGACCTAGAGAGGGAGAAAGCAAGAAGGCAGATAAAAAGAGATAAGGCCGTTGAGAGACTTAAAAGGCTGAGAAACCTTTAAACTCAATAGCAAGTCATATAAACAAAGTCAATGAAGGGAAACATACAGAGAAAAGGCATGATTTAAAATGAGAAGACAGAAAGTTAAGGCAGCAAAAGAAAAGAGAGCACCAATAACAGGATTAAGCTGAGAGACAGGGCACGGATCAGAAAATACTGCAACCATCGAAACAAAGCAGAAGTGCTGAAGCAAGCCCTGGCACCCGTGGCGTGTCTGAGGGCCAAAGGAATTCATTGGATGGATATAAACCAAACAGTAAGAACGTTTTTTTAAAAAGTATTGCTATAGCAGCTGCCCACAACCTGGTGCCTGCCAAAAATATTAAGCTACGGCTCCCATAGCCCTTTACAAGCATGCCAACTGGGGATTTTGGGAGCTGTAGTCCAACACATCTGGAGGCAGGCTGGCTGAGACATGCTGGATTGTGGATGAAGAATTCCGGCCTCATCTTCCTTAAAGGGTTGCTGCTCGGAGATGCGTTCTGGGTGTGGATGAATATTTGATGTTCGAACTCATAGAGGTCCTCTGAATTCCGTTCTGGGGCTTGTTTTATCACGTTCCTGTTCCCAAATGCAAGGGTCTTTTTCTTCCACGTGGGAAAAATTTGCATTTTAAAGGCACACACCCCAGATGTTCACTTCCCCCCATGGGGTAAAGCGTGAAAATGCATAGCAGGGCAGGCGGAAAGCATTTGTTGCAAGTGTTTAGTTTTGGACCGGGACGTGATTTTGGGGTTGCTCTCCTTTTCTCAAGTTCAGTTCACAGGTGCATGACATGGTGTGAATGGGACTGAAAGTTTAATCAAGGTCAGAGCACCCCAGAGCTTGGTTCATCTCTAGAAAATGTGAAATCAGCTATATCTGGGCACATATGCCGACTGTCTGGCCTCGCCACTGAGCCAAGGCCACAAGGCTTAGCTGGACCGCCTCTATTTTAGGAATTATAAATACCACTAGACAGTTTAACTGCTGAGCTATGATGGATATGTAATCAAAACACACAGAGAAACAGAAGATATAGGTGTGCACAGGGGATCTCAAGATTTGTAGAACTAGAAAAGAGGGGCGAAATCCAAAGCAGGGGACCATCCCGCTAAACCCCAACAGCCTGGTGAGGATCAAGCATCTTAGAGGCTGAGTAAGTGGTTTGCTGGCAAACTGCCTGTTGCAGGAGAAACTCGATTGGCAGGAATGTAATGGAACATCATGGGAAAGAGTCTGGCTGACTGGCAGGCAAACTGAAACGAACACCCTATATTGCCAGCATGTGTTTTAAGTCACATTTGTTTAAATCTCATAACTATTTCCTGACTTCCTTCCTTGAAACTGAGGGATGGCTCTTGATTCTTAAGCCATTCTCCCCCACCCCACCCCAGGCACCCACAAATCCTGGACAGCAAGGCTGATGCTTCCTGGGCCTTCAGACCAGGCCCTGAAGAGCAGAAGCACCAAAGATGGGGATGGCCTTTCGGGAATGGTTGGAAGGGTTAGAGTCCAGCACTGAAAATGCTTGATTGTCTGGAGGGGCCCAAATGAGGGTGCCTCTCCCAGTTATGTTGCAGTTCAGAGGGAAATCTTTCCTATGTCCCGGGGGTGCTGGAAGTGCTTCACAGAACACTGCAGCGTGAAATAAAGGTGGCTCCACTCGCGTCTCTGAGCGACTCCAAAGGATGTGCAAACTGGGATCAAAAGTATGCTCTGGAACAGCCTCCCCAACCTAGTGCGCTGCAGATGGGTTGGACTATATCCCATCAACTCCTGTCAGCAGGCTATCTGATGGGAGTTATAGCCCCCCACACACCTGGAGGGTGCCAGATCAGAGAAGCCTGGTCTTGAAGGCACGTGGCAGGAAAAAAAGGTCAACTGAAATGAAGCGGATCTGGGTCTGAGCAGCATTTTCGAAGGGAAATGGCTATGGGGTTCGCATCTCTACTTACCGACCAGCCTTCATTTGTGTGAAAGAATTAGATCATACTTTTGAATTTATGTGTTTTTCTTATTATTGTGCTTTATTTCATCTGTGGTTGCTTAAATGTGTATGATGATGCTTCTTATGCGTTTAAATTTTTAATGCATTGTAAATCACCCTGAGAGTCATTGACTAAATAAGAATGATATAAAAAAGTTTTAAATAAAGAAAGAAAGCCTTACATTGTCATGCGTGAGTGTTCTGTCATACCACAGACCTGCACATGAGAGGTCGCCTGTTTTGGCAGGACTGACAGTTCAGAATCAAAGGATAAGTTGTGGGTATGGGAGGCTGCCTATTCTGGCAGGACTGACCACTCTGATCATGAGATGCTTATTGAAATGGACCCAGTTCCAGCTCCATCCAAGGCCCAGGGGTTCCTGCCTGTGTCTGCTATGGGGAGATTAGTTCGAGGGCAGACGAGGGGGCCAGTCCACCCGCCCACGGCAACGGGGAAAAGCAACAACATCTTGAGGAGGGGGATTTAGAGATGGGCAGCCTGCCGGATGGGGATGAGGCCCAACTGGGGCTTCTGGGAAGTGGACCCGACAGTTGTAGGACAGCCCAGCTGGCGTCTCCAAGGGAGGGGTGCAGGCATGCCTGCTTCCACAGTGCTGCTCCCCACAGGGACAGATGCAGAAGGGTTCATAAGGGAAGCTCTGGGTGAAGAACGTCAGAGAGGGTTCAACATTTTGCACTTTGTACGTTTGGAACCTTGCAGGTAAAATAAAGTCATCTGGCAAAGAAGCACTGGTGAGACTGTTACTGCTAAAGGGGAGAAGCTTGGCAAATACATTCACTAATATTTATTTATCATAAACATAGAAGCATAAAATAAGTAAGTCCATATTCTACATAAGATCAACTTGACAGCCCATCAGGACATACACCCAGTGAGCCCTGCCAGACATTTCCCCTGCTTTAAGTTATAAGTGACATCTCCTCTCTGTCTCGGTTTTCGCTCACCAAGTTGACAAGGCTCTTGAGATACTTCATAAACTCCATCCGAACGTCCTCAGGATCTTCTTCGAGGTTGGAGTAGATCAGCTGCAGCCTTTTCAGTGGTGAAGCTTTGAAGTGGAAGAGGGAAATGGTTACTGACCACAACTGGCAAGCATCCATTAGGTATGTAGGCAAGAACTGGAAAGAAAGGCGGGTGGCCTTACGCAAGTCGAGGTTCTCGATGTCGCCTGCAGTGCCGGGCTTGTGATGTGCAATGAGCAGGCACTGGCTCTCGAGCAGCGGCTGGTGCTGGACAAAGCAGGAGTGCCACATCTCAATTTCCTTCAGGTGGCTGGGCAGGTCTGGATTGAAGATGATGGTGACCCCATGGGAATCCTTCATCAGAGCTGGCCAGCACGCCTCAAACCTGGGAAAGCCACAGAGAGACAGCCTGTCTAGAAGCACTGGGGTACTGCTTTGGGATGGGGTGCCGCAGCAGGTTTGCAGAGCTGTCATGGGTGGCTGACGCCAAGAAAGAGCAAGAGGGCATCTGGTGGCTTGGCAATGTTCCCGGAGACACATCTGGTATTTGCCTAGCCAGGTGTTCCAGTCTTAGGAACCTATCTGTACATCTGGGCATCCTGGAAATGGCCTGGGCAAGCCTGTCCTGCATGCGGATTTCCCACAAGCAGGGGGCCGAGCAGGAAGGGCTTTTTGTGCTTCTAAGGAGGCATTCTCAGGTGTGGTCCAGTGCCTGCCCTCTAGCTCAGCGGTACAGAACTTCAGGCCAAGGGCCAAACTGCAGCTGCAGGCGTTCGCAGGGGCCAAATTCTCATGGCACAGGGCTGGGCGACTGAATGCAAAAGGAGAGGAGCCAAAATGCCCCAATTATCTGCAAATCATAGCTTATGGTGTTTTCGGACAGTAGCAAAGCCTTTGGAGATCCACTGCAACCTTTTAGAATGGGAGGGTGCACACAAATGTCAAGAGGCCACCAACATTCGGAATAAGGGTGCGGGGCTAGGAAGAGGACCACAGCCTTGGGGGAAGCCCAGGGGACCAGATTCGCATCTCTGGAGAACCAATAAAAGCAAGGCAGTCTCTGTACACAACCTTATAATCTAAAAGAGACAAGGAGGAAGAAAAACTTAAACAAGCTTCCAGCTTATGCTCTCATCTCCAAGGGGATGAATGACATAACCAGGCAGGGTGTGGGCAGGATCACCAGGGACCTGGAGGCCTTGGGGAAGAAACTCAGGGAGCTGAAGGCCCAAGCGGCCTTTTCCCCCATTTTACCAGATCGGGGATTTGGGCCAGGCAGGGATAGGAGGGTCGCCGAGGTGAACGATTGGCTTAGGGTGTGGTGCCAGAGGGAACACTTCGGGTTCCTTGACCATGGCACCCGGTTTCTTGCCAATGGACTTCTGGCAAGGGACAGGTTGCACCTCATGAGGATGGAGAAAAGGGGGTGTCACATGGAGGTGGGTAAAGACCTGTTCTCCCCTGCAGAGGAGGGCAGGACATGCTCCAATGGAGCAAAGATCAGGGAACCAAGATTTAGGGGGGATGCCAGGAAATACTTCCTGACAGTTAGGACCCCGAGGGTAAGGAATGGGCTTCCACAGGAGGTGGTTGAAGCCCCATTGTTGGGGGAGTTCAAGGATAGGCTAGACATGCACATGGTAGGCGTGTCATGAGCGGAACCGGCTGGAGCCAGGGGTCAGACTAGATGGCCCAGGAGACCCCTTCTGACTCGCTCTGTTTCTATGAGAGGGGTGGATGAGAAGTCCAACTGGAACAGACTCTGGTGGTACCTTGGCCTGTCCCCCTTGCTCCATTTGCTTTGTGACAGGGCTGATCATGGTAGCTCACCCTGTAAAGAGGCCCATCCCTGACCCCAAACATCATTGGGGTTGGATCCCAAGTTCTACAAGGAAAGTGGATTCCATAGTTCAACTATGGAACTCACAGTTTGTGAGGAAGCCCTTCCTTTGATCTGCCCTGGATCTTCCACCCACCAGCTTCCCGGGATGACCCTCCTTGGGGTTCCAGGATTACAAAGGATGGCGTTTTCTCATGTGCCACTCTATAAATGCACTCCCACCTCCCTGGTGCAACAGCCTCCAGAAGCATAGCAATGGTTTTTGATTCAGACGTTTGCCCAACTGTAGTTCGCACACAGCAGGGTGTGCAGTGCCGTCTTCAAACAGTCATTTCCAATTCTGACATGGTTTGTCATACCAAACAATATTTAACCTTCCTCAGCTACAGCTGAGCTTCTGTTGAACTGAGAGTTGGCAAGGTATACAAGAGGCCCACTTACTTTTTATCCCCTCCACAATCCCAGAGTTCAAATCGACACCCTGCTCCACTGCTAAGCGGCTTCTCATATTCTAGGATCCTAAAATATAAGATGATGAGCAAATAAATTATTTGCTTTATAGGAGCAAATAAAGCTGACATTCAGTGAACGTTGTTGAAGGAAGGAGGTGGAGTTCCTATCCATATCTGGATGGTCCCAGTTCTAGATGCATGTTCCTAACCTCTTAACCAGTGTTATGTGATAAGCACATTTCTTAACACTTTCTACATTATAAAGTAATCTTCTTGTTGTATTTAAATACCCACCTTGATTGTCCCAGGAAAGGAATTCCACAGAGCTGAGTGAAAAGGCTGGTGGAAAAAAAGGAGACACTCCATCTCTTCTCCAAGTTCAGCACAGAAACCAAGCAAGCTAGTGGATGCTTCCAATCCACCTCTAGGCCGAGTAAAACAAAGGCAGCTCTCTGTCTCTCTTCAGCAGGTTAGCACATTTTCTTGCAGGCCAGGAGTTTATTTACAATGCTGTGTAAACATGTCCCATTTTAAGGCTTTACTAATAAATTGCACAGGCTGGATGTGTGTGTACTAGAATTTTACATTTCACCTCTGAAAGAAGAACCTGGCGGGTCAAGGCAGCCTTGTGGAAAACCAATATAAACTTGGGTGAAACCAGTGAAGTGGCTTAACACAGAGAGAGAACCCAGCAGTTGATTTCAAGGGAAGACTTCAGATTTTGCAAATCTGCTGCACAAAGAGATCTGTGCTTTGGTGGGATGTCACCATACAGCCCTTCCAGGGTGCCTGTCCAAGACTCACCTGACTCCATGTGTCGGCATGTAGCTGCCAATGCTCTCAGTCGTTTCTGACAAGAAGTTTGCCAAAACAGACTTCCCAGCCTGTTGAAAATGAGCAGAGAAGTGAGATTTAGCAATAATCAGAATAAGCAAGGGCCTACAAGTAAAGGCCGTGGTTTATTCTGCAGCTATGACCAAGGGCGCTCTTACCCAGGGCTGCTCCCTGTAGTGCTTGGTGAAACCCTGAAATACTGCATAGCGCTAAAAGGGTCAGGACTGGAAGAAGTATTTTGATCCTGGTTTTTGCCTTGATGAAGGCTTTGGGGAAGGAGTAGCGAATCTCTGGTCCCCAGATGTTGGTGGACTCCAGCTACCATCAGCTCCAGCCAACCTGTCCATGGGCCAGGGATAATAGCACTTGGGATCCCATTTTATCCTCACAGTGACTGGGTTTAGACAAAGGTCAAGTCTGGGTTTCTTGTTGAATCATGAGTTATTGTTTAAATATTAGTTGTTGGGATGTCTGAACTCAGCTGAGATAACAAACCATGATGAAGAATTCATGGTTCACAGCCCAACAAATGCCATGGTCCAGGGCATGGATTAGGACTCGAGAGATGCGGGCGTGAAGCCCCACTCGGCTTTGAGGCGCTTGGGTTGCCTTCAGGGCAGTCACAGCCTCTCAGCCTGACCTACCTTGCAGGGTCGTTGAGAGGTTAAAATGAAGAGCAGGAAGACCACACAAACCACCTGACTACGGGTTAGGCAGTCTAGGTCGGGAATGGGAGTGTGGCATAGTGGTGAGAGCATGGTGCTGGAAATAAGGAGACCAGTTCCCAGCTCCTGGGCGGCCAGGCTGGACGAGTCACGGACTCTCGGCCTCACCTACCTCACAGGGTCGTTGTGAGGCTAATATGAAGAGCAGGAAGACCACATAGGCCACCTGCCTGGTTCCCAGCTCCTGCTCGGCCAGGAAGCTCCCTGGAGACTCTGGGCAAGTCACGGAGTCTCGGCCTGACCTACCTCGGAGGGTTGTTGTGAGGATAAAACGGAAAAGAGGAGGGCCTTCGGTTCCTTGCAAGCGGGGGAAAAGGTAGGGCGCAAATATAATACTGAATCCCTGTATGTGAAGCAAATGCATCCATGCCTCCATGGAGGGTGGAGGCGATGCAATGGGCCAGATGGAGAGAAGGGAAAGGCGAGGGGCTCTCCCTTCCCCCGAGGAGGCCTGCGGCGCGCACTCACCTCTCTGGGGCCAACGAAGAGGACCTTCAGCTTCAGCATCCCGCCCCGGACTAGGCCGCGTAGCCTCGGCCTCGCGTGGGAAGGCAAGCCGGCGAGCGGGCACCGAGGTCCCGCCGGCCCCGCCCAGGCAGCGGCGCGGCGTTGCCAGGCGCGGTTACCAGGGGCGGGCCGCCCGGAAGGAGGGGCGGGGCGGGGCGGGGCGGGGCCGCCCTGGGCGCCTCTCTACGCAGGCGGGAGTCCAACCGGAGCGGCGCGGCCTCTTCGCGCTTCTCCTCGGGCGTCTCAGCGGCCCTCTCGGGCCCTCCACGGCAGGCGCCCCGGTGGGGACTTGCGGGGACATTTTGCAATGTGGGACGCTGCCGCGGCCTCCGCCGGGAAGCGGCGCCCATGCTCCGGCATTCATGCAGCGAAGCGGCTCTTTAATGCGGGGTTGTCTGATTTGTAGGTGCTCCCGGGCAAATATTTCTCTTAAACCTGTTTAGGCCGCGCCCGGGAGATGCTGTTGCGGGAAGGGGTTCTTGCACAGAGGAACCTTTTCCTGGGACGGTGTTTACCCTTTGCTGATGTCCCTGCTATTTTAGATCCTTTACCTCCGTAGCAATTAACAAACGGAAAGAGAAGAGGATTTTCTGCACTCTTTTGACAGCTAAAAGGCTGATATTACAGAACGGAAAGGGCCAACCCTCGCTGCCTGTAATGTAATGGATTGTGGACCTACCTACTTTTGCAGTGTTTGAACGGGAGGTGTATAGGCACTGCTTTTTATTTATTCATTTCATTTCTGTACTGCACTGTAGTCAGAGCTCTCTGCCTTCTCCACTTGTGAACAGGGCCTTCTTAAGGCATGGGCCCCATAGTAATCTGTGTATGTTAACCCTTGGAAAATTGGAAAACTTCCAAAATTAACAGTAGTTGTAGTTGTCCTAGGGGCCCATAATGTTGTTAAGACGGCCCTGTTTGTGAATGGAAACTTGCTTGGGTATTTCATCTGATTTTGCTGAAGCCAGTGAATAATTGTTGGAAAGCTGTGGGCATTTCATACATAACTGTTGCATCATCGCTTTAAAAAAAATCTGGGTACCCATAGAATTGGGTATGTTGGGAGGCCCTCTCGTAAGTGCTACTGGAGGTGCCGGATGGTGTTGGGCCACAAGTCCCATCTTCCCTAACTTGTCTGGGGCTGCTGGGAATTGGGGCCTAAACATAACATCTTGGGACATGTACATCCCAGATCCCCTTGTTCTCATATAGATTTTATTTATGTATTTATTAGATTTACATGCCACTTTTTATTTTTCCAAAGCAGCTTACATTCTCTCTTCCTGGTGTCTTAGTTAAAAGTGTTTGAGGAAGCAACTGAGGGGTTTGTGCCTGGAATGCAGAGACATGTATAAGGTGTCATCCTAGCTACCTTTACTCAGGAGTAAGCCTCACTGACTTCAGTAGACACTCCTGAGCATGTTAATTAGGTATATGCCATCATAGCATAGATTTCCCCAACCTGGTATTGCAGCAAGAACCGTGTAAAGCAGACAACTGTTTGAACTCTGCATTTGTGTAATACTTTTACCAGACTAACCAAGCCATGGCCAAAAATGAACCAAACTTTCCAGATCTCTGAATTTCTTCATCAGACGAGATGCTGTAAAAAGCAGGTAGGAAACTGACTGGGTGTTTTCACTGATGCCAGCAGCCTTTAACTGGTGACTTTGGGTCAGCCGTGGACTCTCAGCCCAACTTACCTTGCAGGGTTGTTGTTGTGCAGATAAGATTGAAAGCAGGAGGAGGAGAATGATGTAAGCCTCTTTGAGTTCAGTGTAAGAAAAAGCAGGATATAAATCCAATTAATTGATGAATTAAATTGTAGATTTATTGATGCACAATGGTGCATTAGCAGGTTTCTTGTAGCATAGTTCCACAGGTTCCAGTGCACCGTTTGGTTGTTACTCTGCACCGGACTTTTCAGGGGAAGCTTGATCATGAGGATGAGGATGATGGCCATAGCACCTGCTGTGACGGTTTCAGGTTTCACCTGGATCTGCCCCTTCCTCCCCTTGGAGGAAGAAAGGCATTTTTAAAAATATTAAAAAACCTCACCCTTACCCAGGAAAGTCTGCATCTCAAGCAAAGTGCAAAGGTGGAAACATCAACAGCTCTGGTTTTGATATCAACACCTATCGAGCAGGAATTCTAGCTGAGAAAGAAAAGACCTGGTGAAGGACCAAACTATCTTATCTATGTGCTGATTTGCACAACTGTTATTCTGTTGAACTGTGTGGCAAATTCTGCCTTGGATAAACTCTGGAGGAGAGGGGTGCTCCCACCAGCGAGCAGGGTGGAAGGCAAACGAGCCATGGCCAAAATGCAAAAAAAGACCAGCCCTACCTAAGCTTAATCCTCTTACTTCCAGGAACTCAGCCTTGGGAGAGACATTTAAACCTTTCAGATTGGGGGGGGGGGGGGGGGGGAAACAGCACAGAAGCTGGGACAGCAGCAAAGGACTGATGGCTGCAGACAGGGAATGGAACCGGTCTAGACTGAAGGACAGCAGCCCTGCCTGAGGACCTGGGTGGTTCCAGGGCTCCATCTGCTGGTCAAAAACTGGAACAACCACCCTAGCATTTGCAGGGCTGGTCCCCATCCTGCTGGAGCTTCCATGCCCTTGGTGAGCACCAGCTGGGAGCCCTGGGGAAAGGCTATATAAGAGGTTTAGCTGGACTGCTCCTTCAGAAGTTTTCTTCGCCCTTTCCTCCAGAAGCTGCTTCCTTTGTGCTTGCTCTGTTGTCTTACCAGGGATTGACCTTTGGCTTGCTTGTGACCACGTTCTTGCTTAGCTGCCCTGCATATTCTGGTTCTTGCCCTGAGCCTGCTCTTTGCATGTGATCCAGACTCCACTATTGGGCTCTGCCTTGCTTGGGTCCTTTTACCTGGGTCCCAGTGCATTAGGGACCCACTGGGTAATGGACGGGGTAAAAATACCCAAATAAATACATCAAAATAAAAATTTTTTACCTGGACTCCTGCCACCTACACCCTGGAGCGGGATGCCATGCTCGCTGTTCACCGGGGGATGATTGGTCATTGAGCAAGCACTCCACTAAGGGCTTGTGGTTCCTTTTGCCTTGGGGTGGTCTCTCCTCTCACCTACAGAAGGTGGGCAGCAATGCAACCTAGAAGGGCAAAAGAATTTAAAGCCATGCAAGATAATGGCTGAGCGCCGAAGGACTGAGGCCTTTGAACTGTGGTGCTGGAGGAGACGCCTGCGAGTCCCTTGGACCGCAAGGCGATCAAGCCGGTCAGTCCTGGAGGAGATCAGCCCTGACTGCTCCTTAGAAGGCCAGATCCTGAAGATGAAACTCAAATGCTTTGGCCACCTAATGAGAAGGAAAGACTCCCTGGAGAAGAGCCTGACGCTGGGAACAATTGAGGGCAAAAGGAGAAGGGGGCGGCAGAGGATGAGGTGGCTGGATGGGGTCTCTGGGGCAGTGGGTGTGGGCTTGGGTGGACTCTGGGGGATGGTGGAGGACAGGAGGGCCTGGAGGAATGTTGGTCGCAATGGGTCAGACTTCACAACTAACAACAACAACAACGGTAATGGCAGGCAGGGTTGATTAGAAAGACTTTCCTTCAGGCTGCAGTTTTCAAAGCAGGTTTTGCAGAGCTTGTTCATACTTTCTGAGTTATCTGCCAAAGTGGATCCTCCTAGAATACACAATACATTTTGGCTTCTATATGTGTGAAGGCCCTGTAGCTCAGAGCAGAGCTAGTATCAAGGACAAGCATAATTGGGTGCATGCCAAGGGCCCACGTCCAGCTGTGGTCCCTCCAAGGGCTGCTTGTGACACTGGTACAGTTTGCCACCCATGAACTAGACCGGGGACACCTCTAGATGCCATGACCTACAGCTCCCATCAGCCCTGGCCAGTGTAGTCGGCATTGGCAGCAATGTCTGTCTCTCAGTTTACAGAGACAAAAGTAACTGCCACTATCGAATTCCATGGAGCAATAGTAGCACCTAGTGGTCGAATGCACTTACATTCATTTCCTCTGCCTCTGTTGCCTTGATCCTGATATGATGGACGAGTTTTTGCTCTAACCTCTCTGGGGAGCTGGCTGCTCTCTTCCAGCTCCCCTACCATGTTCTGTTTTTTGTTAAGGTGGAAGCCGAAATTGGAAATAGTTTTCTTCTCCCCACTCCGTCGCGTTTGCTGGCTCGGCGTGCACGATGCAGGATTAGTTGTCCAGCCCAGTCTGAGAGTGGGTGGGCTGCACATTTCCCTGTCTGTCACGTCCAAAGTCCCAATATACTTTCTCTGCCCCCTCATACTCTCTTAAAAAGCCAGTTGTCTGGCAATGGGTCGGTGACCTCAGGGCATTCAATAACCTGGCACAACTTGCCTGTACAACTGATCTGTCCCGAGAAAGAACAGTTTGGAGCAGTCAGCTACACACAGCCTGCTTTTTTTACTGACTTCAGGGACAGCTCACTTGGCGACCAAACTCCCTTGACACAAAAATGTGTGGGAGGGTGGGAACATGGCTGGGGGGCACTGCACATCTCCTCTGTCAACCCATCTGTCTTCCACGTGCTAGTCTTCATCACCAGCATCCAAGACCATCAGCCTCGCTATCAGTGTCTTTATAAAAAGCAGAATCAGTCCCCCATAATTTAATTTATTTGGTTAAATCTGTACCTCCACGAGAAGGAGGCGGCAGCGAATTGGTCCTGCTTGTTGGTCCAGTTCAAAATGCTGGCATGAACATTGCAAGCCCTAAAAGGCTTGGGGCCAGGTGACCTGCAGGCTTGTCTCCTCCTACATATACCCACCCAGACTGCAGGATCTTCCTGGGGCTTCAATCACCTCCGGTGGAAGCCCATTCCATGCCCTAGGGGCCCTAACCATAAGGAAGTACTTCCTGGCATCCCCCTTAAATCTTGGTTCTCTGAGCTTTGCTCCATTGGAATGTGTCCTGCCGTCTACCCTACCGCAGGGGGGGAAAGGTCATGACCCACCTCTGCGTGGCATCCCCTCACGTACCTGCATGTCAGCTCCCTTCTGAGTCTCCTCCAGGCTGAAGGGACCCAGTTCCCTCAGTCTTGCCTCATACGGCATCCCCTGCAAACCAGCCACCATCCTCGTGGCCCTATGCTGCACCGATTCCAACTCACTATGTCCCTCTTGCAATGAGGGGCCCAGAACTGAGCACAATACTCCAGTTGCGGGTGCACCAGAGTCGTATAGAGTGGCAGGAATACCTCTCTTGATCTAGAAGCCACACTTCTGGCTATGCAGCCAAGGGTGGCGCTCGCCCTCTTGACCACCGCATCACACTGCTGGCTCATGTTCAGCCTGCAGTCAACCAGCACCCCGAGGTCCCTTTCACAAGTGCTGCTCTCCAGCCACTTGTCACCTAACCTGTACTTGTGACACCCATTCCTATGCCCCAAGTGCAAGACCTTGCACTTATCCACATGAACGCCATCCTGTTGTCTCCTGCCCACTTCCATAGTCTGTCCAGATCCTTTTGGATCTGGAGTACCTGCTCCTCAGTTGTGGCCACTGCTCCAGTTTTAGTGTCGTCTGCGAATCTGACCAGCAGACTTGTCACCCCCTCCTCCAGGTCGCTGATGAAAAGATTGAACAGGATGGATCGTCCCAGGCCTGAGCCCCGGGGGTCCCCACTTGTCACCGCCCATCTTCCCGACAATTCCCTACTAATAGTAACCCTCTGCTTTTGGTCCATCTTCAGTGCCAAGTGCGAAAATTCCTATTTTTCCAGGCATTTTAGTCTCTCTCTCTCTCTCTCTTTAGGGGTAGATATATAATCTAACACATGCACATTTTATTGAGAGTTCTGTGCATTCTTCTGTCCTCCTTGGGCACCTCTCTCTCTCTCTGTCTCTCTGTATTTTAATCTTTGTTTGCACTGTTGCTAGGGTTAACTTTGATTTTTTGCTACTATTTAATATTGATCTTTAAACATTTTATAGTGTTTCTTATGTTGTGTTTTATGGATTTGATGGCTGTGAACCACCCAAAGAGCTTTGGCTATTGGGTGGCATAGAAAAATAATCAGTCAGTATATAAAGATGTTAGAAAAGCAACCCTCAGGGACCCTTCCTCCATTGTACCTAGTGACTGCAGGGTGCTGATTGGTTTATTTTTGACGGGGAAAACCACTTGGGAAGGGAAATGGGATGGAGTGCCTTGGGCAGGAGCTCTCCATCCTCTTAGCACTTTATTCCCAGGCCTGCCTTGATCGCCAAGCTGGTCTGTGCATGGTCTCTAAGCCCATAAAACATTGGAAGTGAGGTCATAGACTTCCTGACAGCAGGAGCAACTTCTCCTCCTCCTCCTCCTCCTGCTGGAAGTTTCCCACTTCCATTCCTCAGTGAGGATTGGGCCCCAAGGATGCAGGGAAATAGAGCCCCTGCACCAATTTCCAGGGCTGGCAGCCTAGGTGCGAAAGGTGGCAGGTGAGGCGCAGTTTTGAGCAGGGTGGCAAAACTGGTGCCGGAGCTGAACGGGCAGTGGACAAGGAGGAGCAACCGTGGCGGCCCTTGTGGTGGCCCCTGCCAGCCTGCCTTTTGGGCCCAGTCCTTGCCATGGTGGTAGCGGCAGGTGACAGCCACTGCTCCGGAGTGCTTACTCCAACTTCCCCAAGTCCTGGACGTGTTGCACCGCACCCCCCATCATCCCCAGGCTTCAAGATGATGGGAGTTGTGGTCCAACTCATCCGGAACATGTCAGGAAGGGTAGCCTGTAAGTGGCCGTGGTGCCGCATTTCTATACAGCCCCAGAGCCAAAGCTCTCTGGATGGTTCAGTGAAGGTGATCACTTTCGTCACCTACCCCCTGATCCTCTCGACTGGATATGCCAGCGATCAAACCCGGATTTTGTTTCTGCATGCTAAGCAGGTTCTCCCCCCACTAATCCCACCTGGATTCACGGTGTTTGAGCCAAGCTGACTCCTCTGTCCCGGTGTTAATGTATGGCTTGACAGGCTTATCTGTTCCCCCCCACCACAAACACACACTTTTCTGATTGGCCTGGAGTGTGTCCCTCATTGCCTATTATCTTGGCCACAAGGCCTGACGATAAAATTCTGATTTGGCTTGTGGGGCTGTATCTGCACAGCCTTCGCCTGTGGTCTGAGGGACCCGCAGCTGATACTGGGGGCTGGAGGGCACCAAGTGGGTGGATCTACACACGAAGACAACCCATCACGGGCTGCTGCCCACAGTGGGTTGCCATCTTGTAGAAATCCCAACCAATTTTCCCAGAGCGGCTTGTGCAGGAACGATAAGTTGGTCACAAGGGTTGTTCTTGCTATGATGAGTTGTCCCGTTGTGCAAATCTTTTCCTTTAAAAAGGGCCTGGACGTGTCTTGCAAGCGGTGTGCGTATGAGTGAGTCTCTACCCTTATTTATCCCGCTAGCTCCTCTGTCAGCTCTCTGACTCCTATGTGTGTTTTGGGACGACACAACAACCTGTGATGAGTTGGTGGTCGCTTCTGCATTGTGCCAAATATGTGCACTTTAAAATATGGCCAGGGAAAAATGGTTGAATTAGCAGGGCGTGAAGCTTCACCCATGGCACAAGTCACAGGCGAGGAACCTCTTCGACCTGAGGGTCACTCAGCTTCAGAGAAGCCATCATGGGAGGGGGGATTCCACTGGCAAATGGAATTCCATTGGCAAAATTGGAATTTCATTGGATTCTAGCATATTTCTTCTTAACGCTATTGTTGTCAGTAACTCGGCCTTGGGAGAGGCATTTAATCCGTTCAGAACAGGGGGAACCTGCAGTAAAGTTGAGAAACCAGCAGAAAATTAATGGATGTGGGGAAAGGAGTTGAGCCAGGAGAATGTGTGGATGTCTGGGGAACCCAAGAGATCCAGGTTGGGTCCCCAGGATGGCTATATTTGCACAGGTCACACCATAGCAAGCAAACAAACCAGAGTTGAAAATGTTTCGCAATGGTCAACATTTCTTTAGAACGAATGTAGGATTTTAATTAAAATGAGCTATATTCACAGCCTTCTGGTTTGCTCCTCATGATTTTGCACAACTCTCAAGAAGAAATTTATTGTCATTCACTTCTTTGCATCAACAGGGTTAGGCCCCCAAATGGGGTCACGAGAAGCAAGAGAGCAGTTGATGCTTAGGGGAACCCCACGGTTTGCAGAGAGACACTTGAGAAGCAGCACTGGGTGCTGATGCTTCATAAGGAATATTCCATTGAGACACACGGGGGGAGGGGGGCAGGATGACAGCAGGAATAGGCAGGCGTAGGAATTACTCTAGAGACTATTTCGGCTGTATGTTATGCAGGAAGAACTGGGGGGACCTGGCGTCACGTTTGGTTTTCCAGAGATCTCCCTGCAGCTCAGCAGAGATACCTCACCAAATGATGAAGGGGCAGAAACTGGAGCCTACCAGAGGAAGGGGAAGCAGCAGCCCTTCCAGTGTTTACATCCAACTCCATGACCAGCTGGGCTTTTGCTGCTAAGAAGCTACTGCCTCCAGCTGCATCTTTCCTTTTCCCTCCCAATCCCCTTTTGTGCCATGTCTTTTCAGTGGTACAGCAGCAGGTCTGATTTTGTCAACTGTTCTGAGGAGTTGGCCAAAGAAGGAGATAAATCATTCTTTGAATCCATAAGCACAACATGTGTTCCCTTCAGGGTGTCTCTTTCTTGTAAAAGCTGGTTGTGTGCATTTACTCTCAAAGTAATGATCTGGATCGTACCAAATCTTGCGTCGAAGCAAGCCACATTCCATTCCCCTGTGCTGCCAATTGTGGCTGTGATTGTAAAACCCAATTCTTACATGGGCGTTTTTTAATGGAAGGAAAGAGATTCCCTGACATATGGTAAAAAGTGTGAGTGATACTTCAGCGGGAAGGGCCAGGGGGTTGTGTGATGCCAGGTTACTTTCTGGAAAGAGGTGGCCTTTGGGGAGCTGGGCATCACCTTTGGACTTCTCCAGAGTGAGTAATTGCCTGGGAAGAGAGGAGAGAAGTCCAGCCCAGGCGGCCTTTCCGCTGCAAGACATAAAGGAAGCGTGGGCAAACCTGGCATCGCCTTTGATTTGCACAATCACTGGCGCAGCTGAGATGCCTCTCTCGGAAGAGGCTTGATTGAATTGATTTTGTCAAAACCCGTGGAAATAAGGCTAGACCCTCAGTTGGGGAATTAGAAGCATGAGAAAGAAATGCAGGAGGGGGGGTGAGGGGGTGCAGGAAGGGGGAGGAGAGGCGAGGCTGACTTGGCTAAATGCTTTCAGTCTCCATGTGGAATAAGTTACCGGAGGGGGGTCCTGAGAATTGAGCCAAGCTGGATATATGAAATGAAGTGATGGCAGATGCAGAGGGGAAGGGGAGTTGGTCAGGCATGCCGGAGCTGGAGAAGGTGGGCGAGGTAGAGGTTAAAGTCCGGTGGCCAAAGGACGTCCATTTGCTGCAAAGCTGCTGTCCCCCCCCCTCCGGCAGGTTGTGCCCCCCCCCGCCCCCATGAATTCCCTATCGTAAAATCATGGTCTACCTCTCAGGATTGTTGTGAGAGGAAACTTGGCAAAGCATAAAAACAAGCTGTGGGCAGGAACTGGAATATTCCAGCTTCATGATGTCATTTTCTATACCTGTTTTCTAGCATACTGTAGTTTTAAAACTGTAATAGCAGATTTCTATCATGCCCATGCTTTCAAAAATGAAGCCCAGGGTGGCTGAGAGAAATAGAAGCAAATATGTGCAAGCAAGAATTCACCCTAAAAGCATGATAAAACCAAAGCCGCGAAGGGGGAAACCTCTGGAAAACCATTGCAGCTGGAAAACAAAGCAACACAAGCCCCCATAAAGGCAAGGCTCACTGATAGCTAAGATGCTGATTCCCCCAAAGCCGGGCTTCCACCCAACGAGGAAAACGAACTGGGCCAAGAAACCAAATGCAGCATGCGCTCCAGAGCACTGAAGGCGGCCCTGGATATTTTGTGCCCTGCAATCCAGTATGAATTGGCGACCCTCCCTGTTTCATGAGCAAAGGCCAACTGGACTGGCAAATGAACAACATCCCCCCCCCCCCACCACACCAAAGGCAGCAAGCTAGCTTAGGGTCTCACTTATGTGGCAGAGGCCTCTCTCTCCCAAAAACCTGCTGCCGCCTCCAGCATGACCTCCTGTGGCAGCCTCCTCACTCCTCCCAGCAGGAGGGCCGGCCCGGACAGCCTGGGTGCCATGACCCGGTTGGAGCACCGTCCCCTGTAGTGCAAGACTCTGAAAGGGGCAGCATATGTGGGGTGGGCCTGTGGCCATCACCGTTCTACCAACGACAGTGGTGTTTTCTCCCGGGGCTGAAAAATGGAGGGAGGGAGGGAGGTCCTAAGAGCAATCTTAAAAAGAGGCTTCCCCCCTCTTTTAAGGGGGCAGAAGGCCTCTTCGAAGAGGTTGCTTCCTTGCAATGGTGCATTTGAGAGCAATGGATGTTAGCTCGTATGTTTGGTTTCCCCCCACATGAAAATGCACACAGATTTGGCATGGGGTGTGCTTCTGAGTAGGCACACGAGGACTGTGCGTGTTGATTAAGGGGCAGTCGTAAATCTGGCCAAATGTTGGGCTGAGGGGCCATGGGACACAGCAGAAATGCTGGTCTGCCGGCACAGTGGAGCCTATGCCAAGGGTGGCGTGGGGGCAGTCCCTCAGCCAGAAACTCTGCAGATAACAGGACAAAAGAGGGGATAAGAAGCCATCTCCTCCCGCTATCCTTTCCGGATTGCAGCAAGATGGCAGCATTGAGAAATGGGCATGGCTGTCCTGCTGGAAGCACAGTAGGATTGCTCTGTCAAGTCATAGTCTGACCTGGTTCCCTCTGGAAGGCTGGGTGCAGAATTTATTTATTTTATTACATACATTTATACCCCGTCCTATCACTTCAGGACGGCTTACAAGATATAAACATACAATAAATACAAAACTACCATATAAAACATTAATTATTAAAGCAATATAAAACACGGGGAGTTTGCTTTCAGCTACTAGGAAGGTGCCGGGTTGAGAGAACCTGCAATGCACCCTTGGCAGGATAAGCGTTTGGCTTGCAAAGATGTGAGGGTTGCTTTTGAGCCTACATGTGTAGAGCACGGTCTCTTTAACCACACGAGTAACACCATTTATTTATCTCAAGTAAAGTCGGGTGAACATGAGACCAGTTAGACATGGAGCAAATGGCAAGGAGGAACAAACGAACGTCTGTCAGCATCCTCTTATCAAAAAGGTTGTCTGAACTGGCTTTCTGTCTTCCTGATTGATGTACGTAGCTATCATTTCTCAGGCAAAAGATATGGTCAGTATTACAATCTGCAACAAACTTATTACTAATAATGTAAGCCACCTCTCCTATGCTAATAGCATGTCTGGTTTATAAGAACTTGCTGGTTCATATTTCTGGCTTTCTCTGCTCCCAAATAAAATAAAATAAAAATTCTTCCTGATAAACTGAATGAATGGGTATTATTTTTGGCTGCTTCCACCTCCAAACTGTGCCACCTCCAATTTATCAACATAATTGTGAGAAACTGTTCAGATAGGCAATTCTGATAGGCACCTTGGGGAAAAAGAGACACTCTATTTATTACAGCTAATGTGGGCCATTATACTGCAAGGATCCAGAATGGAATGTCATCTCTAATTTCCTCCTTCCAATGGGGGGGGGGGGGCAGCTTCCTGCCATTTCTCTCCCAAAACACCCTTTTTTGATTTGTGCTTTAGATAAGACACAGGCTATCCAAAACTGGGCAGAGCACCCCAACTTCACATATTTGCTGGTGGGATTTGTGCTAAATCACGAAAGATCTTGGAGAGGTGGCAGCAAAGTCAGTGAAAATGTCAATGCAGCTTGTGGCTGCTGTGAAAAAGGTGAACTCCTTGCTAGGTATAACTAGGAAAGGCATGGAAAATAGAAGTGCCAAGGCTGCACAGCCCTCTTCTGTGTCCCTGCTTGGGATGGTGGGTACCACACAATTGCAACGGTGCCCAGTCCAGAGCCTTGCACCAAAAAGGAGATTGCAATTGAGGGGGAAGTGCAAAAAAGTGCAAAAGGAAAGAGAGCCAGTGTTGAGACCGTGGGACTGGGGATCAGGAGATCCGGGTTCTAGTCCCCACTCAGCCATGGAGCTCACTGGGTGACTTTGAGCCAGTCCCAGACTCTCAGCCCAGCCTACCTCACAGGGTTGTTGTTGTGGGGATAAGATTGAGAGGAGGGGGAGAATTATGGAAGCCACCTTGAAATCCTTGAAAATGAAAAAAATGGGATTTAAAATTAATTAATTGGTGAGCAAAATGATCAGGGGGCTATAGCAATTCCCCTATAAAGCAAAGCTACAACACCCAGGATGATTGAAGAAAAGGTGAGCAAAGGAAGGCATGATCAAGGTGCCTGGTGTGGATTCATGTCCTAACTTGTGAGTGTTGCCACAGGCTGTTGGTCGCCTACCACATGAAGGAATGCTGGACCAGAAGGACTTTTGCTCTGATCCAGCATGGCTCTCCTTATTCCTTATCTTCCAACAAGGGAAGGTTTGAAAGACAATTTCCCCAGACATTGTATGTATTTCTGATCAAAGTCATGCTCATGAAAGCTGCTCAGGGAAGCAGAAGTGCCAGATAAGATAGCAGAGGGGCCTTTATCTCTCCCCCCCCCCCCCCCCCCACACCCCACTGACCCCAATAATAGCAGCTCGGGTCTGTGTGCTATTTAAATTTTAATGGAGCAAAGGGTGGGAGTCAACATTATTATTATTATTATTATTGTTATAACATTTCTATGCCGCCCCTTGCCGAAACCTCGGGGCGGCTTACAACATGATAAAATACATTGAAATACAATAGTACATAATAAATTACCATTAAATATAACAATACAAAAAATACATTGATTTACAAATACAAAATTAAAATTATCAGTATAAATAAAAATATAGGAGGAGAAAGAGAAGGAAGAAGAAGTTGCCCAGGCCAGATCATATGTTTTAACAATTGAAATGATGTTTAAATAAAAAGGTAACATGCCCTCCTTCCGTGCCTCCTCCCTCCTCAAATTAGAGAGGACTGAAGCGAAGCCCACCAAAGCTGGCTAGGCACATCCTGTCCTTTCTGTCCTGAGATGAAAGGAAATGTGGGGGCTTTGCTTAGCTGGCCTTTTGCCTGCAAGCGCTTCACCTGCAGCCCCCACCTGCTCGCATCCTTCTGCCTGAGACCCCCCCCCCCCCAGATCAGTGGTCCGCCTCCCACCTGTATTGCATATCCCTTTGCCTAGGTTAGCTGCTTCTGGCTGCGGGGCTCCAGATTTGCTGGCGCTAAAACTGCCCTCCGGGAGCTGTGGCCTGCATAGGGTGGCCCACTCTGCAAAGGAGAGTTCTCTGGTCTGCAGAGCCGTTGGAGGTCATTCCTCTGCTTGGTGGGCTGCCATCATCACAACCGAAGCAACGGGGTGGGTGTCTTGATTGCCTGGGCGGCAGGCTGAGCAACACCAAAAGATACTTTCCTAGGGGGATGCTCACACCCTTCCAAATTCCAGGAATGGAGGGCATCCGACGCAGGGTGGAAGGAGCATAGAGTGGGAGGGCCCTGCTGATTTCAGCTCAGTGCAGCATCCTGGGGGAGGGAGAAAGGGGGTCCCATCCCACCCTATCCTAGTGGTGGTGGTACTTGCCTTCAAAGCCCCCCACAAAACCCTTCTTTAAGGTTGCTGGTAATGATCCCAGAGAAGCAAGTCCTGCAGGAGAAGGGACCTGTGCACAGCGCTGGGACCAGGTGTGTTTTTCAGCCTTGGGACTGGGAATCAAACCATCGCTGCCTAGATTCCACCCCTTAGGGCCACAGGCTTGATCCATTGTTCCATCTGTCCCATCATGCTGAGCCGTACTGTACTGTTATTACTGAAATGTCAAGAGCTTATTGTATGAGGTGTTTAATCCATTTAATTAAGAAATAAATAGTGCATTTCTGTTTGAAGTAATAGTGCAATTATTTCTACTCTCCATATATAGGCTTGTACTGGCACAAATTCCTGGCAATCCGTGTGCTGATCGCTGCCGTTCTGTCCCGGTAAAGGGGATCGACATGCCTTTTGTGAGTGGGGGAAGCAGGACAGAAATCTACTCCTCATCTCCCACTACTCTTGCTAGGGGTCCACAACTCTTTTTGGACTAGGCAGTAACATCTTTCCTCTTTTGGACCCCGTGCTGTTTGGTTGCTCTTCCTTTGGATTGCGGTGGTTTTGAACGGTCTTTGCTAGCAGGATTGTTTCAAACTATTTTTATTTTTCTGTGTATTCTGAAAGAAGATTTTGTGGGGGCGGGCGGGTATAATGCAGTATGATTGCCACTGAGTGTCAAGGTGTTGTTCACCACCGTGAGCAGACTTTGTTCAGAAAGAGGTCTTTACATCTTCATCAGTATTACTACATTGCATTTATACCCCACTGTTTTTGCTAGGTAAGGTGGCTTCCCTAGCTCCATTTTATCCTCATGACAACAGCCCTGTGAGGTAGATTGGGCTGAGAGTCTGCGACTGGTCCAAAGCTACCTAGGAACTCCATAGCCAAGTGGGTGGCTAGAACCCATATTTACAGGCCTCCGGTCTAGCACTCTTGCTACCAGACCCCACCACTTCTCATTTTACCTTGGCTATTTTATTTTATTTATTAGATTTGTATCTGCCTTTTTTCTTTAAAGAACTCAAAGCAGCTTATATCATTCTCCTCCTGCTGCTCCACAACAACAGCCCTGTGAGGTAGGTTGGGCCAAGAGTCTGTGGCTGACCCAAAGTCCCCCAGTGGGCTCCGTGGCCGAGTGCTTTTCAACCAATATGTCCTCTTGAAAGAATGAAAGGCATCTATTTTCCCAGGAGCAATTAGGCACCACCACTGCGGTTCCAGGAAGGGCATTTGAGTAAAGGGGTAAGCAACCTGGTCACCTCTGGATGCTTTGGGCAACAATACCTCCACCCTGGCCTTGGGAAGACCATCCAGTTGGTTACCCTGGAAAATTTTATTTCTCGTTTAACCTGTCCCCTGAGGGACTCCTCCTGCACCCCTGTCCTCCTCGTATCCTGTTAGCACCACTAAGTGAATGTGTGAAGTTGCAATCATATTTCCTTTCGGAAGATGTCAGTGGAATACAGTATGCAGAGATATGATTTCTGTCAGCATCAAAATTTACTGGAATGAGGAGCAAGGAATTCTCACCAAACTCACGTCAAAACTTATATGCCCCAGCATAATGCATCTTGCTGTTAATTAAAAACAGAGGTCTCTGTGTTTCTAGCAGTTAATCGTTCTGGTACATTACTAGGAAAAATGCTGCAGTGGGTTATCTCTGGAGCATGAGAATCGAGGGATTACCAGCTGTTTGCGCCAGACTGGTCTGTGTCGTTTAGTATTCTGCCACCAAACATGGTCAGCACTTGGGGTTTTGGACTAAAGAGCAAAGTCAGTCAAGGGGATGCCACGAGTCGCAGTCCACTATGTCTGGAAGGCTCCTGGTTAGGAAAGGCAATGATGAGGCTGCTAGGAATGATGAAAATCAAAGGCATTCTTCAGAGGTAGCTGGGATGCAGGGGAAACCAGGACAGGCCATGTGCACAACGGGACTTGCTGGCATCGTGCACCGTTCGGTGTTCGCACTGCGCCCGACTTACGCATTTCACAGCAGGCAGGGGAGGAGTGGAAATGCAGAAGTTCAGTTCTGGGCACAGGACACCAGAAATAAAATCCTGGCAACTTCCGATGGCATCCGACATCTCCCGGACATTCCTAACCAAACAGGGAAAGGTTTGTCCCAGAGCTTCCCTTCCTCCCCAGCCCCACCCCTGGTCCATGTCTCATTTCCATCAGCAAACCATCCTGGTTCTCATGCTCAGAACTCCAGGTACTCAGAAAGCCTTTGACAATTAATTTATTATCCCACCCCTGTAAAGCCACATGCTCACACCTTTCCCAAAGAAAGGAAATGCACCATATTAATTGTTGGTGTGCTCATTTATGGACACGCACAGAAATTCAGAACTAATTTATTTAAAATGCTTGTACGCCATCCCTTATGCACAACTACAATAACAATGCAGCACATTTCAGCCTTGTGGGGGAGACCGTGCCCATGTATGCTGGGGCCCTGCTGTCCAGTTTGCTGTCCAGGGGATGAGCAACTTCAGAGCCACTGATCTCTGCTCCCTCCTCCAAGCTTCATATCATCAAACCAGACTTGGCTTAGGCAGCCCAAACCCAAAGCTCTCAGGGCAGTTCAAAATGTTTTAAGTCACCCCTCCAGATCTCAACCAAGCCAGATGCTGCTTAGCTTCCAAGGTCTGGCAGGATCAGGCATTCCAGGCTATATTACATTTATACCCTGCTTTTCTTCCTTTTGCACGGAACCCAAGGTGACTCTTGAGAGAGGGAATTCTGAAAAAGTATCCCTCAGAAGAGAGCCAGTGCAGCACCATGGGGCGAGGACTCAAGAGTGGGATTCTAGTCCCCGCTCAGCCTTGAAGCTCAACAGGTTAACTCTGGGCACAGGTTCTCAGTCCAACCTACCTCAGAGGGTAGTTGTGGAGATAAGATTGAAAGCAGGAGCAGCATTATGTAAACTGCCCTAAGTGCCTTGGAAGGGAAAAAAGGCAGTATATGAATAAAAATAACAAATATTCCACATTATTGAGTGATTGTGCATCCCACCTGGGAGATGGGTGAGAGCAGCAGCAGCAAACACCTGCAGGAAGAGACAGGGTGTTCAAGGAAATAGCGTTGAGTACTGACATGAGGCAGGGCCTCCTCTTGGGTGGCACACTGACCTTGGCATGGCTGCCTCCAGAGCATAAGAAGAGCTGGGCTAGGCCAGAGCCGGGGTCCATGCAGCGCAGCACCCTGCTTTCAAGCCCATTGACCTCTTGGCACCAATGGCAGGATCGGGGCAGCTCCAGGTCTCCACTTGCTGGCCAGAATCCAAGCGAGCACGGTGGTGGCTGCAGGATTCGTCCCAGGCCATTGGAGTGGGCTGTTCCTTCCTGGTCTCCTGCCTGCAGTTGTAGGGTTCAGCACCTGAACCTTGCCAGATTCAATGCGTGCTCTGCTCTGCCGGCCGCACCTCTGCAGCTCCTGGATCCTGCTGACCTACCCTGCCTCGGGGGGGGGGCAGGGGGAGGCCTCCCCACTATGCTGTACTCCCAGTTCCAGCCCTCGGCTTGCCTTGATATGTGCGCCTGGTCCCCGGCTTGGGCCTGCTTCTTGCTGCAGCCTTGCCTTTGCTGTTGGTCTTTGGGCTGTTTCTGGGCTGTCTTTCCTCAAGTCCTGCAGCCTGGGCCCCAGTTGTCTGCCTCGGCTCCTGCCCCCCCCCCCCCCCCCCCCGTCCCTGCCCCGGCCTCTGCTCTCTCCATAGCACATGGTTTCCCAGCAGTGTGTCATGGGCACCAGTTGCTGGGGAACATGGGCAGGGGCTGTCCTGCCAGGGGCTTCCCATGGGTGACCAGAAGGTCTGATGAGGCCTCAGGGCTCTCCTCACCATTAGTAAGTGGTGTGTGGCCACTCTAGTCAACAGTATTGCTGATAAAATACCTGACTATTGTTGCATTATCTTCACGCCCCAGCTTTCTTCCTTTGCAAGGAACCCTAATTGGCTCCCAAGGGGTTCCACCTTTCCATTTTATCTTCACAGCAGCAACCCTGCAAGATTGGTTAAGGCGAGGGGGAGTAAGGGGCCCAGAGTCACCCAGTGAGCTTCAAGGCTGAGTGGGGACTGGAATCTAGCTCTCTTGAGACCCAAAGCTATGCTCTAACTGCTGCTCCACACTGCCTCAAAACGGGAGTTCGCATCCAAAGTGACATGCTGCTTTTCGAACTTTTTCTCTTGAGACGGGCAGGAGCTCCAGGACATATTCAAGCCAGCCTTTGGCATCCCAGCTATCACATAAGAACTTCCCCTGAAGGACACGTGTTGGCTCGTTGAGATGGGAAGCAGCCCTTCCTGGTTCCGCGACTGCTTCCTGCGTTGTAGATTTGCGATGAAGGGTTGTTGCAGAATTCGTTCTCCTCTTGGGTCTAGAAAGAGGCTCCAGGAAAAACCTAAGAACCACCCTGCTGGGTCAGACCGAAATGCGTTCTTCTCGGTTTGCATTCCGTTCGCACAGTGGCCCATCAGGGGGAAGCCACCAGCGGGAGATGCGCGCCCATGTGTGGGCAACTGGTCTACACACGCACACCGCTGGAAGTAGCATCGCGCCATGAGGACTGGTAACCACGGCCGCCCTTCTGCTACAAGAATGCGCCCGGTCCCCCTCTTCCCGCCGTCTCAGTGCGCTAGCTTTACCTGCCCTTTCTGGCAAGGCTCCTTGGAAACCTTCCCGACGTATCGTCTTGCTGCTACAGCAGAAGCAGCCGCGACGCCCCCGAAGGGTTAATCCGGCGCCCACCCACCCACCTCCCGCCCCTTTCGGAGGGAGCTGCAGAAGCGACCTCGCTCCGGTTTGAAAAAGGCACCCGCAAGCCGCCTGTGCGCCCAGGGCGCACGCAGCTCTCCTCGCCCCTTCGCGCCTTCGGGAGCTACCACTCGCTCTCCGGCTCCGACGGGTCTCCCTTCCCAGTCACAGCCCGGCGGCCCCCGCCTCCGGTCGAAGGCCCGCCACCCGCCGAGGCTCTCCGCTGGCTGGGAGGATGGGTCTCTGAGCCGCTAGCTGTGCGAGAGCTGCCTGCGCAGCCGGCTCGTCGCCCTCTCCAAAGCGCCTCTCCAACCCAGCGGCGTCCCCAAGATGTCCCTGGTCTTCCTTTGGTGCTGCTGCTCTTTCTGGGGATGTACCTTGGCGACGGGATTTCTGTATCAGTTCCCGGCATCGGCCCTGCAGCACAACTACCCCGAGCAGAGCTCCGGGGGACCGTCGGGCAACGGCTTCGCAAATCGCCGGTGAGTGTCCGCGAGCCCTTTGCCCAACGGGCGCGCGCGCGGGCGCCGCGCGGATGGCTTGGACTTGGGCGCCGCTGAGGAGAACAAGGGCGCCTTAAGGACGCCGTGCTTCCCTCTGACAATGCGGGCGGGCGGGCACGCAACAGCTGGCGGGGGCTGGCGAGAGAATCAGTGCCGGGGTTTGCGGCCACCGGGCTTCCTGCCAGGCATAACTGGGCGCGAGGTGGTGCTTCCGAAGGAGACTTGGAGGCGCAGTTTCACTTCCAATTCACCGAGTGCCCTACCGGTCCCTTTTCTCTTTTTCTGCTGGGGGAAAAAAATCCTTTAGGAAGAAAGTGCAGAGCCCCTTTACTGACAGGCTTGGAGCAAACAGTCGAAGAGATTTCTTTCGTATTAAATGGCACATCATGTTGCTTTTTGTGTTTACATTTAAATGCCGCCTTTTTTCCCTCTTCCAAAGAATCAAAGTGGTAAGCAGGACAGGCCTCTTCTCTCTTGCAGTCGCACAACAACCCTGTGAGGTGTGTTTGGGCTAAGCCTGTGACTGGCCCTGAGGCTCCCAGTGAACTTCATGGCCAAGTGGGCCACCACTTTACTCTCCACGCCTTGCCAGCTTTTAGCCTTACCGACCCGCTGGGCTTGATGTGATAAAATGGAGAGGAGGCAGTTCCCATAACCCAGTGAGTAATGAAATAATTGCAGTGGATTGTTATATGTGCTACAATTGCAAGCATGGACTGTAAGTGCAAGGAGGCATCTGTCTGGAGGTTCGGTCGTCTGAGCTGGCAGCCTTCTCTTTCTCCTTCTCCACACCCGGAATGGTGCAGTCTCTGTGGGCCAGCTCAGGCAGCTGTAGCCCACCCAGTGATGCCGTGCCAAGCAGTGGACTGGGCCATTGTAATCCTAACTCCACAGCTCAGATCTTCAAGAACACAACGCTGTTGTTCAGGCATCGCCAACTGGGTACTCTCTAGGACTGCAGTGCCCATCATCCCCATTCACCACAGCCAGGGAAGGCAGAGAGTTAGGTGTGGGTGGGTCTGTGGCCAGGAACTGTCACAGTGCACGGGTGCAGAAGCTGAAGCCCTTCAGCCCGCCAGTGCAGCAGCACACGTGAGATGGGCCCCCTGTGGGGACACAGGAGGCCTGGTTTCCATGATGCTCCCATGATGCTCAAGAGGGTGGATGCAAACTTGGCGCGGGGAGCAAAGATGCCAGTCAGTAGGTGCCATATCCTGCCTTTTTTCCTCTTGCAAGGAACCCAAGAAGGCTTATGTGATCCCCCTCCTCCTCTCTGTTTTATCCTCACCACAGCCCTGTGAAGTAGGTCAGAGTCCACGACTCTCCCCAGAGTTACCCGGTAAGCATTGTGGCTGAGCAGGGACTAGAACCTGGATCTCCCAAGTCTAATGCTCTCTCCACAGGGCTCGGTTCATGCTGCCCCTTTCCTATGTGATTTGAGACCATTGTGGGATCTGGGCAGCTCCAGGGCTCTGACTGGGGGCCAAAACCAGAACAGCCACTGTAGCATTTGCAGGACCACTCCCAGTCCCTGCTGGAGCACTCGGTCTCCTCATGAGCACCAGCTGGGATAGCTGGGGAAGAGCTGTGCATGAGCAAGCTCTGCTCTCCCTTGGCTGCCTTAGTAGCAGCCCTTGCTGTCTTGCCTGGTCCTTGCCGTATTACCCCAGCAACCTGGCTGTCCTGAGTTCCAGTGCTTGCATCTCACCTGCGCAGATTCTTGCCTAGCTTGTCACGCCTTCTGCCATTCCCAGCTCCTGCCCTGTTTATCGTCCCTCAGGTGCCTGCCCCCTGCTCTGTCTGTCGAGTCTCTTGACCCTTGTCTTGCTCATGCCCACATCCTGGCCGTGCTCTCATACGCACCCCCGGTTCCTGACACTGGCCATGGCTCAGCTCCCAATCTAAGTATCAGGCTCTGGACAGTGTTTAAGCCCTGCCCTGCTTTGAAACCCAGTGCCGGGATCCCAGGGCCTCTGCCATGACTCCTGCCACACACCTCCCAGTCCCTGACAACCGTTCCTTTTGCTCCCATGAGTCGGTTCACTGGTGGAGCCCCACCCCTTTTGTCTCTGGCCCCACCTGCCGCAGGAATGGGGTCCTGGAGAGCTTTTCCAAAGTTGAATTTGACCCTCCACCTGAAAGAGTTTCTGCTTTCTCAGTGCAGAATCAGCCACAGAGAAATCAAGCAGGGAAGCCACTTACAAGAGGCCAAAAAAGAGAGCCGATATTGGCATAAAAGAGGATGCCCAATTCGCAGCGCATTTACACATGACTATGCACATTTTGAAATAATACTCAAATTTAAATGGCATTCAAATTCAAACAGGGCTTAAACAGATGTCCACCACTGAGTAAAGTTGGACATGCGGCCACCCTAAAATCAGGTGGTGGGCATGCCTGTGCAAAGGTGTTGTCAGACATCTCAAGCGCTATTTCAAAATGTGATGAATTTTGAACACAGCTGGCCCTTCTGTGGAAGGGGAAGCGCTTAAGCTGCATGCATGGATCGCGAGCCAGCTTTCCAGGCAGCTTCACTGCTGGATTTGGCCCAGCTTTTCAGTGCTCCGGTTGCTTATTTCATGACTGAGTCAATGTTTGGCACGGGAGGAGTCGTCTTCTCCCTGATCATGAGCAGAAGTGAAGGACTGGAGCTACTAGAAGCAACAGAAAATAAAAGTTCATCTTTGGACTGTATCACTGGTTTATGTGAAAAACAAGACATGTGCAACCCCCTTTAAGTAGTAAGCAAGTTAAAATGAATGCTCCTGCAGTGTGTTTTTGTTCTACTGTAGTGTCAAGGAAAGTCAATTTTTGCAAGAGCATCGTTTATTACCTTCCTTGTTCAAATGCGTTCCACACCCAGGGGCCTTCATTTACCTAAGGCAGCGATGGCGAACCTTTTAGTGCCCACACTGCAACCAGGACCCACTTATGTATTGCAAAGTGCCAACACTGCAATAAAACCTGAAAACTGAGGTTTTAGTTTAGAAAAAACAACTCACCGCCAGTCCAAGCAAATCTCTCTCTCTCTCTCTCTCTCTCTCTCTCTCTCTCTCTCTCTCTCTCTCTCTCTCTCTCTCTCCTTGGCAGCGCACTGACTGGCCATGAGAAAGCTTGGATGAGTTGTGGCTAGTGACATCATTGCCTGGCGCCGCTACTCCTTTCCGAGCACGCGCATGGCCCCTGTGTGCGCTGTTATCCGTTGCTCAGCTGCTGGGGTGATGCTGGGGCGACTGGGCTCGCGTGCTGGCAGAGAGGGCTCTGGGTGCCCGCTGTGGTGCGCATGCCATCGGTTCGCCACCACTGATCTAAGGTGTCATGATCAAAGACCTGGATATGGCACTGCATGCCCATCAGACAGATTGAGTTCAGACAACCCAATAAGCCATGATGGGTTGTCAATGTGGGTTGTTTCAGGGTAGTTTGTAGTGATGTCTGAACCCAGGTCAGTATTTTCACTGCAGGTTGTTTTTTAGTATGATTGGGTGGGATATGTTGGGAATTGTAGAAGTTTTTCCTTTCTGTCCATGCATGGGACTACAGGACATTTTTCTGATTGAACCTGCATGGGCTTATACAGCTTTCTACACCTGCACAGGATAATAGGTCTTTTCCTGACTAAAGATGCACAGGACTGCACCCTTAGTTCCATCTGCCAGGGAGAATTCCATTTTTAATGTTCCTGCCCCTATTAAATCACAATGCCCATTTCTGTCTTCTCAGGGAAATCCTGTCATTTCTTTATGTACTAATTTCTAATCAGTGCAAGTGATTAGAACAGTCCTCCATTTGAGTTCATAGCCCTTCCCAGAGAGCTGGACTGCACTTCCTATTATCCTAATCACTGCTGTGCTCTCTGGGTGGTAATGGGAGTTGTAGTCCAACCCTGGAAGGCATTAGAGGCTGCAATGGACAGGACTGCTTTAGAAAGCGGTGGCTGGTTAATTAGGAGGCCTCAGCAGCGTTCCTTGTTATAAATGCAGAGGGTTTTCAGCCATGAAATGGTGGCAGGGTGTTTCTTTGTGCCTCCACAAACCAGTGGAGGACACGTGCATGCTTTCGGCTCAGTTCCTGGCATCTTAGGACCTGGTGGGAGGGCTGGGAAAGAACCCCGGGGGAGAGAGCCGCTGCCGGGTGGAAGAAGCAATACCAAGGGAAGGAGCTGCGACCTGAGCTGCAAGGCAACGTCCTGTGGTGCTAATAAATCCTCTCTTACTGGTGAAAGAATGCACATAACCCGCTGCAAGAGCTCTGCTGGGCCAGACCAAAGACCTGCCCAGCTGGGCATCCTGCTTCCCACAGTGGCTTCTGGGAATTGCACAAGCAGGGCCCCTGCCTACTGATATTCTCCAGCAGCTGGTATTTGGAGTCATACTATCTCTGCATCTGGAGGCGTTGAGCAGAGTTCATCCCCAGGAGCCATTAGCTCAGTTTGGGCGCTCACGTTTCAGCGCGTTAAGCCAGGATATGCTTTTGCCCACTTGTACAGCCCCTCATTCCCTTCAGCCGTTAGACCAAGAAGTCTCCAGCCATAGGTTCTCGGTTTGAAAGAACTGGAAATGATGGTTACCAGCTTTAGAACAAGCCAGGATCTTAAACCAGCTTGTAACCATGATTAAAGATCTTGAAGCTGGTAACCATTGTTTCCCAGGCTGGACAAAACAGGAAACAGTCATTGGAGATGGGCTGGTTTGAGGGACGTGTGCTGTTGGATGCACAGGACAGCCAGTTCTTGCACACATCATTTTAATAAGGTTGTTTTCATGTTTTCACCATCATGTTTCTAACAGGCCTATATTCCAAGAATTTGCCAAATCCCTCTTTTAAAGTCATTCAACCTGGTGCCCCTTTTTGCATCTTAGGGTAGTGGGTTCCATAATTTAATCATGCGTTATATAAATAAGTCCTTCCTGTTGTCACTTTCATGGGTTGACCATTTTGGATTCTAATGTCGTAAGAACAGGAGAAAATCTTCTTTCTTTCCACCTTTGTGGACCATGCAGAATTTTGTAAACCCCAGTCATGTTCTCACTTACCTCTTCTTTTTTCAAAGCTGTAGCTTCTTCCTCGTGTTTGGGAGGTTGGTGCCCTTTCCTCCTATTGCATTTAAACTTTCCTGGTTGCAGCAGCAAAGCAATATTGTACCTGTTTTGAGTGAGACTTTTTGGTGGAAAGACTGGCACTGGCCTTAGGTTGGTGTGGGAAGGCAGAAAAGGTGAGGAATGCCATCAGGGGAGGCGTGGGCATGAATGTTTCCACCAGCAGAGGGAGAACTCCTAATTCCTAGCAACACAGTGGTGGCTCTTCATAACTTTTCCGTTTCCGATTTAACTGACCTCCGTCGTGAGGTTGAGGAGTTTGGAAGGAAACTTTGTGAATTAAATGATTTTGTTTGAAAAGCAGTTTAGCTGCCTGTTCAAGATTTTAGCTCAAGGAGTTTAAAAATAGGATGTGTGAGGAATTTGTGGGGGAGGGAAAAGATTTGCCCCCTGGGATTCTGGTTTGTGAGCTGGCGCTGACTTGCTTTGCCATGAATCCAGCCGGCCTTTGGATTTCCATCTCTAATACAGACTGCAATTTACATGTTTTTTTAACTGCTAATGAAGTGTGCACAGATGAATACCCAGAAGTATGTGGCCGTGGTGCGTTTGTGCAAAAGCTGGAGTATGGGTGAGGCATGGGTTCCCTGTGGGTTGTTGTTGAACTTTGGGCTCTTGTGTTGTGTGAACCTGGCCTTGCTAACCACAAACAACCCATGAAGAGAACTCATGGTTTGTTCTGGAGGTTATGAACTGCAGTTTGTACTTGGTTTTGTTATCCCAGCTGGGTTCACACAGCACAATGGCCTAATACAGTGAGAGGCAGTGCAGTGCAGTGGCTAGTGTGTTACATTGGTACTTGTGAGAATCAGGTTCTAGTCCTCATGAAGACATGCAGCTCCCTGGGTGGCCTTGGGCTAGTCACTGTATCTCAGCTGAGCCCACATCGAGGGGCTATTGTGAGGATGGAATGCAGAGGAGAGAATCGTAGGCACGTCCCCGGGTTTCTTACATATAAGTGCCATGTATTTATAATCATCGTGGCAACACTCGGCTCTGCAAGGACCCATGCTCGGCTTGCACCCAGACTTGTCAAGTTGTGTGAACCTCGTCGATGTACTGAGCACAAGAAAGACACAGAAAACACAGCGAAGGTATTCACCACGATAGTAGATACGTGTTAGCAGTAAAAGCGTATCCAGCAGTTCTATCTGTAAAAAGCACTCTTGATTCTAAGAAAGTGTTTGTCTGTATTACAAGGAAGGCTGTAAAGTGATACACATTACAGTTATTACTGTAATTGTATTACATGTCTATCCTGCCTTTTTAAATTCTCGTGCTCCTCCATTTTAACCTCACAACAATCCTGCGAGGTAGGTCAGGCTGAGAATCTGTGACAGACCCAAAGTCACCTGTGAGCTTCATGGCTGAGTGCGGACTTGAACCCGGATCTCCAAGGTCCCCAGTCCGGCCCTCGAACCACCAGGCCAGGCTGCTTCTCCATATGAGGTCTGAACGGGGGTAACTAGCCGAGGAGAGCATCTAGAGTTTGTGACGATGGAAATTTCCCCCCAGTGCACAGCTGCTGTGAAAGACGCAAACGCCCCGCTAAGGGATTGTTTAGGAAGTGAAAATAAGTGCGTGACAAGGCAGGGAAAATAGAAACATAGAAACAGAGCGAGTCAGATGGGGCCTCCTGGGCCATCTGGTCTGACCCGTGGCTCCAGCCGGCTCTGCTCACAACATGCCCACCATGATGGGAAACTCCCCTGTGTGGAAAAGCCACACATCCAGGCTGGTTCAGCTTGCAAAAAGGGAAATGAGGGGTGGAGTGACTTTGATGGAGATGCACAGAATGAGGACTGGTTTCAAGAAAGTCTTTCTCCCCCTTGCTCAGAATCCTAAGGGGGGCATCCCGAAGTGAAGGGTGGGAGAGCCTGCAAAGTTCAAAGGAAGGGCTTCACCATGCAGCGCATGACTGAGCTCTGGAATCCACTGGCACAAGAAGGAATGGTGGCCAAGAGGACTGGATGAATTCCCAGAGGAGAAGACTCTCCTGGGCTACTTACTAGTCAGAAACCGTGCGTGTTAAGGCAGATTCCCCCTCCACTCGGCTTACAGCCTAAAGGAAGGAAAAGGGACTGTGAGCAAGGCAAAACACGCACCAGTCCTGGAAACAGTGTTGAGCTCTTTTGACCAACCAGAGAGCAGCATCTTTTGTCTGCTGTATTCAGTGGCTGGAGGTGATAGCGATTTGGATTTTCTGCCTTCAGTGGCAAGTGCCTTTACTTATCGTCCATTTTATTCTGTACTGTAAAGGCACTTGTGCAGCGGGAGCGAAAGCACAGATCTTTCCTTGAGAAGCATGTTTTCACCACCTGGGAGGGCCCTTAGGAAAGGCCCAAAATTGCTCCATGACTATCCCCATGGCAAAAAAGTGAATAACCAAGAGGACTAGAAACATGATTTTGGGGAGATAAAGCTGGCATGTGTGTATATCCATGCAGGACACCTCTAGTAATGTAGAGCTGTTATTATATTCTGGTATACCCTTGCTTGGCTCCCTTTCAGCTCTGCCTGCAGAATAAAGAAATGAAACGTTAGCCTCGCTTCCTCCCCTCCATCTGCGCCTGGCAGACTGGAAGACTTGTGGGGAGACCTGCTGTTTCCCTTTTCTTTCCTTTTCGGTGCCTTGATGTGGTTGTTGCTTCTGGGAGTCAGCGCTTGCATCTGACCTTTCCACAGAAGGCTTTCGTTAGTAGGTCAGGCTAAGCATGTCAGAAGACAGAAGAGGGGCGCAGGAAGGATGAAAAGGGGAAGGTTTGCAGTAGCAGCTTCGGGAAAGCTTCTGTCTGGAGAGGCGATGGCCAAGGGAGCTGTTCAAACTGGACGGGTGTTTTGTGGGCTGCGGTGCTGCTGGGAATGCCTCGTTGGAGAGCTCTGGCCTCCCTGCTGATTTCATGCCCTTTCCTAGGATCAGCTGGCTGGGGGTGATGGGAGTTGTCGTCTGACTCCTCTGGAGGGAACTGGGGTTGTGAAAGGCTAGGCTAAAGGCATTCCGGAAAAGCAAAATGGTCCTGCAGCAGGTTATCATGCATGGTGCTGTCCCATCCAGGCCGTTTAGAGACAGACGAGAGGCGTCCTCCCTCTTGCTCACAGCTTCTTTTTGTGCTCAGGGGCATCCAGGTGGCCCTACCCCAGCCCCAAATTAAGAATCCCAGTCACAGGATTCAAAGGGGTGACGAATGTGGCATATCGTTTCAGGGTCAGCTCTAGCATGAGGCAGAACGAGGCATCCACCTGAAGCAACAGATGCTGGGAGAGGGCGATGGCCCTGAGCCCAAATGCTGGTTCTGAGCCCCCTTGGCTCTTCCCCCTCATCTGCAGGCTGCATCCCTTAAACTGCCCCCAGAAGCACCACACAGTCAAGAACACAATGTCGCTATCTGAACTGGCATAAAATTCAGCTGCCAGCTCAGGCAGATTTGGTGTATGGTACAGGTGGCGCAGTGGTTTAAACCGCTGTGCTGGTTGATCGAAAGGTCGCCGGTTCGAATCCGCAGACGGGGTGAGTTCCCATTGCTCCGCCCCAGCTCCTGCCAACCTTGCAGTTCAAAAGCATGCAAATGCGAGTAGATGAAAAGGCGCCACTTCGGTGGGCAGCTAACAGCATTCCTGCACCTCGGTGTTTAGTCATGCCGGCCCCATGACCACGGAGACTGTCTGCGGACAAACGCTGGCTCCCTCTGCCAGGAAACGGAGATGAGCACCGCCCCCGAGAGTCAGGCATGACTGGACTTAACGTCAAGGGGAAACCTTTACCTTTACTTTTACTATTATAGATCAGGGCATAGCACAGGCACCCACAGGGAGCAAAACAGCTTGGGCATGACTTTTTAAGTTGCATTTTTAAAAAATACCAAAATGGAATACGCACTACAGAGACTGTAACCAAACATCACCGAAAAATAGACTTAAAGTTACACTGTGGCTAAGTTTGCACACTGCACAAAACCACAGTGCAGATTGTTGAATTCTGGGTTGTCGTGCTGTGCAAACCCAGCATATGCTAACAAGCCATGGTTTGCTCATCATGAATAGTCTAGGGCAATGGGTGTGCGACTTTCTCTTAGCACCAGGTCAAACCCTCTTTATTGCCATGCTGCATACATTCCTGGGGATGTTTGCTCAGAAGTAGCACTTTCTTCTTAAACATGTTTAGAAATGCAACTTTATGAGTTGTCTTCATGGCACGTTCTTCTACAGAGACCTGGTAAGCCATAATTCTTGTCTTATGTCTCTGTTTTACATTTTTAGAAGCTCTACACATTTTCAGTGTGCCTTGCTTATTCTGAATTTTTGTGTCTTTGTGTCTCTGCTTTGCATTTTTAGAAGCTTTACATATTTTCAGTGTGCCTTCGCTTGTTCTGAAAGGTTTTTTGTGTTTTTATTCTTTGCTTTGAGAAATCATTGGTAAGCTGGAAAGGAAGTAGCACCTTTCACATCGAACTCCTGAAGCTGAAAAGATCCAGAAGCCAAACTCATTTGTACTCTGCCCTCTGTTAATTTGCTTCTTGGCCCAGTCGAAGCAACTGATCCATTTAACTTGGCACGAGGGTCCGTCAAAACTCTTTCCACGCAGTCGGTTTTGATCCCATGGTGTTGCGGAATGTGCTGCATTTCTTCAAATCGGCTCTCTTCTCTCCCTCGCTCTCTGTTTTTGGCCTGGTTTCTGTGAATGCGATCCAACCCACATTCTGCACTGTGTAATAAATGCATTTTTTTCGGAGGAAAAGAAGGACAGCCCTCCACCCGCTATTGATTTAGGAGTGCAAAAAGCTGACTAGCAGTCAAGAGCAGCTTATCCATGTAAATGGAAGTTAGAGGCACCAGGTTGTGTAAACCGAGTTCGCCTGTCGAATTTCTTTTTGCTGCTCACAAATTCACAGCATCTCTGAAGTTAAGGGCTTAATTTAAAAGCAAAAAAGCACCTGGACGCTCAATGTTGAATGCATTCTTGGGCATAATCCTGTCACCTCCCAATGCTCTTTGAGGGGCAGAGGGTTATTTGGAGCCGCAGCTTGGATCTGAAGGGCATAAGGTTATTTGGACCCGCAGCTGCAACCCGGATCTGGGACTCTGAAGGCCAAGACCCTGCCCTGCCCCCCACATAGCTGGTGTTAAAAGAACGGTGCCAGCTGGCCCTCCCGGGACGCAGCAGAGAAGCAGAGGAGGGGCGTGCCATGGGGCAGGGCTAGGAGGACGCTGGGGCAAAGGAAGGTACCAGTTCCTACCAGCAGCCCCATCCCTTTCGCTCCTGCTCACTGGTGCTTATCCAAAGAGCCACCAAGAAACCAGGTTCAGCCTGAGACGTGACACCACATGGGAGGCCAGCACTGCGCCTCGTGTCGAATTGCATTTGGAGGCTCATGCTGGGGACACGCAAGGGATCCCCGGATTCCCTGGGCTTCGCTCCCCGGGCTCCGGCCCATGTTCTTGTGGCTATGCATCCAACTTCCTGGCAGGCCCAAGGGTTCATGCGGGTGTCCCCCAGGAGGAAAGCGGGCATGTCTGAGGTGCAAGAGTCGCCCCTCTTCCACACGTGTGACTTGCAGCCTCTGTGCTGCGGAAGAAGGTTGCCGGTTGCGCAGGTGGAGTTCTGCGGGCGTTTGGAGAGCTCCTTTCTGCTCGGCTGGCTTCCCTGGGGAGGACTGACCATGTGGGACAGGGGAGGGTCATCACGGACCAAGCTTATGTGCACCCGAAGCGGCAGATATGGAACTGTGCCCTAGATGCATCAATACACCGCACACCAGATGTCTCTGCAGAACATCCCAAGCTCGGCCATTTTGCAGAACGAGGCCTTTGCAAAGTTTTCCTGCTTTTCACACTTACAACAGCCCTGTAAGGTGGGCCAGTGCTATTTCCGCCATATTGCAGATGCCAGAGAGGGCAGTTGGTGTGCAGGTGAATCCCTAGCCACCGTGAGACCTGAACAGCAGTGTGCATGGCCTGAAGTGGAGTGGCTCATGTATTCATTGAGGCTGTGCATGCAAGGAAACACCTGATTTCCCAGCATTCTTCACTGTGTGGGTTGGGGCAGTCCTCTCTTCATATTTATTAATCAATTTATTAGATTTATACCCCACTTTTTTCTTCAGACTCAAAATGGCTCACACTCTCAGCCTTATCCCCATAACTGCCACCCTTTGAGGGAAGTTGGGCGGAGAGTCTGACTGGCCCAGAATCACCCCGTGGGCTCCATGGCCGAGCAGGGACCCGAACCCAGTGCCTGCTCTCAATGCTGGCTCTCTCTTCATAGCCTTGTTCAGCACGGGGGAGGATTTTGGGTCAGCTACCAACACCCTTAACCTCAGGGATGGGGCGGCGCCATTTTAGGAAGGGGGGTCCATACAATCATTACGTGTTGTATGAACAGGGAGGGCCTTGACTCCCCCATCTTGAATCAATTTAACCGAGCGACCCCAGGTCCTTGTCTTGTGCGGAAAGGCTACAACATCTGGGAAGGCTTAGCTTAGAAAAATGTGTGTGGGGGGAGGCACAGGAGAGGTGTACACAGTGATGCACTGTGTGGAGAGCACGGAGGGGGAGACTCCCCCCCCGTCTAGTAGGACGAGTGCCCAGTGGGGCCACCCCATGCATTGGAAGGCCGAGATTCAGGACGGACAGAAGGAAGGGGTTCTTCACATGGCACACGCAGAAATGATGGAGCTCACTTCCTGAAGACGGGACAATGGCCTCCCATTTGGACAGCTTTAAGAGGGGATCGGATCCATTCATGGAGATGACTACGCTCGTTTTTTGAAATCAAGGCTTCTAGTCCTGATGGCTGTGTGTGTCATTATGGCATTGCATTTACGGCCCACCTATATTTTCTTCTTGAGAGGTATCAAAGGCGGCTTCCACCACCCTCACTGCATTGCTATCCTCACAACCACCCTGTGAGGTAGGTTAGGCTGGGAGAGGGAGTGGCTTGGAGCCGATGGAAATGTGACGGTGTAGAAATATTAAAATAAGGTAACATGAAATAAGCTTCATGGCCAAGTGGGGACCAGAACCTGGATCTCCCAGGTCCCCAGCCCAACATTCCCAGCCGTGTCCAACTCCATGTGATATGCAAATGCAGGGGCGCCTCGGCTCACAACCAAATCAGGTCGCGAACAGCGATTTCAGAAAAGTTTGCCTCGGGTTGCGAACTCTGCATTGGGTGACGATCATGGTCACGCCCGTCTTCCCTGTGCGATCGCGGTCGTGCTCGGATGGGGGGAGATAGCCACAATCAAATTTTTGTGACTGAAAAAAATAGTTACAGAATGGATTAACCTTATTTACATTGAACCTTGTGGGGAAAATTGACTTTGCTCGCAACCAACTTGGGTCATGACCAGAGTTGTAGAACAGATTAAGTTTGTGAGCCAAGGTACCACTGTATATGCTTGTTTGTTTTTGTCCTGGGGGTCTGTGCCGCGGATCCTTTCAGACCCTGGCCTCGCCCCTGCTGCAGCCACGGGGTTGCCCCCACACCTGCTGACACCCTTGTGCAGGGATGTGATATTTTGGTCACACTGGGAGAATGATTTTAGAAGCACAGAAACAGAGCGAGTCAGACGGAGCCTCCCGGGCCATCTAGTCTGACCCCAGCTCCAGCCATGCCCACCATGTGCATGTCCAGCCTGTCCTTTTCACACTGTGCATGGATTGATTGGGGAAGAGGAGCAGCAGCTGCAGGGCCTCTTCCAGCAGGCCCTGCTTGTAAAACTTAAAAGACCTCTCCAAGGAGGGTCAGTACAAGCTCTGAACTGTAGGGGTGAGCAGAAAGGTTTTTCACGATCCACCGACAAATCTGTGGATGAGCTGTGGTTGCTCGGTGAGGGTTTGGGGCAAAATGGCTACTGGAATTAAGGAAGGTGCACGAAGCAAGAGGGGAAGTTTGTGTGAAAGAATCTCCAGATCAAGGCAGTTCCAGTCCTGGAAATACACTCCACGTTTCACACTATGCTCAGAGGCACTCTTCTTCAAACACAGAGTGTATGTTTGTGCGTCTGGTTGTGGCTTGTCTCCTAGTGGCCATTCAGAAGTGCGACTGGGGGTGTTCCTGGTTACTTAAGTGGGGCCCAGGACACAGATGTGCACATGCTACTCTGCGTCTGGGTATGTGGATTTAGGTGGGATTTGTTGGAAATCCACCAGGTGGCAAGGCCAGGCGGTTCCTCTCTCATTGAAATAATCTCAGAATAAAGGCTTGCATTAATCTGCACCCTTTCCCAGATCATCCTAAAGCTATTTCTTTCCCCTAAACTTAATTTCTGTGCAAGGGGAAATTATGTGGAGAGGGGGGTGTCTTTGCAGCATGTGGGAAAATTAACTTTCAGGGCTCAGGATTGACTGTACTTCTGGATGCAAGTATTTCTCCTTTCTTGGAGTCTCTGGGAATAGGAGCTTGAACCTTCCTTAAAAACCTGGCTGGATTATAACTCTTGATCTGCTCAGCGGAACGGGAACTTTGTAAGCTGTTTATAGGGGAATTGCTAGAACAAGTCGCTGATGGAGGTAGTTTTAAAGGACCAGCAGCCTTAAGCATTGGGGAATGAAATCTGAGCTGCTGCATTTTGCTGCGTGAGTAGAAGCAATTCTGCATTTGTTGCTGACCTGGGTTTGCACCAGCCACGTCCGCGACCCGCCCTCTTTTGTACATCTGTATGTAATAGAGGAGGTGTCTTTATCATCTGTGAAACCTAATATGGAGGTCTCCTTGCCTTTTTATCAACGACTGTGGAACCCTTTTGCTTCTATTGGTTTACAAATAGCATCGCTGCTTATGACCCACCAAAGTGGAGGAAATGCATCACCAGAAAAGAGAACAACAGAGGATATGCATTGGCACAGAAATTGTGTGTGCTGTTTTCTCCACGCAGATGAAAATCCAGCGAGAACAACGGTGATATAAATAGTACACTGATATAAATATAACTGATATAATATAGATATAAATAGTACACTGATATAACGGTGATATAAATAGTCCTCTACTACACTGTGGCGGAGCAGAACCAGACAGGTGGAGTGAGAGACCCTGTGGAGACAGGCAGTGCTCTTTATGGTTCTTCAGCTGGCAACTGGAATCGGGCAGGACGGCTTCTCAGATAAAGGACTGCCCCTTGCAAAAGAGGGCCACTGGTGCTCACATGCCAAAGAGGAAAAGAGTCTCTGAACGCTTCAGTCTCTGTGGCCACTTGTGCATTGTCAAAGAAGAGGGAAGTGCAGAGGGACACGAACTTGGACAAAACGTGCCAATGCCAAGTCTACCACATATGAGGTGGCTGGACGGGGTCCCTGGGGCAGTGGGTGGGCTCCGGGGGAAGGTGGAGGACAGGAAGGCCTGGAGGAGTGTTGTCCATGGGGTCCCGATGGGTCGGACACGACTTCGCGACTGACAACAACAACAACAACCTGAGATTCAGATTTGGAAAGTATCATTTCAATAGGAGCACAATATTTCTCATTCTAGAGGAGAAGAAGTGAAATTAATAATATTATAAGATTGCCCGATGGGACAACTTCGAGGCTGATCTGGCCCCTCTCCCCTCTTCTTTATCTTCAGCTGCACTTGGGCTGGATATCTTTTCCTAGCAGGTGACTCTGCTGAATAGGAGCATCCTCCTGAAGTAGCACACTCTCCTTCAGCTGCAAAAGGCTCCCAGAATAATTTCTAAAGTTCATGGACAAGCAATTCCCTGTCCTCAGGTTTAAAGTTGAAGGGACACAGCACAAAAGGAAAAGGGGTTGGGCAGAAGGAGGAAAGACAAACTCAGGCACTGGTTTCTAGTCAGGTGATGATCCCGCCACTCAGAGTAGGGGGAACTGATGTTCTTGTAACTGGGGGGGTTAGTCCTATGTGAAGGGAAAGCAGGAAGCATCTGGTGGCCATGGTAGCAAAATGGAGATGGGCAAGAAGTCAGGCTGCTGTGTCTGTTTCTGTGCAGGCTGAAACTGTTAATGGTTCTGTTTGTGGTCTGTGTCCTGTGCAAGCCAAAACTGTGACTGTATGACCATGTCTGGCTGTAATGCATCGCAGCCACCAGGTCCTTGGTGCAGCGGCCGAGTGTGAGAACGCAGATGACCCTGCTGCAGGAACTGAATGCTGGCCATGGTTTAAATAGGAGGGACATTGGTCGAAATGGTGGCAGGTAAAGCTTTGAGCACTAAATGCTTTTATTTTGCTTGTGCATTCCCTGGATGTTTTACTTGAAGTACAAACAATCTTTAGGCAAAACTGGGCACAGAAAGGGGTGAGCGCATTCTTGAGACAGTGGGAAGCGGAACACAAGTGTTGTTTGTTTGCTTGCTTGCTTGCTTATTTTTTTTAAAGCATTTCTATGCCATCCTTCACTATCGCGTCTCAGGATGGTTTACAAGATTAAAAGCAAAAAGCATAAAAACAATCAGTAAAACAATACAATAAAATTACCAAACCCAATACAAGTAGATCCAATCAAAACAAAACAAAACAAAAGCGACTGTGAATCGGTGAAAATGCTAATTCTTAAAATAACGATTAAATAAAAAGGTGTTCATCTGGTGCTGAAAAGAATATAAGCTTGGCACCAGGCGAACCTCACTGGGGAGCGTATTCCATAATTTGGGTGCCACCACAGTGAAGACCCTCCTCTGAGTAGATGTCCTTTTTACCTCCCTTAGGGAGGGTTCTCGGAGCAGGGCCTCTCCAGAGATCTTACGCGTAAGGGGCGTCAGGGCATATAAGGAAGGAGATGTTCCTTCAGGTATCCTGGTCCCAAGCCGTTAGTTGTGCTGTGCTGTCAAGTCAACCTGGCGCATGGGTACCCTCCGAAACTTCCTGACGTGTCCGTTCACTTAATAAACTTTTCTCGTCCCTTCATCGGTGCTCTTCCAACGCTCCGTCATCCTCACATTTCTTGGCCGCAGTCTCCCTTTGAATGGATGACTGAGCTGAGGTATGTGAGATTTCACAATTTCAGTTTCTTGTGGACAGCACAGTTCTGTAGTCCTTCTGTGGTCATGCCTTCTGTTTCCTTAATGTTCAGCTGAAGTTTGCACTTTCCTCTCTCACTTTCATTGGGAACCATTTCAATTCACTGCGGCTTTCTGCCAGTGAGATGGTATCACCTACATATCTGGAATTATTGATGTGGCTTCTGACAATTTTCACTCATTCAGTTTTAAAAAATAGTGACATCTTAAGGCTAAGTAGGGGGTGCTGGGTTTTTCCCCAGGGTGTCTGTGTGTCTTTATCAAAAGAACAGAAGAGCTGGCAGGGACAGTCCTGTCCGAAGGGGGATTCTTTTTGGAAAGCTATCCTACTCAAGTATGGCTTAAAGTTAAGGAACCATAAAGAGGGAAAAGCAGGCAAGATCCTTGAAGTTTTCCATCCATACTTAGTACCTGGACAGCAGACTAAGCACCAGAGCCCAGGTTACCTGTTCACAGCTGTCCTCACTAGGGCAAGACACTGTCATTCTGTTTAAATGACAAATAATTTCCAAATTTCTATATCTAGAAATGTGAACTGCCACATTCATATTTCATGCAAGGATGCCTCTCTTTTTCTAAAACTGCATGCATACATGTGCACATGGCTTTAAAAAATGCATGCATGCACACACACAAACACACTCACAACACTCTGATGTCATCGTGATTTATCCCTTTAGCATATAGCATGACCTGGCCCTAAATTTCACCACTAAAGTGGCAATAGGACCCAGAAGTCTTGCAACTTCCAAGTTTTTTCTCTGTCTTAACATGCATGGAATTATGCCCTTAAGGAATGACTGCCAAAATCGGACAAGCATACAATGTGCAGAACATTACTTTCTCGTGTGTGGTGAGTTTTGTTTTGCAAATGTCACCGTTCACTTGAAAAGATATTTATGTGTGCTTGTGTTGTTAAAAAACTCCCCTCTTGGGCTTCAAAGTGCAGCTTCATACGTTCAAAGCCATGCCACTTCCATAAAGATTAGAGGTTGCATCCGACGGAACGGGAAGAGCTTTAATTACAATGCACATTTTATTGCTTGGAAATCCTTTATCCTGGGATGTGAAGTTTGAATTGCTCCGGGTAGTGTAAACAGAGCAGGAGTTTCCACTCCCAGTATGACATCTTTGATTGAGTATAATCCTGCTAAATCTACTTTCTACTCATCTTCCTTCCTCAGGGTTTCATGGTAAGAAAAGGATGGTGGGCTTTTTAGGAAAGGTGGTTATTGGCCCAAGGAGCTCGGAGGTCGTCCTATCTTACCCCTGGGGGGGCCAAAGGCTATCAAAAATGGCCCAGTGTCTTGGATGAAGGTCCGTCAAGCTCAGGAGAGGTGGAAGGGCTGCAGCTGCCTGGCAGAACTCTTGCTTGCCAAGCAAAAGGTCCAGGGCTCAGTACCAGCACCTCCACGAAGGACTGAAGAACCCTGGATCACTCCTGCCAGTCAGTGCCTGGGTTCAGATGACATTCAAGGGTTGTGTGCAGATTGTTGGTGAAGCACAGGTTATTGTATTGTCTGAACAAACCATTGCTTGTTAACAGTGAGCAACCCATGAAGAGGACCCATTGTTTGTTCCTGGATTGGGAACTGTGGGTTGTTCATTATGGTTTTTTAATACCACGGTTCTCATCCCCACTCAGCCATGAAGCCGCCTGGGTGACTCTGGGCCAGTCACAGACTTGCAGCCCATCCTGCGTCGCAGGAAAGAATTAGGCAAACACAGATCAACTCAAACACCGCAAGTTTGCTCCATTTGGAGCCCAAATGCAAATTCTCTTGAATGCTAAAGATTTGGTCAGAGCATAAGCACAAGGGAACAGCTGAGCAATGAGAAAGGGGGTCGCACACCGGTCCTTCGTATTTCTGGTCACTTACAACAGTATCCAAGGCCAGGCCAGCCCAGCGGTTCCTTCGAAATACAACAGTATCCTGTGGCACCCCAGATGCCAGGCCCCATCATCCCCAAACAGAATGATCAATAGTCATGGATGATGACGACAACAACCTTGCCTTTTTCCTCGGGCGTACATATGCAAATCTGCACAGTTTTTTAAAAATTTTATTTATGATCCAGTGGTGGGTTGACCACTGGATCATTTCAGCCCTTAGGACTGAGTAGGTGCTAGAGACCACGGTTGCCATGGTTATCTATTTATTTAAAACATTTGTTTGTGCAATGCATCACATCTTCTGTGTGTGATGCAGTTATTTCCTTCCTGCTTTGATCAAGCCATGGTTTGTCAGTTTGTTCAAACAAGCAAAAAAAGCGAACACAAAAACGATACATGCTTTGAGCTGTTCCTCCCAATCGTGTATGCAAAAGCGGATGGAAACCGTGGTTGCCGACCTGCTTTGCTGGGATTGTGCAAACCATAGTGGGCTGGCTGAGATGTAAGTGCAAATTAGGGTTTGATTAAAAACCGCAGGAGCTAATGAATTGTGTCCCACACATGGGATGAAGAGGGGCCGTGGCAGAATGGAATCCCAGCACTTGTTTGTAAGCTTTCTTATTGGCAAGCTGAAATAGAGAGTCCTAAATCGCCCTTTTAAAGACAAAGAAAATGACATTAGTCCAATATTAGCTGCTAAAAAGTTTCCTTACCAAGGAAGAACAAGAGGCAAAGAATGAAGGCCAAAATACGTGTGTGGGTGTGTGGGAAGGGTGTGTGGGAAGGAATATGGCATTTGACAGGCAACAAAGGGCTAGACCAAACACGTCCAGTCTTTTAAAATGCCTTTTCTTAATAAGATTTGCAGTGGTGTGTGCTTTTCATATGTGGTTTCCGTGAACCGTCTTCTGGATTAGCAAGGTCCTGTGTTTATCTTGGGTTTCTCTCCACAGGCACTGGTGTCACTACATGGTCACCCGGACAGTTTCCTGCCAGGTGCAGAACGGCTCGGAGACGGTGATCCAAAGGGTTTATCAAAGCTGCCGGTGGCCGGGACCATGTGCCAACTTAGTGAGGTAACAGCCACCTTGGAGAACTTGGCTTGAATGGGTCCAAGTTTATTTATCTGCTTTTATTTATTCAAACTGCTTATATACTGCCTGATAGCATCAGGACGCTAAGTGCTTTACCTAAAAAAAATCAATTATCTCTTGAAACCAATGTAAAAACAATAATAAATATATTAGAATGTTTCAAAGACTGTAAAGTAAAGCCTGAATAAACAGGTGTGGCCTCAGGAGGGCTATGAAGGCTATTTGCACTTCAAGCTTTTCCTGTCTGTGCCTCAGCCTTTGAAAAGCAGCTCAGCCGCTGAGAATGGAGAAGAAACGGCACCCAAGCCGAGAGAGCACCAAGGACTGATGGTTGGGTGAAAGGCCGGGGCCAGGGAAGGGCATCTGGGAAAACCTGCGGGGCTGGTTGGGACCCCAGCGAAGCTGGATTTGCCCCCTTGGTCTGTACTTCCCTCCCCCCGCATTAAGGGGACCCCTTCCTCCATTATCCCCAGCTGACGGTTAATAGGAACCAGTGTGTCTGTTGAAGTGGGATTGGGTAGACCCGGGTTCTAGTCCCCAGTTGGCTGAGAGGCTTCCTGGGTGACTTTGGGCCAGTCCTGGACTCTCAGCTTAACCTCCCTCACAGGGTTGTTGTGAGGGTAAAAATGTCAGCGGACTATGTAAGCCATGGGTTCTCAAACTACAGCCCGCGGGCCGGATCCAGCCCACCATGCCCATTTGTCCAGCCCACCATAGAGGTTTTGGACTTGCCGCGTGCATGCACCGAGGCCGGGGCCTGCTCGTTTGGAGATTGTTTTGTTTTTTTTATAAAGACTTTATCAAGATTTTAAACTGAAACTAAAAACATCAGTCATCAAATACATCGGACGTACTGGGTCAGCCCCCTACTACATATCTTTAACATTCTATAGTCATATTCAAATCGATTTATAAAAATTTAAAAACATCTTTAAATCTAAGCCAAGTCCCATTTTTCCAGCCGATCATAAAAAAGTTTGATAGAAGTCAGTATCTTCTTTCTCCTTCAGTTATAGAGTCAATCTGTCCATTTCTGCACAGTCCAGAATCTTTTTTAAAATCAGTTCATCGGTGGGTAATTCCTCACTCTTCCAGTATTGAGCAAGCGCAATCCTCGCTGCTGTGATTAGATGTAACATCAAATACATTTCTTGTTTGCTAATATCTTCCGGTATGATGCCTAACAAGAAAATTTCAGGTTTAAAAGCTAAGGGATTTTGTAGCATTTCCTCAAGCTATTTATGTATTTTAATCCAATACTTTTTCGCATTTTCACAGGTCCACCACATATGGTAAAAAGTACCCACTTTATGTTTACATTTCCAATATTTGGAAACATCTTAGCTAATCGACTTGGCAACAAATACCATCTATAGAATATTTTATATAAATTTTCTTTATACAAAGTTGCTAATGTTACCTTAATACTTCTCTCCCATAGCTTTTGCCACTTTTCTAATTCAATATTATATCCAAAATTTTGTGCCCATGTTATCATAGTTTCCTTAACCTGTTCCCCTTCCATTTTCCTGTCAAGTAAGAAATCATATACTCTTTTAATCATTTTTTCATCTGTTTTTAGCATCACTTGATCAAACACTGTTAAATCTTTATAAAACCCCCATATTTTACAATCTTTAGCATATCTTAATTGCATCTGCACCTTATACCACCAAGAGACATTAAGTCCCTGTTCTTGTATTTCTTGATCTAGTTTCAGGCCTCCATCCTTATCCAAAATATCGTCATATCTTATGATCCCTTCAAAGTTCAATACGTTTGGATACACAAAAGCTTCCATAGGTGAAAGCCATCTTGATAGCTTATTATACAATTTTGACTTTAACTTTTCTCACACTGACATTAATGATCTTCTAATAAAGTGACTTAAAAAAGTCCCATGAGACCTAACCTTCTCGTACCACATATAAGCCTGCCAACCCATTTGCAAATCATGACCCTCAAGATACAAAATGCTCTTGTTTCGCAAGGTTATCCATTCTTTTAGCCAAGTTAAAATAGACGCTTGATAGTACAATATCCAATCAGGAAGACCAAAACCCCCGTTCTTTTTGGTTTCCTGAAGCATTTTTAATTTAATCCTTGGTTTCTTTTTTCTCCAAATAAATCTCAAAATTTGAGAGCTTAAATCAAAGAATTTTTTATCAATTTTTACGGGAATCATTTGGAACAAAACCGAAAGTTTTGGCAGTATATTCATTTGAACAAGTGCTGTGCTTCCCATCAAAGACAATTGTAAATTGGCCCATTTTTCCAGATCACCTTTAATATCCTTCAATAATTTATCGTAATTATCTTCTTTCAAAGTGGTACATTTAGCTGTAAGATAGATTCCCAAGTATTTAACCTTTTTAACAATTTGCAAGTCTACTTGTTCCTGGAGTTTCTTTTTCTGATCTTGCGTAAGGTTTTTAACTAAGAGTTTTGTTTTTTCTTTATTTATTTTCATCCCCGTAACCTCACCATATTCTTCAATCTGTTGTAAAAGTTTAGGCATTGTTACAAAGGGTTCTTCTGTTATGAAAACCAAATCATCTGCGAATGCTTGCAATTTATAACTTTCATCCCTAATTCTAGTACCTTTAATGTCCTTGTCATCCCTGCCATTTCTATTCAACACCTCTAAAGTCAGAATAAACAACAGGGGTGACAACGGGCATCCCTGCCTTGTACCCTTTTGTATCTCTATAGCCCTTGTAAGTTCTCCATTAATTAAAATCCTGGCCAATTGTCTTTGATAGATACTTGATATCGCATTCATAAATTTTCCACCAAACTCCATTTGAACCATCTGTTGTTTCATGAATTGCCAATTAACATTATCAAAGGCTTTCTGGGCGTCCAAAAACAGTAAAGCCATTGGTTTTTCTGTGTGTATCTCATAGTATTCTAGGATATCCAAGATAGTTCTCAGATTATTCTTCATTTGTCTTTTAAGCAAGAAACCGTTTTGATCTGGATGAATAAAATCTATTAAAAACTTCTTCAACCTTTCTGCCAATATAGAGGCAAAAATTTTATAGTCCACATTTAGTAATGATATAGGTCTGTAGTTTTGAATCTGTGTTAAGTCCGTATCTTCTTTTGGTATTAGTGTAATATTTGCCTCTGTCCAGGTAGCTGGTATTTTAGCATTTAACAATGCTTCATTACATGTATCTTTAAGAAGTGTAGCAAAAACTCCCTCAAAAGATTTATAAAATTCAGCTGGGGTTTGGAGATCGTTTTGGACTCGCTCGGAGAAAACAATCTCCTTGCGAGCAAGCCGGCGCTTCACCGTGCGTGCGCTCCCCTGCCCCAGCCCGCGCCCATTGCCGGCAACTGTCAACTGGCCCCCTGTTAAAAAAGTTTGAGGACCCCTGATGTAAGCCATAGGGCAGTATATAAATATTTCATTTTATTTAAAACATTTATATGTCGCCCTTTACAACAATCATAATACAACAACATCCAATGAAATGAATAAATGATATATAAAATGAACACACACCCACATACGGGTGTAGCAAAACAGCTGTTAAAAAGAAGGTTGGCATGGTAAGGTAGCTATGTGACTATCTGGCTCCAATGTATGTGACATAACCTTTCATTTCATTATTCATGGAGTAGCTACATTGGACTGGTGCAGTAAAAACAAACAGACTCGTGACGTCTCCGATCATGAGTGTGCCACAAATAATCATGGAAGTGTGGCAGCACGCAACAGGCACACGTGAGCCGGGAAGAGAAGCTGCCACAGTCGCATTTCCTTCTCTGATGGTGTGAATCTGGCTGTTGCATCTTCTATGAAAAATCCTTTGATAGGATGCAAGGAAGCAAGATTTTCCGGCCTTGGGACCTTCTGAATTCAGTCCATGTTGATTTTGCATCTGGAAACATCACAAGGTCACTGAAGTTAAATGAGAAGTTGGTAGTGATACTTGTCAGTGCAGCTTTGAAGGAGTAACAGCCCATTCCTAGGCATGTTTACTCAGAAGTAAGTTTCCATGACTTACATGTAAGCATGCACAGGCTTGCAACTGGAAGCACTCCAGACCCATTTGGATCCCTGTCTTCTTTGGCAGTATTAGGCAAAAATAACATGAAATAAAAATGCCAATATATAACATTTTCACGATTCCAAATATTCAGAGGGGGGTCAAGTCTCTTCTGATTACGTGGCTCTCTGCAAACAGAACACAGAAGCCCTATTTAAAAACAATTCCAATACATTCCAATAAAGAGAGAGAGGGGAAAAGTTTGCAATGTACACTTAAATTTCACCCAGCTTTTAAATGTGTCTCAGTTAATCATTTGAATGAGGCTTAAAAACTCCTTACATCTGGGGTAAAAAGACAGAACATAAATAGCAAAATTATGGTAAGCTCAAACCTGGTTTGCAAGCTGAAACCAAAAGTGCAGAAACCATTTTTCTTGCCGGGGGGGCGGGCACATTTTTTAGGGACCAGGGTGGGCAGGGCTGAAGCCAAAAATAGGTGGGGCTAAAGCCAACAATGACCCACCCACTCAACTGCTAGCTGTCATTCCCTTTCATTCCCTCTCCCCTTTCTCTGCCTTCTCTCCCTTTTCTCTTCTCCTTCTCGGATTCAGACCACAAGAAAAATCACACTTTGGGACTGAGAACAGATCAAGTGCAAATTGCCATGTCTGAGCTCAGCTGTGCTAACAAGCCGTGGCCTGTTGCTCTCTGAGCCATGGCTTGGGCTTGTTGCTGGGTCATGGACTGTGTGTTGTTCACCATGTTGTGTCAACCTTAGGTGGCCCAGTCCGCACGATCACCTACATTGTATCAACAACCTGGGGTTCAGCCGCAAACCACACTTGGCCCATACATTTCCTTCTTTTGGCAATGGGTAAGCTGCCGCTCCGCGAATAGCAGCGCTAGCAACTTGCTGAATTTTAACAAGGCATTCCCCTTCAACACCAACTAAGCAACCAACAAAAACAACCCAGAGAGGAGCAAAACAGGACTAGTGATTTATCATGGACCAGAAAGGAGATGCCACTTCTCTGAATCTGGTGGCTGTCTGAGCAGCTCCTTCGAAGCCTCACTTCTTACTGTGCTTTCTTTTGGCAGAATCCAGCGGAAAAAGGACATTAAACACCCATGTCTTATCTTGCAGCATAGAGACAAGCTGGAGCTGAATTGCTCGGACAGTTGTCTGCATTCACCTCCTTTGCCAAAATTCTAAACATCGCAGGGCAAATGTTTTATACACACAGGAAAGAGACCGTTCCTGTGTGGTCTGTACCTGCCCTGCGAGGCTACTTTTCCTTGGCCTGATCCAAACCATGCTCCATGACCATTTCCCTGGTCTGCTTCCAAGCTTACTGGCTTCTTGAAGAAGGCCCTTCAGTGCAAAATCTGGAATCTGTTACTCTTCTGCATCAAAAAACCCTTTGGAACAACACTGAACTAAAAAAAAAAAACCCAATTGCAAAGATTTGATGCGAGCAGACCCCATTTCCTGAAAAATCACAATCCCCATTTTAGCCTTTGCCGAATCCCTTATCGAAGTGGGGGAGGTCACTGTATCTTATAATCTTCCTTCACAGCTCCGGTTCCCTTTTATTTTGCCCGATTTTATTTCACCAAGTTTGGATTACAGCTCCCATCCCCTTGACCCTGGGCCATGCTGGCTGGAGATGATGGGTGCTGTAGTACACTTGAGGACCCACAATTGGGAAAAGGCAACTCTTTATGGGAACTGGGGCCATTTTCTCTGCCATGTATGTGCTTGTAAATGGAAGCACATGAACACCGCTGAGTCTCACCCAGCCATTTCGTACGCCCTGCTATTTCGAACTGTTGACAACAGATTGTACGCCTGCTCTCTGTTTTCTCAGTCTTTCTTTATTCCACAGAACAGACCACTTTCCAGGCTTTTCTGGACAGAGAAAGGAACACACCACCACCTATCTTTGGACCAAAATGCCCAGCATCCCCATTCAGTTTTGCAGGTCGTTGTCACTGGTGCGCTGATGACACACAGCTCTTTTTAACCTTTGCATCTTCTTCACGGTAGGCTGTGGATGGGCTGGATCTGTGCCCGGCCATGGCAATGGACTGGATGAGGGCTAACACACTGGAGCTCAGTCCAGGCAAGGCTGAGATCCTGTTGGTGGGGTTTGGTCGGACCAGGTGGAGGGAAATAACCTGTTTTAGGTCAGGTCGCGCGCTTCTTGAAGGAGCAGGTTTGTAGATTCCTTATCCCTTTTTGTCACTTATTTACGTTAGGTGAATATTTTCCCCATTTTTATCCTCACAACAAGGGTCCTGTGCAGTAGGTCAGGTTGACAGTCTGTGACCACCCCAGAGCTGCCCTGTCGGTTTCATGGCTAAGTGGGGACTAGAATCCGAATCACCAGCACCCCCGCCCAGTGTTCTAACCATTGACCCACATTGCCTCTCCAAATACAAGCCGGGGTGGAACTGTTTTGTGTGACATCTTGCTTGTGTTAGTTACAGGACTCTCATCAGACCCACGTACAAGATCTCTTACCGAACAGTAACAGCCCTGGAATGGCGATGCTGCCCTGGCTTTGCAGGAAGCAACTGCGAGGAAGGTAAGACCACGAGGGCTCTTCTCTGCCTGGGCACAGGCGTGTGCAAAGGAGCATGAGCGTGCAGGAGGGCGCAAGCGTTTGCGTTCCAGCCGCAGTGATCCAAGCAGAAAGAAACGGCCATGTTGCCGTGCCAAAGCATTCGCCTCCCTTACACTTTTTCACGGGTGCGATGTATGCTCCTCTTTAGTGCTTACACGGACAGCCATTCCAATGCTCGTGGCTTGCAAGACTGACTTTCTACCACGTATTGCTATGTGCTGCTTGGCTGTGGGGGAGGAGTCCTTCCCTGTGTGTGTGAGCGCGCCGCTCAGGTCTTTGGTCTGCAGGAGGATGTGGCAGAGTCCAGCACGGTGTGCAAAGCCGAACGCATCACGGGGTGATGATTGCGTCGCCGTCCCCGTGGGACTGGGGGGACGAGAGCTTGGGCATTTCGTTTCCAGCACATCGCCTCCTCCTGCATTGGCCTTTTGGCAGGCCTGCCCCAACTGATCGACGTTTGCTTCGATGGATGCCGCTTGTGCAACCACACTCTCTTATTAAGTGATTATTCGAGGACATATTCAAAACTGCTAGCTCAAACCCTCTTAAGTTTGTGTTTCTGTCCTCTAAGTAGCTGACAGCATCTATTCCTACCCCCACCGCTTCATTTATTTCAATAACGCTTCCCTGAATTTTTTTTTTATAATATGCAGGGGAAAAACTCCGTATTATACTTGCCTGCAGATGGTCCTTGTGCCACCTGCAGCAACGCTTCTCCGCCCCCCTTTGCCCTTCCTTTGCTTCTCTTCAGGCTTCCTCTGCCACTGCGGCTTTCTTCCCATTTTTTTTTTCATTTTTCTTACTTGCAGTGTTTATATAGTACTCCCCACTCAAGCACATTCCAGAGCAGTGAGCAGGGGAAAGGTGAAAAGAAAAGAAAAAAGGACCAAAAATAATGCATCAATTCCAAGGTAACATCCAGACGGCAACTGATCAGCGAGAAAGGCTTCCCCGTGGAAGGGTGTCTTTAGCAGGCACTGAAAACAAGATTGGGTTGATGCAAGGCTGAGCTCCTGAGCCTCATGGGGCCACCACCGCGAAGGCTCTTCTCCTGGCGGACTCCGGTCGGGCCATGGGCCTGTGTGGAACCGCCAGGTACACCCTCCATGTTGCACAATTGAGCTAGGCTGCATGGATTAGGCCTCATGTGATGGAATCCTCTCCGACTAATGTGTGGTATGGTGGCCAAAATGGGACCACCCCCATAAAACCACAATTCTGCCATGACAGTTTGGAGAACACTGGGATATGCAGTGGAATGAAAACAAAAAATTCAGACCTCCCCCAGAAAGGAGCATTTCGGCCCCTCCAACGTGTGCGCAGTGTTTGGACAAGCCACCCTGCACAGGTTCCATGTTCTCCCAAGCTGTCAAAGCTTGTCCTACAGCCTTTCGGAAGCCGTTGTGCGAGGCTGCAGCTCTGTGTGCGCACAGGAGAATCTCAAAGCCCGAGAAAAGAGGAGGAGGAAGGATGCAGGGAAAAGGGGCAGTGAAAGAGAGATGGAAAGGCAGCCGTGAGGATGTGAGAATGGCTGGCCAAGTGGCAAATGCGGTGAATGAGGAGAGAAAAACATGGGATATTCCTAGCATCCTTAACACGGGCAAAGTGATTCCGCACTGATTTTTTAATCCAGAAAATAGGATCTGGTTACAGTTGCCTGAATGTGGTTATTTATATCTTTGCATAGGATTTTCTTTGCAGAAGTTGAGGCTGCTTGGGTCTGGTTCTGGCTTCTCTCGCACTTCCTTTTTCACTGTTCTGCTTGGAGGAAACTTTTCTCTCCCCGTGCCTGGCAACCTCTTGCATTCTGATAGAGCTGAACCATTGTTGAAACTCACTATGAAGTATAACAAAATATCTTGACCCTTTGCTAGTAGGTTCAGGTTTTTGAGAAAAGTAACCACTTAACCATCCCCATCTGGTGGGCACCTCCATAATGCTGATGGCTACAGACTGTTTAGATTAAAATTATCTCAGGAATTTTAACTCTTACCCCAAGCAATTGACAAAGAAGAATTCCAGCCTGCCAGGAAGTTTTGCTGGCAGTTTGCTAAACTCAGCTGTGCTGTCTGGGGCCTTTACATCTTTGTTGTTTGTTGCCTCTTTTAAAGGGAACGGCCTGCCCACTTTATGGGATGCCCTCATTCCCACAGTACATGCCATGGCTGTGTTGACACAGGAAATTCTCGGCGGGGGGGGGGGGGTTTGGGCTCCGTGTTCTCACACTGAATGACACCGTAGGGTTTCTCGCATCCGAAGTGTTGGGTCCTTCCTGGGCCTTGCCTGGGCCCTGCTCTGGGAGCCCACCTTGAAGATTAGGAGGGTGACTACCCGGAGGAGGGCCTTCTCTGTGGTGGCACCCCGACTGTGGAATATGCTTCTCAGAGAGGTTTGCCTGGCGCCGACATTATATTCTTTTCAGCATCAGGAAACCCCCTTTTTATTTTCCTGCTATTTTAACATTTAATTGATTTTAACTGGGGTTTTAGTATTTCAGTTGTGGGGTTTGTTTTATTCTACTCGTTTTTTGTAAGTCATCCTGAGACGTTTGTAGTGGACGGGTTAGAAAAACGTTCAATCAATCAATCGCTGCACGCAGATGTGCGACGTTGCATAGCAGTGAATGCAGAAAACGGGACAGGAAAGCTAGCTGGGCTCAGACTTATCAGGGCTCACCCCACAAATGGGTCTGGGATGGGGGACCAGAGGGATATGAGTCACGGATTCTGCAATGCTCAGTTCCTGGTATCTGGACATATTTGGAGAGTCATCCTTTCCCCTAAAATTATTCCAGATTATCCTAGCTCATGTTGGTTTCATGCTCAGTTTTGCCCTCTGCTCTGTATTCATCACACTGCTGAGAAGCTTGAAGGTGACCTCTCTTCTTGTATGCACCAAAGCAGATGCTTGCACATGGCAGGCAAGTTGTGAGTAGAGCCGGGGGTCAGACTAGATGGCCCGGGAGACCCCTTCTGACTCACTCTGTTTCTATTATTTAAACTGGGGGGGGGCATCTGTGGAGTCTGGGGGGCCCCCTTCTGTAGGCTGCAGTCCACAGGGTGCCCCACGCGTGCTTTTCAAAAACTGCTGCTCAAATTTGGCAGCACACGGCCTCCTAATGCTCTTAGAACATTTTCTCTGCAAATGAAAGTTGCCATTTTCCTCTGGCAGGAAAATGCCTTGGGGGCCAGCACAGAGGGCAAAGTACTGGGACTATCTGGGGCCAGGCCACCTCGCTCTTTGGCCTGAGGCCGCCGGCATCCTGCACTCTCTTCCCTACCCCGTCCATCCCCAGCCCAGGGAAGCTGCAGGCAAACCCAGGTGATGAAGCTTGCAAGCTGCCCCCATTTGGGGGAGGGTCCCCACCGATTCCTGGACCATTGGGGCTGATCTTGGTAGCTGGTTGATAAGACGGATGTGACAGGACATGTTGCTGCAGCTTCGAAGGGCTTTTCCTCAAACCATCCCCCCCCCCCCCCGCAGGCCGGGCTTCTCTCTCCCGCTCTTTCTCTTTTTGCAGCAAAGGGGATTTTAGCCGCAGCAGGAAATGAGGCCTCCGAGCCACCCAGCCAGCTGCCTTTCGATCTAAAGGCCACATGGAGGAGGGCAGCGCAGGGGTGAAGGGGGCTTGTTATTAGCATCAACGTGATTGATTTGGATCCGAGGCGCCTGCTCCCGCCCCCCCCCCCCCCGCGATGGTCTCCTGCAAAGGAAAAATGTCCCCCCACCAACTCGCTCTCTTGGCACCAATTTGAGGCTGGCCAGCGAATGGCGACCTCGCTTTACTTTCAGCTCTTGCTTCTTGCCCGTCTCAGAGGGAGGCGTTCTTTTTTCTGTAAGCTCACAGCGCAAATGCAACCAGGGAGAAAGAGAGAAATTCGGTCTGCCCAGGCTCTCGCCCTCCTTTAGCAGTGAAGCTCCCTGGGTGACTTCGGGCCAGTCAGACTCTCTGCCTAGCCTACATTGCAAGTTTGTTGTTGCAAGGATAAAATACGGAGGAAGAGGATTATGTAAGCCAGCCTTTTTGTCACATTTAACAGGAAAATGAACAGGCACCGTCGTGTCTTTCATGGTCACAGAACTGCCTTGTTCTCCAATCCATGTGTAGCTACCTCCGGGGTAACTAGTGTCTGCCCTTCAACATTACTAGCCTAGACCTGGAAAGGCAGTGTGGTGTACTAGTAAGAGTGCTACACTGGGACTTGGGAGGTCCAGGTTCTAGTTCCCACTTAGTCATAAAACACACTGGGTGACTTCAGGCCAGTCACAGACTCAGCCTAACCTACCTCATAGGGCTGTTGTTGCTGTGAGATTAAAATGGAGAGGAAAACTTTGTAAGCCATGCTGGATTCCTTGCAAGATAAAACAGGAAAGGTATAGTATTAATAGTAATAGCAATAATAGATAGTTGCGGTTCCCTGGCAGTTCAAAATCTGATGCAGATTCTGCCTTCCTAGAGAATTTAATCTTTCTTTCAACAGGAAGTTTCTAACCCTTATGATTTTAGCAATATACTTGAGCATGAGTGCTGATTTCCCAGGGGCATAAGAACAAAAGGGTGGCTGGCCAGTGACTTCCAGCAGGGTTTGAGTAAAATAGTGCTTGCTGATTGGCTGTCCTCCAACAATAGGTGTCTAGAGGTAGACTGCTCCTGGTCAGAGTGGTTCCATCTGGATGTAATGGTAGAAAACCAGTGATAGGTCAATTCTCTGTGAATCTGGCAAAATCCCTTCTAAGAACTGTAGAAACTGGTTGTTTGGCTGAATATTCAGTAGTCTGGGGTGGAGTTTCTGTGGTCCATGTAGCTTCCCCGCCCTTTGCCCAGGCTCATTTTATTCCATTAGTTGCATTTATATACCATCGTCTAACTAACCATACATTCTCTGGACAGTGACCATTTAAAAAGCAGAAACTATGCAGCAAAGAGAGCACAAGCAAGAGCATGGAATTAAAAACACATTAAAAGAGCACTCAAACAAAATGTGTGGCTGGAGAGTGCCACATTTTGCCAAAGCTGTGTCAAATTTTGTAACTGTGCACAAGTTACACAAATCATGGGGGTTCAGAATTCGGTTTTTGTTGCGCAAATGAAGTTACCTGGTAACTGAGTGCATCAATGGTAGCTTGCCCCATTTCAGAATGTGCTTAATGGGAAGTGGTAGGTAAAACCCATTGTTTTGCCAAAGCCCTGCAATCTTTTTATTTTTATTAATCTGCAAATTCATGAGCTGCCTTTTTTGCCCAGATCCAGCCCCCAAGGACTCTTACTGTTAAAACCTGCAACGACGGAAAAGTTTTAAATGAAAAGAAAGAAGCAAACTTCAAAAAGAATGTAAAGCTTCAAAATGGTCCTAGCAGAACTTCAGAGGAAACCAAAAAGTTTGAACAGCCCACCTAAACCTGAACCTAGTGGGGGACTGGCTAACTTCCTTTTCCTTCCATAGCTTACTTCCTTTCCCTTTTCCATATTTCCACCACTTTAACCTCTTGATACATGCAAGAGGTTTGTTACGGGAGAAGTCGGCCTTTCAAATATCACGGCTGCCATGGAGCCAGAGTTCCTCAGAGTTTTCTTGCAAGTGGCAAAGAAATAGCCCAAGATGAAAACAGGAGAGAACTTTCTTCTTGTACTTCGGAAGGGTCGCAGATGTTTTATACCACAGCTCCAATAGGCAAATATTCGGCTTGCATGGGTGGGAAAACCTGCTAGGTTTTGGTAAGAGGTGAGAACCCTTTTTTTCCAGTGGGCATTTGGGAACTGCCTTGTGTGTCTTCCCTGGGTAGGTTTTACTGTTTAAAGTTTTTTTCAATCCAGGTAGTGGCTCAAAGTTAACATTTATGCTTAACTTTTGAATATTTAAAAATGTTTTAATTGCATGGATTTTAATGGATTGAATCCCAATCACTGGGACCAAATGGGATGTAAGTTAACAGAATAATGCTCTCCTAGCAGCCCACCTCCCCTTTGAACAGAAAATCAGTGGAAGTTCCTGGGATTTCCCTGCATTTCCCCCCAAGGGAGGTGCTCCTTGCCTCCCCTTTGAATCCTACCAGCCACATCTCCATGTTAATTATGGAAGAATTATGCCACCGGACTCCCCTCCTCTGAACTGCAACAGGCAGTGCCGGGGTGGGAATAGGGGGGCATTAGTGCCCCCCACCCCTTTGGTTTTCATTCATGCTTCTGGCTCCCTGTGGAATTTTCTGGGGCACTGCTAGCCAAAGAAATTGGTGCTTTGCCACACAAGAGGTCGCCTCATTTGTGTCTTTGCGCCATCCCGGTTGTATGGCTGCGGCAGTGTGGAGGGGAGCCGGTGGTCCCCCCGGAGGCAAGCGGGGGCCGCGTGTGGCTGAAAGTCTCTGTGCCGCCCACCCTGGAGGTGCCCACTGTGTCGCATCCAACAAGGCAGCTGCAATTGTCCAGTGCCCACAGGCCAGGCTTGCTAAGGAGCGGTCGTCATCCGAGTGGGCCGCCTTTCCCCCCAGCTCAACCCTTATGCAACAAGCACCCTGACAGCTGTCTGCTGATTTGCACATTTCCTTCACTGCCCTGGGAAAAAAATAACCAAACAATTCCTCACATTATTTATTTTGGAATCTTTTTGGATGGATTTCTGCCCATTTCCCTATTTTAATCAAGAATTGACTATGTTTTTAATTCCTTGCCTACTAAATATTCCCAGTGCAACACAGCTTTCTTATCGGACAGAAATCTGATTAGGATACTCCCTTATTCTTCCACCAACTTGGAAAGCGGAGCTTCCAAGCGGTTTTGGATCCAAGGCACAGTTTCCCTCCCTTTGGAACGCCAACTGTTTCAGCATGCATGGAGGACTACAAAGCCCATCATGCTCCTACAAGAAAGGTAAAAAACGATCTGGGAGCTTCGTTGTGTCCCTCTGTTGCTGGTGCTGTGCCTGCAGTTTTGCAGGGAAATCATTACACCTGCAAGGAGCCTGTTTCCAAGCAGAATCACACTCCTGGAAGCGGCCTGCCCTCTTTTGCGGCTCCATCCTTGCGACTTTTGCTCCTACTGCTTGCAAAAGTAGTTGGTGGCAGCAAATTCAGCAGTTGGGGGTACGGTGCCACTCCTGGTGGGTTCCACGGAAGGGCTGTATGATCCCCACCTCCCACCCTAATCTAGCAGGGCAGGCCCAGACAAGCGGCATTGTATACATTAATGCAAACACAGTGCTTTAAGTGTGGTGCAGAAGACTTGGTGGACCCCAGAGTTTTCAGAAGCACAAAAAATGTTTCGGAGACAAAATACACCAAAGGCAGACCGATGGGAAATGAACATACTTGGTGCGTGTGGAATACCAAATGCTGTTGGGGTGAAATGACAGAAAAGCAGGGAAAAATGGAGTTGGGACTCTTAGAAAAGGATTCGGCTGGCTGGCTGGAAGTCAGGGTCTGTCTGTCCCACCCTCTCCCCTTCTCACCCTTACCTACGTGCCAAAATTGTGAGCATAAATTGGAGGTGTAGTTGGTAGAACCACATACACTGCCCAGAGGTCCTTGGAGGACGGGCAGGGTAAAAGTGGCCCAAATAAAATGACTCGACATCACGGAACTCTTTGCAGCTGATCTGCAGCTCGTTCCAGTCAAGGACTGGATCTCATGACCCTGTTTATGTGTTCTAACCTTTGAAAACGCATGCCCAGAATTGAAGGAGCGGAATGCGTAAGCACCTCTGGAGGTACAGATTTGCAACCATGGTTGCAAATTAACAAACAAGAATTCTTGCTGCTGTTCCAGCAGGCCCACTTCCTCTGCTGCCCTATTCTCTGAAGCTCTGGCCCCGGTGCATTTTGGGGGGCATCGAGGGGCCACTGGAAGGCTTTTTCTTGGGGCTCAGCTTCCTTGCAGCCAAAAGTGGCAGAGCCTGGTGTTCATGGACAGGTGCCCCCCCCTTTCGACAGCTGCTCCCTTCCTCTGCCCTCCGCTGCACAACAGCCTTTTCATGCTCTGCACACTTTCCCTGCGCATGTGCGATTGTGCACTCGAGCTGCACTGATCCAGTGGGGTGAAGAGCACAGGACGGGGGTGCATATGATCTGGGGTCAAGTCCCTGGTTGATCATGGAGCCCACTGAGTGACTCTGGGCCAGCCCCAGACTCTTAGCCTGACCTACCTCACAGGGTGGTTGTTGTGGGAATCAGACTGAGAGCAGGAGGAGGCGAATGGTGGAAGCCGCCTTGAATTCTTTGTAAGAAACAAGGCAGGACATAAATCTAATAAATAGCAGCACTGCCGCAACATGGGAAATCATAGGGTTGCATTCCAGCACCCTCCTCACCTTCCTGTTTTGGCCGGCCATTCAGGGGACCCCGGGAGGTCGTGGGCACTGAACCCCAAGCTCCACCCCCACCTGCCCCACTGCCATGGCACTGCCACGGGGGAGATCTTTAGGGGGCTTTCCTCAGGCGGGCCCCGCTGGGCTCTGAACTCCAGGCTGACCCTTGGCACGGGTCCTGGCGGCAGCTGCCCCTGCATTCGGGGTTCACGGCAGGACACGGGCCTGTTCCCCGTGGGGTCGCTTCCACGCCACACACCACGCGGATACCGCACCTTTTGCGGGCCGGCGCGTTTAATGCTTACAAGCACCGGCGAGCCAGGGAGGCCGCCGGGCCCCGCGCGGCAGCCCGTCGCGTCGCGTCGCGTCCCGGGGCACGGGGCCGCCCGGCGCCGTCAGTTGCCCTTCTTGCGGAGGTACTCGGCCAGCTTCTCCACCGCCTCCACGCACACGCTGGGGTGCATGCCTTGCGCGTAGGTGCCCACCAGCACGAAGGCCTTCGTCTTGGCCAGCACCACGCCGCTGTCCTCGCCCTTCAGGTAGATGGCGTGCTCGTCGGCGCGCACGCACGCGTAGTGCCGCTCCTTGAAGTACATGCCCTCGCGGCGCACCTGCAGCAGGTCCTTGTAGAAGGCCCTCACCAGCTGCGGCGCCAGGCTCTGCACGGGGAAGCCGGGCGTGGAGGCCAGCACCGAGGCGTCCGCCGCCCTGACGAGCGCCGCGTTGGCCACGTGCCGCGTCTTGGTGAGGCCGTCGAGCAGCAGGCTCTGCGCCTGGTTCATCGCGCCGGCGGTTGCGCGCGCCCGCTAACGGCCGCGCGCCCTTCGCGACGAACTGTGGGAGCTGTAGTTCGTGCTCCCCGCGGGGCGCCTTCCCGGCACCCCGGCTTGCAGTCCCTCACCGAGCGCGCCAGCGCTCGATGCGGAGGAGCGGGGCAGGGCGCGTGCTCCGGGCGAAGGGCTCTGGACGGGGCGCGCCCCTCCCGGTCGCCCGGCGGCTGCGTGCCCGTCGCCATGGCGAAGCCCGCGGCAGGCGGAAGTTCGTGCGATGCAGCCGCCCAACGGGCGAAGGCTGTTCTGGGATGCGCTGGCAGAAGTGTGCCTTCCAAATCACGGGAAGGAGTAGTTCCCCTCGCTCCTCACTAGTCGGACCTCACCTGGAATGCTGTGTGCAATTCTGGGCACCAAGATCTAGGAAAGATGCTGAAAAACTAGAAAGAATTCCAGAGGAGGGCAACAAAAACGGTCCAGGGTTTGGAAACGGTGCCCTAGGAGGAGAGACAGAAATGGGCATGCTCAGCCTTGAGAAGACTGAGGGGGACAAGATATCCCTCCATAAGGACCTCAAAGGCTGCCACAAAGAGGAAGGTCAAGGTCTCTCCTCGCTCATACCAGAGTGCAGGATATGGAATAATCAACTCAAGTTGTGACAACCCAGGTTCAGGCAAGATATCAGGAAAAGCTTCCCTGCAGTCAGAGCAATACGACAGTGGAACCAGCTGCCTGCAGAGGTGGGGGGCTCTCCCACACTAGAGACATTCAAAAATAAACTGGGCAGCCCTCTGTGTGGGATGGTGTAACTTGGTGTCCTGCAGCAGCAGGAGGTTGGACTGGATGGCCTTCATGGCCCCTTCCCACTCTGCTCTTCTGTATGCTCTCACTTAGGGATTAAAAAAAAATGCTTAGCAGTAGTATTTGCATGGCAAACAAATGCAAATCTGTGAGTGCAGATCTGCTTGCAGTTCCTAAAAAGGGACATTGTAGTACTGGAGAAAAGGCAGAGAAGGGCAACCAAAATGACCCCAGGGCTGCCGCAACTCCCCACAGGAAGCACTGCAGTGTCAGATGGTTTCATTTAGAAAAGGGGCAGTCGAACAGAGCAGAAGCGTACAGAACTATGCGTGATGTGGAGAAGGTGGACAGAGGGACTTTTCTCTCCCTCCCGTACAGCCCTAAGCACCCTGTGGGGTCAGCCCATGTAGCCAATGGGTGGGACATTCAGGACGGATCCACAGAGGGACTTCACACAGTGCAGAGCTGAACTGGGGAACCAAGAGTTGGCCACCAGAGGACCAGTGCCTGGAGAAGGGTAGTGTTGGCTATATTTAAATGAGGCAGGGTGTCTCTCTGTACCAATGGCTGGGGAACATGGGTGTGAGGGTGCTGTTGCACTCTGGTTCTGCTTGTGGGTTTTCTGTGGATGGCTGGTTGGCTGCTGTGTGAACCCAAGTTACTAGTCCTCGTGGCAACATGCCATCTCAAGACTTAGAGGCGGTGTGCCTATGCATCCAGTTTGCTGGGGAACTTGGGCAGGATAGTGCTGTTGGACACATGTGTGCTTGGGGGCCTCCCTGATGGGGAAGCTGCTTGAACAGTTGGAACAGTGGGAGCTACACTGGAAGGTCAAGGGTGTGCACCCTTACAGAATTTTGAATTTTCATGCTGCGGCTAGGTTTTTCTTTGGATTTTTAAAAACTTTTATACATACTGTCCTTTTAAGCTTTCACAGGGCATTGTTATGTTGGGTTGTATGGTTTTAATTGCTATAAACCAGCCAGAGAACATGGGCCATTGGGCAGTACAGAATGGTGATAGATAGATAGATAGATAGATAGATAGATAGATAGATAGATAGTCCTGGCATGCTGAACCTTTTTCATCTCATGGGCTCCCCAGGGCCATGGTCCAGTGGTGGGTGGCACTCCAAACAAAGGGGTGGAACCAATATGCAAATCACACAAGCATATATTAGCTGAAAGCTCCCCTCACTAGAAACTGAGCTTTCGGCAATGTAGTTCAACCTTTTTGAAAGGCAGGAAAAAACATGCAAAACCCATGAAACTGCCGAAGCATTAGAGGTCTGGAGAAACCATGTGGCTGATGTGTTTAGTGCATGCTTGTGCCGAAGTTCTCTCTATTCAGTGGCAGACCTTGCCTTTTGCGGCATTCCTAACGGTGAACGCAGAACCTTTGGGTATGTCGGTTTCACAGATATCTAAGCTCTGCTGTCACCTGGACCTTCACGCCTCCACGTATTCGTGCGTGGAGATTTTGCTTGCTGTTTGTGTTTTTGAAGGGTGAAACTTTTCCTGGCCAAACCGGACTTGCGGTTTTATTTGCTGGGTCTGTGAGCCCACAATAAAGGCTGATTGTTGTTGTTGGCAAGTTTTATGATACTTCAGAATACTGCAGGGAAGGAACAAAAGGCTCGACAGTATTTATTAGATTTATATGCCACCTTTTTTCTTTACAAAGAACTCAGAGTGATTTACTTCATTCTCCTCCTGCTGCTTGTAATCTTATCTCCACAACAACAACCCTGTGAGTTAGGTTGGTCTGAGAGTCTATGCCTGGCCCAAAGTCACTGAGCAGGCTCCATGGCTGAGCAGGAACTAGAACCCAGGTCGCCTGAGTCCCGATCCTGCACTTTTAATCACTGCACCACGCTGGCTCTCGGTATAACCTTATAATCTTTTCAAAATGACTGTCCAGCCTTACTGCAATCATGATTTTTTTTTTTTAGTGTTTCTTTTACTAAGTCCTTAAAAGCCTTTCCTGCCAAACAGACTTTTTTCTGCTTTTTGTTCTTAAATAAAACCATTTGCATCTGCAAGCAGCCCCCGCCATCCCCCACCTCCAAACCTGCAAAGAGCGAACCCCTTGGGAAAGGTTTCTTGAACACTACCAGCTCTGTTTCCGCAGCGGGCCTAGATGCCTTTGGTCAGCCAGGATCCCTGGGAGATGGGCTGCCTTTATCTGTACAGCTTCCAAAAGCAGTCCGGGAGTTTCCCTTTCACATCAGAGTGAGATCTGGTTTCTTGCTCTGAACGCACCACTTGCCAGACACACACACACACAAGAGCTCCCCGACTGGGGATACACACAGATCTGAGGGCAGTAGGCGGGAATAATGCATACTCTGTGTCACACAGAAATAAAAGCGAAGCTTTTAGGGGGGTGAAAGCTTCAGAAATGGTTGCAAATGGGCGGTTAGAAGCATCGGGAGCCGCCCCAGACAGACCTTTCGTCATCCACCCCAGTATTGCTGACGTTGAGAAGTACCTCTTCTGAGTTTCAGGCATGATTCTTTCTTACCTCTACCTGGGATTACACCAGAGACTTTCCGTAAGCAAAGCAGGGTAAAATCAGAGCATCATCAAGTTGGAAGAGGCCATACTATTCTGTGAGTCTACCTGGCACTTTGACCCTGGCAACATAAAGTGGTACAGTCCTGCCACACGCTTACCTCCATTGAGAAATAAGCCCTCATTTTTTATATTTATGTATGTGCACATGGGGAAATCCATACTTTACGTCCTCGCAGTTGCTCGTAGTGGGTCCAGGCAAGCGTGTGAGAATAGTGGGGGTCACATCTAGCTTTAGAAACAGGCCTACGAGGCGACCCCTTAAAACACACAGAGAGACCGGGATGCGTGAGGTATTTGTACTGCAGGGGTCCATTTTGTCCCCTTTGCTGTTTAACGTCTACATGAAACCGCTGGGAGAGGTCATCAGGAGGTGTGGGCTGCGGAATCACCAGTACGCTGATGATACCCAGCTCTACCTCTTGTTTTCCACTAATCCAGGTGAGGCAGTGGCTGTGCTGAACCGGTGCCTGGCCAAGGTAATAGGCTGGATGAGGGCCAATAAACTGAAGCTCAATCCAGACAAGACGGAGGTCCTGCTGGTGGGTGGCTCGGACTCCTGGGTGGGTGACTTGGATCTTGTCCTGAATGGGGTTGCACTCCCTCTGAGGGACAAGGTTCGCAGCTTGGGAGTGCTCCTCGACCCAGAGCTTTCACTGGAAGCTCAGGTGACAGCGGTGGTGAGGAGCGCTTTCTTTCAGCTTCAGCTGATCCATCAGCTGCGCCCCTCCCTGGAGTATGACTGCCTGGCGACAGTGACACACGCATTGGTGACTTCCCAACTTGACTTCTGTAACGCGCTCTACGTGGAGCTACCCTTGAAGACGGTCCGGATACTTCAACTGGTTCAAAATAGAGCTGCCAGGCTGCTGACGGGGACCGGGCGTTATGTTCATATGACTCCAGTCCTCCGTCAGCTTCACTGGCTTCCCATTGAAGTCCGGGCCCAATTCAAGGTGTTGGTGATGACCTATAAAGCCCTAAACGACTTGGGTCCTGGTTACCTGAAGGAGCGCTTACGTCCATATATGCCCGCCCACCCCTTGAGATCTGCGGGAGAGGCCCTTCTCCGGGAACCCTCCGTGAAGGAAATTAGGAGGGTGAGTACTCAGAGGAGGGCTTTCTCTGCGGTGGCGCCCAATCTATGGAATGCGCTCCCCAGAGAGGTCTGCCTGGCGCCGTCGTTATTTGTTTTTCAGCGCCAGGCGAAGACCTTTTTATTCAAATGTCGTTTTAACTGTTAATAGTATTTATTTATTTTATTCTTTGGCCAGGGCGACTTAATTTATACTGTTAATTTATATTATTTTAACGAAGTTATTTATGTTTGTGAGCCGCCCCGAGGCTTTGGCAAATGCGGCGGCATAGAAATTTTCTAAATAAATAAATAAATTGTTCGGAAGTGGGAATCTATCCTTTGCAGTGGCCCCGAGTCTGAGTCCCTCGTGCCAGGAATCAATCCCCTGCACTGTGCCAACAGTGTCTCCCTTCGACGACAGGTGCCAAAGATAGCAGGTTGCGATGGTCTTGCCAGAAAAGGAGACCCATGCAGCTACTAGCCGGAGGCTGGTAATCCACTGCTTGGAGGCTGCACCCGATAAGGAAGAAGGTGAGCCGTCCAGAGACGAAAGTGATGGACAGGCTAGAAATATCCTAAATAAATAAATAAGGTTGCTGGTTACATCACTGGGGGCCTGCAAACATTCGCGGACTTTTCGGCCCAGCTCAGTTTGGGAGAGTAAACTGAGCACAAGAGGAAACATAGGAATGCTTGGAGAGATGAATTCTGGTAGGGCTTGTCGCAATCCTACACACACAACCTTTTCTGGTTTTCAGGGCAATAGCCCTGGAATGTGGGAAGATCTGGCTATTGGCTGATGTTTCTGATGTCATGCACCAATGCCTGGAGATGCTGGCAAACTCCTCAATGAATGCAAAATTCATCAACATTTCTGTGTATCTGATCTGTTGATTATACCGCATTTTTTGAGTCACACAGATGCAGTGGACTCGCAGAACAGCTTTTCTTAATGTGTGTTTTAAGCCAACCACGCTTCCCAGACCAGCGTGCAAATCAAAAGCCTTCAGGCTTTGCCCTTTTCTACCTTTTGAGTTCAAACCATGCCTGAGCAGAATTCTCATGAAATTGCATACTTTAAGTCAACATACATGATGATGACATTTGGGCATGTTATTGCCCTCCAGGTCAACTTGAGACCCTGCATGATGTCCTGACAGGCCAGATTCTAAGGATATCTTGGGGGAGAGACACAGTAATTATGGGAGATTTCAATCTCCTGGATATTAGTTGGGAGACTCACTCGGCAGTGACAGCCAGGTCACGTCGCTTCCTAGACGCTATAGAGGGAGGGTTTTCCACACAGAGGTCTTGACCAATAGGGAGGAGCTGATAGATGAAGTACAGATTAGGGGAGCTCTGGATGCGAGTGATCACTCCATCCTTTGCTTTGAGATCAGGGGACTGGGGACGTGCAGCAGGTCGAGCACTTGAAGCCGGGACTTCAAGAGGGCCAACTTTGGCCAACTGAAGGCCAGACTGGGGAAAGTCTCCTGGGATAGGTTACTGGAAGGCAAGCGAGTTGAGGAGGGGTGGATGGCACTCAAAGGGGAGGTTTTGAAGGCGCAAGCCTTGACGATACCTCTAGTCAGTAAGGTGGGGAGGCGGAGGAGAGTGCCGCCATGGATACGAAAGGAGGTGGTTAAAGGGGTTAGATGAAAGAGGAACCTCTGTAGGAAATGGGTACTGGGGGAAATAGACAAAAGGGTATACCTGGAGGAGGAGGCCCGTTGCAGAAGGATTCTCCACAAGGCTAAGGCTGATTACAAGCTGAGACTTGCCAAGAATATCAAGAGCAACAAAAAGGGCTTCTTTCAGCATGTAAATAGGAAGAGGAAGGGGAGACAAGTGGTGGGACCACTAAATAAGGAGGAAGGAGATCCAGTGACTGATATGAGGGAACAGGCACAGATGCTAAATGACTATTTTGCCTCTGTGTTCTCCCCAAAGCAGGACAGGGGAGATCCGCATAGGAGATTTGATGAGGCTGGGGACTTAGGGGCACAGATTAGAGTCACCCCCCTTGAAGTCGAGGGGCTCCTCAGGGCATTGGACATTACAAAGGCACCAGACCCTGACGGGTTACACCCGAGAGTACTTAGAGAGTTGGCAGGGGTTCTCTCACGCCCGCTGGCCTCCATTTTTGAGACCTCGTGGAGAACAGGTGAAGTTCCAGAGGACTGGAGGGTGGTGTCAGTGGTCCCAATTTTCAAAAAGGGTATTAGAAAGGACATGGGGAATTATAGACCGGTTAGCCTTACGTTCATTGTAGGAAAAACAATGGAAAGGCTCATAATAGCGAGAGATCTAGCAATGCTAGATAGGGAAGGGAGGCTGGCGGCCACACAACACGGCTTCCGCAAAAACAGGTCCTGCCAGACAAACCTTGTGGGATTCTATGACAAGGTTTCAAGATGGCTAGATGGAGGGGATGCAGTGGATGTGGTATACCTGGATTTCAGCAAGACCTTTGACAAAATGCCCCATGATGTCCTGGTGGAGAAACTGAGGAGTTTTGGGATACACCAAAGCACTGTCCGAAGGATTAGGGCATGGTTGACTGACCAAAAGCAGAAGGTAACCATTAGCGGGGAATCATCGGATGGCGGCCAGTGACAAGCGGGGTCCCCCAGGCCTCTGTCCTGGGGCCGATCCTGTTTAATCTTTTCATTAACGACATGGAAGAAGGGGTGAACAGTCTGCTGATCAAATTCACAGACACTAAAACTGGAGCAGTGGCCACAACTGAGGAGCAGGTACTCCAGATCCAAAAGGATCTGGACAGACTATGGAAGTGGGCAGGAGACAACAGGATGGCGTTCAATGTGGATAAGTGCAAGGTCTTGCACTTGGGGCATAGGAATAGCTGTCATATGTACAGGTTAGGTGACAAGTGGCTGGAGAGCAGCACTTGCGAAAGGGCCCTTGGGGTGCTGGTTGACTGCAGGCTGAACATGAGTCAGCAGTGAGATGCGGTGGTCAAGAGGGCGAGCGCCACCCTTGGCTGCATAGCCAGAAGTGTGGCTTCTAGATTGAGGGAGGTATTACTACCACTCTACATGACTCTGGTGCGCCCGCAACTGGAGTATTGTGCTCAGTTTTGGGCCCCTCATTACAGGAAGGATATAGCCAGGTTAGAGTCAGTGCAGCGTAGGGCCACAAGGTTGGTGGCCAGTTTGCAGGGGATGGGGTATGAGGCGAGACTGAGGGAACTGGGTCTCTTCAGCCTGGACTCAGAGGGGATCTGTTGGCGACATACAGGTATGTGAGGGGATGTCACATGGAGTTGGGT
>NW_025335587.1:11731108-11816810 GCF_004798865.1 Varanus komodoensis
GTGGCCAGTTTGCAGGGGATGGGGTATGAGGCGAGACTGAGGGAACTGGGTCTCTTCAGCCTGGACTCAGAGGGGATCTGTTGGCGACATACAGGTATGTGAGGGGATGTCACATGGAGATGGGTAGGTTCTCCCCTGCAGAGGAAGGCAGGATGCGCTCAGGTAAAACTCACGGAGCCAAGGTTCCACTTGGATGCCAGGAAGCACTTCCTGACAGTCGGGACCCCAAGGGTGTGGAATGGGCTTCCTCGGGAGGTCGCTGAGGCCCCATCGGTGCGGGTGTTCAAGGATAGGCTGGACATGCACGTGGTGGGCATGTTGTGAGTGGAGCCGGCTGGAGCCGGGGGTCAGACTAGATGGCCCGGGAGACCCCTTCTGACTCGCTCTGTTTCTGTTTCTTCATTGTATTTCTCTCCCAGCTTTCTGGCAGTGCCGCTCTCCCACAGCGGCAACTTGCAGCTATGAAAAAGGGACAGGCCCTGCTGTGGAGCTTGCAGACTAAAATGACAAGGCACATGGGGAAGGGGGTGCAAGGAGAAGGACGTGGGGGAGAGAAACCAGCTCTCCAGGCAAGAAGGAGGCGTGGGCCAGTCTGACTGGGCCTCGTGGGTGGGATGGCTCTTGCTGCTTTGGCGGCAGATGCTTCCCGTTCCTTCGAAGGGGGGAGGAAGTTGCATTATGGCAGGGAAGGGGTAACCAGCCAAGCTGGTTTCGCTCCTGGCTGGCTGCTCTTTCTCGAAGGTGCCATCTCTCAATGGGCCTAGATCCGCCAGCTGATGGAAAAGTGTGCTTCTTTTCTGCCCTGTCCTAGAGATGCACATATCAGCAAACCTCGGGTTTGCCAGAGTTTTCCACATCCCACCTCAGAACTCATTCCATCTGATGTCCCTATCAGACAGCTATGCATTTTTGTTCGCCAGATTCACACTCATGCGCATCCTTCTCCCATTGATAGAACTAAATCCTACTGCTTTGTGAGCATTTTTGGAACGCACACTTTTCAGATGCGCGCAGGCAGCGGCACATGGTTCTTCCGACTGCACCTGCAAAGAAAGCTCAGGAACTCGCACTTCCACCGCAGGTTGCATTTGGGACGGTCTCCCACCCTGCAGGTGCACGTCTGCGCCCATGGGAGTAGGTATTCTGCGTTGTCCACAGCTGCCTCTTCTCCGCAGCTTTAGTGTGAACTGAGCGCAACGAAACCATTTGTGAACCGGGGATTATCTGGGGTATTCGCCGCTTCTCTCCCTTTGCCTGCTCAGCACGCAGCGCTGGCTGAACGTGGATTCTCGCTTTGGTAAGGGCCCCATTTCCTTGGCAGAAAACAGCAAGATTATAAAAGCCCTTCTCCAGAACAGCTGCTGAGAGAAAGGCCTTTTTGATATTCCTCCCCCCAACCCACTAATCGCCCCTTTTGCTGACCCGAACGAACGCAATTATACATCCTGGTTATTGTAAGTGGACCACGAAACACCAGGCGTACCTTCACATGATGTCATGTCTAGACACACCATTCAGGTATAAATTATCGAGAAAAAGTAGCTTGTTCGGTGGTTTGAACTGTAAAAATTTAACAAGATACTTTTGTGTCTCTCCTGCGCTCGTCTCATGCACAGCCCTGCGCCTTGGTGCAGGAGCAGCTGCTTGATTTGGGAAGAGCGAGGGGGGGTTGGGGAAACTGGAACGGTCCTGTTTTCTCCCTGCTACGGTTTCATTTCCTCCTAGTACAGGGTTTCGTGGGGGGGGCATGCAGTGGCTCCGAGTTTGGCTTGCGTTTTGTCAACACGCATACGAGCACCGTGTTGGCTTTCCCAACTGGAATCAGGGCTGGAGGGGAGGGCAGTCATGGGTCCCGGAGTCCCTTGAATGTATTTCCTTCCAACTGGAGAAGGATTGTGGCTGTGGGTGGGGCGCATGTTTGCCTGCCTGTGGGCCTGTGCTCAGTGCAAAAACACGAGGGTGGCCACTAAGGCAGCACCCAGAAGAGGACTCCGACTCATGCAAAACTTACATGCCTTAATCGCCGTTTACAGCGGTCCTTTATCAAGTGGACTCGAGTTTAAATAGAAATGGGACACATTTCACACTTGTGAACTGCATGTTTGCTGCATCGTCTGCTCATCACTGTGGGTGGGCGACTTCGAGGCTGCAGTGTGCCCTCCCTTTCTATGGGTCTTTGTCTTGGGACCAGACAGCCCGTTCAACAGAGCCTGCTGTTTTGAGTTATAGAGTGTCCCGGGGCAAGATGTGCTCATGCCACATCTGAGCTTTCCTAACTTACAGATACATGTTCCAACCCAGATAATTATGAATTTCAATTATGCCTCTTAATATTAATTGGCCTTATGAGGCAGGGACCACCCCCAAAATCCCCTTTTCTTTGGTGGGAAATTTCAGGGCAGCTTTACATGGATGGCTCTTGAGCAGAGAGCAAGGACCGCCATGCCCATGTTCTTGTAGCACTGAGATGAGCCTGCGGCCCTCTGGCTATTCTGGCCTGGGGAAGACGGGCAAGATATTGGTCCCCCTGATTTTGATGCATAGGCAATGGAGTCCAGACACACCCAATCCGAGAAGTCCAAGAACATAAGAAGGCCTGGGCAGGGCTCGCACCAAGGCCTGCCTGGTCCAGCATTCAGCTTATGCGGAGGCTGAGTAGCTGCCCAAGGACCTCGCAAGCAGGATATGAGTGCAACAGCACCCTCCCACCCATGCTCCCCAGCAACTGGCGGGATGAGCCTTCGGGACCAGTTGCCACTGATGAGCTGCTCCACTGCAAACCGGTCCAGCCCCCCTTCAAAGCCATCCAGGTTGGGGGTCATTACTCCACGCCGTGGAAGCGGATTCCATAATTCAGCCATGTGTGGTGTGGAGGAGCCCTTCCCTCACCTGCCCTGAACAGACCTGGGGCGAACACTCTTGGCGCCCACCCCTGCAGCGTCCACGGGCTTCCTCTTGTCCTTGGTCCAGTCCTGCCAAGCAAGCCAAGGCAAGGTTGCATCCAATCAGCAACCATAATGCCCAAGGACGACCTCCGAAGCCTTTCCGGAAACTGCCTGCTCGTTGCTAGGCTACGGATTGGAACTGGGTGCTGTGAATACGTGACTTGCAGCTGAAAGCACCGGTCTGGCACCCCGTCCATTTCTGGGACGTAGAAACATAGAAGCAGAGCGAGTCAGAAGGGGTCTCACGGGCCATCTAGTCTGACCTCCGGCACCAGCCGGCTCCGCTCATGATATGCCCACCATGTGCACGTCCAGCCTATCCTTGAACACCCGCACCGATGGGGCCTCAACCACCTCCCGTGGAAGGCCATCATTTCAAGGTGTCAGTACTTGCCCTTAAAGCCAGGGCATAGAACCACAGGCACAGGGGTCAAATCTGGACTTCTGGGGTACTGGAAAGGCCATGCCCCTTATCCCTGCCCATGCCCCTTTCCTCCCCACCAACCATTGTTTAGCGCTTTCTCATTAAAGTGGCACCGTTTTCCCACCCTCATGCTAACAGGCTGAAATGCATCTCCTAAGACTTTGGTCCTGGAGGGAAGGACCTGAAGAGGTAAGGTGGTAGGATTTGGGATATTTTGGGACCTGCCCCTTGGGCCTATGACCCAAACCTGTTTTCAGGCTCTTGTGGGGCATGTAGCTGGGGAGACAATCCTGTTGAGCGTGTGCATTTCAACATGTACCACTAACTCTGGGCATGCACATGGTAGGCATGTCATGAGCGGAGCCAGTTAGAACCAGGGGTCAGACTAGATGGCCCAGGAGGACCCCTCCTGACTGGCTCTGTTTCTGTGTTTCTATGTAGTGAGTTTCCCTTGCCCACTAGAGGAACCCATGGAGACCTTGAAGGCCAGGACTGGTTACGCCCGCTGGCCAGAGGTCCTTACAGCACATGGAATTGCAATTTTGGGTTCTCTGGACCAAGGCACACAGTCCTGTTGCTTCCTTTGAACTGGCCGCTGTGGAAAGAGGATGCTTGGAAACCCAAGTGGACCTTCTCTTTGATCTCTGGTTCTTTTCATGTTCTGATGGTTGCTTCATAAGATGTGGAGTGCCTTTTCTACCCCTCCTTTCCCAGGAAGACCAAATGGGCCACAGTCAAAAGAACTGCAGTTTTAGACTTGATAGAGTACCGTCTCCTAATTTCTCCGCACAACCTTGTGTTTAGCAAAAAGTAAGCAGGACAAGCGCAACCAAATCAACTCATTGTCAGAAAAGGTTTAGGATTAATGGGGTAATGTCTGATTAAAAAACAAAACAAAACAGCATAAATTACATCCTGGAATCCATTATATCTTGCTCTGTTTGACAGGAGGAAACAAGGCCTATATAGTGAAATAAAAGACTTTCTGGAACCTATTATATTCTTTGAGAGAAAGACAAAAGGAACATGAGGAAGGACGTTATAGGATCGACGGGTCTAATAAATGATGTGTTGGCATCTCTCTTCCACCAGGTCGTGGATTAACAACAGATGTACTACACTAATGTCTATTTATACGTTAATCTAAAACAACTGCATTGCTGTTACAGACAGGAATTCTATAAATGCAACTCTCTCCACCTTCTCTCCCCTCCCCCAATCTCAACTCTGCTTGGAGAAAGCTGCCAAGACCGGGAAAATGAAGCCAGATTTTGGTAGGGGGATTTTCTTTTGGGGGGGGGGGCAAAATGCATGCAAATGTTAGATGCCTGAGGGAAGAATGACACATTTGGGCCTGTCTTGTTTGGCCCTTAAGTGTGCCAGTAATGTCACTGCCGCCACGTGCCATTCCATATCCCAGGTTTGGCTTATGCTTTCTCGGATCTCCCCCTGAGAATCAGCACTGATTGCAGTAGCCTACCCAAAATTTAAAGGCGCTAAGATAATTTGCAAATTTGCAATTAGATATCTGCTTGATTCCCTGGGGAAACAGGACAGCCATCTGGACACTTCTAATGATTTTTCGGTCTCTGGCTAACTTCTGATTTTGCATGTCCCTTCCTGTCCCAAATCAACCAGACTTCACTGACCAGGGATGTCTGCCTGGGGCTGGGAATCCACTGGATTCCCTGGGTTTAGCTCCCTGGACACCAGTCCGCTTTGCATTGGCCCAGCGTCCACGTCCCTCGCCAGTGTGCCCGGTGTTCGCAGGGTCCCACACGCCCCAGTGGCCGAAGGAGGCTGATGGCAGGGAGCGTGGTCGCGAAGGACCTGCCAGGAAAGCAGTGCCCCCTTCCACGCCCTTTGGGTTGCTGATGCAGAGGTGGTACAACTGGGGCTCCGCGAGCATTCTCTAAGCTTGGCTCTCTTTGGAAGTCCAAGCCAAGCACAAGAGGAATCGCGCGAATGATTGGAGGGACGGATTCCAGCTGGGCCCGTCCCAACCCCATCACTGACCTCTGTCCTGGTTTGCCCATGTGGCAGGCCGCTGGAAAGACTTCCGAAATAAGCCACCATTTCTTCTGGACCCTGACGCACCTGTGCAGGTTGGGACAGATGGAAGCCAATGCTGGGTGAGTTAGATGCAGCAAAGACATGCCAGTGCAGGGCCATGAGAAAGCCAAGAGCCTGGACTCAACAGAACAAGGACCCAGGCAGCAGGAAGCAGGCCTGGCGACATGCAGGTATGTGAGGGGATGTCACACAGAGGTGGGTAGAGACCTGTTCTCCCCTGCAGAGGAAGGCAGGACGCGCTCCAACGGAGCAAAGCTCAGGGAGCCAAGGTTCCATTTAGATGCCAGGAAGCACTTCCTGACAGTCGGGACCCCGAAGGTGTGGAATGGGCTTCCACGGGAGGTGGTTGAGGCCCCATCTGTGAGGGTGTTCAAGGATAGGCTGGACATCCAGATGGTGGGCATGTCTTGAGTGGAGCTGGCTGGAACGGGGTCAGACTAGATGGCCTGGGAGGCCCCTTCTGACTCGCTCTGTTTCTATAGCACCCTTGCCCTGTTCCCAGAGCCTCCATCAGTCATCCTTGCCATAAAAACGGGAGGACAAGGTAGTGCTTGAATGAACTTGTGTTCCTCTTCCTTCCCCGTCACTCTTTCCTTTTGCATTGTGACTATTGGCCCATAATCCTGTGGACAGGGATTGCATTGTTTCTTAAACTGTTGCAGAACTAAGTGCTTCTTGGAAATCTTTGTTGGGCCAGTAAGTAAACAAATCTTGTTAATTATATCACTGGGGAGCAGCAAAATCGGTTCTTGTCCTCCTTACAATGCAGGCTGAAAATACCTTAGGGGATGGCCAGAAGCTTAATGGTATGACATCTGTTTTTCTTGGGTCCTGGATGCACTTCTTAACATCTCCAAGCAGTGCCCTCCAAAAGAGCCTTGGGGCTGATCAAGTATTGATCAAGGAGGATGATTCAGGATACAGCAACTTCCTGTTTTCTTCTTCAAAACCATGAGGAATGGGATCTTGCTTTAGTTTTTTTGAGCAGAAGGCCCGTCGCTCAGTGGTCGCCCACTTGCTTTGCATGCAGAAGTCTGTTTTCGAGCCTCCAGGCCTCCAGGTCAGGCTGGAAAAGCCCCGTTGCCCCAAACCCTGGAGATTTGCTGCCACTCTGAGGCGGCAGTGGCCAGCTGGGCAGCCCAGTGGTTTGAGTCAGCTAGACGATGAGTTCGTTTTCACGGCAGGGCACTCAGGTGATCTGGGTTCTAGTCCCTGCTCAGCCAGGCAGCTCACTGGATAAGTTTGGACCAGTCCTGGACTCTCCCAGGCTACCTCGCAGGGTGGGTGTTGAGAAGAGGAGACTTATGAAAGCTATCTTGACTTCCTTGAAAGGAAAACAGGAGGGGTATACCAATCAATCAATCAATCAATCAATCAATCGATCTTTGTAGGCAGGCCTTCTCCAACCCAGTGCCCTTCCAACTATGATGGTTGATAACATCAGAAAAGTGTGCTGGATCAGAAGAAGTGTCCATTTGGTCCAGAGTTCTGTCTATGCGTTGGTTATCTTGCTGCCCACAGGAAGCCCACAAGCTTTGCCTAGAATTCCTGACCATTAGCCATGCTGGCTGATGGGAGTTGTAAGTCCTTGGAACACCCCAGGCTGGGAAAGGCTGGTCTTGCACTGGTTTCTCACCGTTGCCTACCAGGTGAGACCAGCCTTTTTCGGGGCTCTCCAGATGTTTTGCACAGCAACTCTCATAATACCCCCAAACCTTGGACAGCTGCTGCCATCCAGAGTCCAGTGTACTCTAGTTCCAAAGGCTCAGTTTGAGGAAGGGTTTGGCCCATTCCCTCAAAGTCTAGAAAAGTTCAAGAGTTTGGGAAAAGCTTTTCCTGAATGCACTGGAGAGCATTTACCCAATTCGGCCTCTTCCAGCTCCTCCTGGCTGCAGTTCCCAGCAGCCCCAGCCAGCACAGCCAGTGGCCTGGAATTCTGGGAGCTGTGATTCAGAGCATGTGGGCAGCCATTCTGTGAGCAACCTGTTGGGCAAATGGGCCCATCATCTGACCTGGCGTGGATTTTCTTCTCTTCTTACTGCCCCTCTTATCCTACAGGGCTTATCCTACATTCTCTTCAGGCAGGCTGGGGATAATGGCCATTGCAGTCTGACCATGCCTGAAGAACACCAGAATGGGGAAAAGTTTCTTTAGAATTCTGTAGTCAGAAGGTTACGGACTGTGTTGCAGAAACCCCCGAGATACACACCCCTCCGCAACCCTCCTGCCCTTACGCCTTTTGCTAAGCCTGCCTTTCATCTCGGGCAGCTGCAGGAGTGCAGGACGTAACTTCATTAACTTCGTGCTGTTCTCCAGGCACCTCTACCTGCTGGGTGCAGGTTCAAGGCACTGTAGGGAGAGTGGGGGCACTGACGGGAACATAGTCTCCCGCCTGCTCTTCAGGGGGGAGGTGCTCTTTTTGGCTAATCAGACTTTAAAGTCTCGATCCTTCACCCCCTCCTTTTCCATCCTCCTCTTTAAAGTCCTGACTTTTGCAGACGATCCAGAACTTTAGCATTTGATCTCTTGGTGGAGCTCACAAACTGGTTGCTCACAGTTACTGTGATGTGAGACATCTGGGAAAAACCATAATCAAATAAACTGCTGACTCAGTTTGGCTGGAGAAACCCAGACTAGTGAATTATTAGGTTTGACATAATGTTGTATTTATTTTTTCCTGGTGTTCGGCTGTCTCCGGCAAGCAGTCGCCGTCAGACGGAGGAGTACGCTCCTTAGCGGAGGCAGATAATGGTGCCGTATTGCTGACATACAAGGGCCCTACTCAGTGGCAGTGTTCATTCAGCCAGCTTTCCAGAGGACTTACCAGCCAGGGCCTTCATGCTAGCTTAGAACTGTGTGTGTGTTTGTGATTATGAGTGATCTGTTGCACCAACAATGCATTGGCTGCTTCGAGTCCTAAGGCTTTAAGAAGAATCTGCAGCAGACACAAATCAGCTTGGATTTCTATGCTGATTCCACAGCAAACCAGCTTTTCCCAAGTCATACAGGTTTTGTAACACTTATGGGACTGTTTTAAAACTATGTGCAATTTTATGCAGATTAGTTGTACCAAAAGACATGACTTTTAAAAATGAGAAAGATCTGCACTGTACTCACTGGCTAAATCACATATGCATGAATTTGGGGATAATTTATTTGTACAAACACTTTTGTGCAAAATCTGATTTTGTCAGTGAGTAGACAATGTAGTGAAAGGTGCCAGACAAACTATGGAATGTCAATCGCATGGATTTACAACAGCCGTAATGCAAACCTGCCCAGAAGTTTGCAGACTGGGTCTCTGATTTCAGGTACCTACACTCTCCAGGGTGGGATCGGTGCCTACTCAAGACAGGACCTTCTCTTTGGTGGCACCTCTACTTGGGGATGTCCTCTTCTTATTGCAGGGGTGCAGAACTACTGGCCTGGGGTCCTGATCCACTCCTCCTGATGCCCCAGTATTCTCTGGGTTTCCTGAGTCTTGACCTCGGCACTTCCCTCCCAGCTGTCTTTTGCGCTGCGCAGAAGGTTGAAATACCCCTCTGGAGGCTGCGTGGCTGGCGAGAAGAGCTCTAGGCTCCCATGTAAGAACATGAGAAAAGCCCTGCCGGATCAGAGCCAAGGCCCATCCAGTCCAGCACTCCGTGCGCAGGGGGGCAAACCACGGCGGCCCACAGGGTCCCTCCAGCAGGACGGGTGCAAGGCCTCCTCCTGCCCAGCTCCTCAGCCCCTGGGGTGTGCAGGCAGGCTGCCTGTGGAGAAGGAGGAAGCCCATAGCCAGCCAGGCTAGCAGCCACGGATCGCCTCCTCCCTCGTGCAGCTGCCCAATCCCTTTTGAAAGCCATCACCACTCCCCGTGGCAGCAAATGCCATAGTTTAACTGCATACTGCGTGAAGACGGACTTCCTCTGACCTGGCCGAAATCTCCCACCAAACAGCTTCATGGGATGTTGCTGAGCCTGAGTATTATGGGAGAGGGAGGAACATGCCCCTCTCTTCACAGGCATAATTTTAAACACCTCCATCACGGCTCCCTTTGCCCGCCCCTTTTCTAAGCAAAACAGTCCCTGTCCTTCCTTTCCTGCTGTCAGCCCTGCTCATCCCTGGACTTTGTCCCCCTGAAGCTTCACCAAAGTGGACCGAGAGGATTTTGCACCCTGCTAAGTCTGTGTTAGGATGTATCCATCAGCTGAGAGAGATAGGAAGTGGGGGGGGGGGGAGAGGTGCCCAAGAAGGAGGACAGAAGAATGCACAGAATTCTCGATAAAATGTGCATGTGTTAGATTATATGCCTACCCCTAAAGAACTCTATATTCTTTTGGATTTTATTAAGGAATTTGACCAGGAAAATGAAGAATGTTGACTGGGATATTCTGATAGATGATTTAGAATAGGCCAGCAAATTTTCCAATTCCCAGTGGTGTTAACAGCATTTTTAGGTCTAAAATCTTTAGGTCTAGAATTGTTGATGTGTAGCAACTCAGATGTAAATTGGTAGCCATGTATGTTGGTTATTTCAGCTTACTGGGTTGGGGTGGTGATTGGCCACTTAGTTCCATTTTGCATCTCGTAGATCTTAAGGCTGTAATCCAAAACAAAGTAGATTCCATATGTCCAAAGTAGAGAGTTTTCTCAAATAGAGGACTGTCCTTTGTAAGGTAGAGGACACAAGCACCCTGCATGGTGTTGAGCCCTGTTTGAGCATGCTTAAGCACTGGGTTAAGAAAAAGTTTACCCTGGGCAGTTAATAGAAACATAGAAACAGAGCGAGTCAGAAGGGGCCTCCTGGGCCATCTTGTCTGACCCCCGGCTCCAGCCGGCTCCACTCACGACATGCCCACCACGTGCATGTCCAGCCTATCCTTGAACACCCGCACCGATGCGGCCTCAACCACGTCCCGTGGAAGCCCATTCCATACCCTCAGGGTCCTAACTGTCAGGAAGTGCTTCCTGGCATCCAAACTGAACCTTGGTTCCCTGAGCTTTGCTCCGTTGGAGCACATCCTGCCCTCCTCTGCAGGGGAGAACATGTCTCTGCCCACCTCCGTGTGACATCCCCTTACATACCTGTATGTCGGCAACATATCCTCAATGTGTTGATTTTGCTGCTGAAAAAGAACATCTTTTGTTTAAATCTACCTCTCTCTCTCTCTCTCTCTCTCTCTCTCTCTCTCTCTCTCTCTCAATGGTTGCTTTTGAATCAGTCTTGTTAAACTGCCTTGGAAATCTGGTCTTGAAAAGCAGGATAAAGATATTCAGAATGCAGAATCAGTCTGGCGAATGAACAAAGCAGGGTAAACTTGGATCCCCCAACCAATGTGAATTTAAAGGTTCCTGATTAAAGAAATCATAACTGATTACTCATGTGTGATTAAGCAGGTTAACCAAATGATGGAGAGTGAAATCCTGAACAACCTTGAAAGGAAACAAAGTCCTTTGAACTCAGTGGGGCTTACTTCCAAGTAAACATGCATATTTGCATATGAATCACACAGTAACTTTGAAGACAAACCCTTTGCTTTTAGTTTTGTGTGTGTGTGTCATTATGAAGAGACTTTGCCCTGGGCTGAATGGCCAATTCCAGGTTAAGCAACCCAGGAACTGGTGTGGCCACACGAAGCAGAACAGCAATCTGCCTCTTGCGTGCTCACCATTCCCACCTTTCAAAGCATCCCAGGAAAGTCTTCATTGGCCCCAAGTTTAAGGAGCGGTGGTGTGACACAGTGTTGGCCTGACACGGAATCATGGGTTGTCGTTGGACTATGGGTTAATGCACTATCTGAGCCCAACTGAGATAATGAACCACGGTGAACAACCCACAGTTCCCGGCCAAACAGCTGACCATGGATTCTCTTCTTAGGGTCATGGTAAACCAGGGGTAGTTTGTTAGCGCAGCAGGACTCAGTCTGTGCAATCTCCAATGTTTCTAGAACAATCCATGATTCAGTGACTACCCACGTTCAACCTCTGAAGGTGGTCTGAATGCCGTCATTGGGTGGAGGGTTTCAGCAGGTGTGTGGAGATCCTGCCATGAGAATTTGCCCGGGGAGTTTCCCCCAGGGAAGAGTTGTCAGAAGTGTTGTTACGAGAGGCTGTAGCCCGAGGAACACTTTGGCCAGAAAAGAGAGCAATTGCAAGACTGGAAAACCAGTATGAGAGTTGAGAGCTTGTCAAGCAGAAGCCGACAGTGGTCAGCTTTTGGAAGGTTAGGAACAGGGGCTTCCAACACCCCATCATGGTAAAAGCTACCCTGCAGAAGCCTTTTACTTCAAAAGCAATCTTAAATAAACGTATTTAAGTTCTTGGTAATAAAATACTATATGTCTGTATTTCCTTTTTGGTACTTCTGATCTATTTCATTTCAGATCTAGTGACCAGCTACTTTAGGGGAAAAGGCTTATTTTAAATAAAGGAGTGTAGTTTAATTATGCTGTGGCACAATTGGGTGGCATACAATTTTTTTAACTGAATAAATAAATGTTTTAAATAAAGGTGGCGACAGAAGTGATAGAAAGCATTACCTAGTGGGGAGGAGGAATTTTCCACATATGGTGATGGGAGGTATTGCCCTAGAGCAGGGGTCCTCAAACTATGGCCCGTGGGCCAGATACGGCCCGCCAAGGTCATTTACCCAGCCTGCCTCAGAGCTTTCAGACTCATTTGGATCTCTGAATGAGTTCGAAAGCTCTGAGCTGGCGCAGGCATACTCTGAAACTCTTTCAGTTTCAAAGACAAGCAGAAATCCGATGCACGCGCCAAATTGTAACAGCTCACTTCAACTGTGCGTGCGCCGGCTCCCTCTGCTAGCTCTGGCTGGCTGCTGGCTGTTGTGCTGGTCTTGCCAGCGTGAATTGCACACACACCGGCTCTTCCCCCTATTGCACACATGCGTTGGCTCTGAATACAGAACAGAGGAGCGAATATGGAACCGGACATTGACCATCTCATTAGCCAAAAGCAACCGCATACGTCCCATTGAAATACTAATAAGTTTATGTTGATTAAAATTGCTCTTCATTTTAAATATTATATTGTTTTTTCCGGTTTTTTTGCTCTACAAATAAGATATGTACAGTGTGCATGGGAATTCGTTCATATATTTTCAGACTATAGTCCAGCCCCCAACAGTTTGAGGGACAGTGAACTGGTCCCCTGTTTAAAAAGTTTGAGGACCCCCGCCCTAGAGTCTCACCCTAGGACAAGGCAGCGCACATTGCCGTGAGCAGTTGTTGGGTTCACTCCACGTCGTTTAACTCCAAAACAGTCCTTGGTCCCTGGGTTCACCTGCCATGCAACAGCCTGCAAATGCTTTGATTTGGAAATGGAAGACGGCGGGCTGCACACACGGTTGGTAAATCAGAAAGTTTGCTCTGCACTTCCTGAGGCTTTGCATTTTATATGGTGCTTTGCATTTTATATGGTGCCGGCTGCGATGGTGCAGTTCACCCTTCCGAGGGTCCTCACACCCGGAGGCTCCAAAGCCAGTCAGCAGAAAAACCATCTCTTGGACATTCTTTGGAGGAACAAAGTCCTGGAAAAGGAAGGCTTCGTAATATCTTTGCATGGGCTGCATGCTCTTCCTGGACCCTTAACTCTAGACCCTCTGCTGAGGACAAGAGGTCAGGGTCCTGACCCCTTCTACCAACCTTAGCACTTCCGGAAGGTTCCCGTGCTGTTTTCAGCTGGGCAAATATAGCATTTCCATGTAGATTTTTTAGGAAAAGAAATCACCTATTCTTGTGGAAACGGGATGGGATAAACATATGCAAAAGTGACGCAGACCAGAAGTGGACAGATCAGTCCTTCCTACTGCTTTCAGATGCGTTTCTGCAGAAGCAATTATACAGGCATTGCAAAGCAGACCGAAATGATCTCCTCTCAGACGCAGATCCAAATAGTATGTGTTTGGATGCAGATCCAAATCATGTTCTCTGCTCCAGTGCCTCTGATGGCTAAGTCAGGTTTTTTCTTTAATCCAAAACTGGAAAAATGTACCACACAGCTCTGTGTAATGTTCAGCATTAGTCTCAGACAGAAGACCTTGAAACAACATGGGCCAATTTTTTGTAGTCCAGGGACACCTGCCAGTCCATATGCAGAGTATGTTAGGTTATTGAAAGAACTTCACAAAATGAATTACAGTCAGGTGTGATTCATTGTCTTGGCATTGTTAATAGCGTAGAAGTGAGTCAATCTTTGAGCTTAATTTAATTGAAAGTGTCACCTCAGGAGATAGCAGCTGAGTTAAAGATTTTGGCACATGATAGTCTGCAAAAAAGGGGATATTTCTTTTTTGGGAAAGGTGCATGTATGTGAGACGGGAGGCATAATTAGTGAGTTTAATTTCTTGTCATGTGTGTGGAATTGATCGAGGCTGCTGGTTCCTTCTTAATGGGCAAGCCCGACTCCTGGACTTTTGTTGATGTAGTATTTTCCCTTCTTGCACATTCAAAAAAGAACACAAAATACCATACACGGAAGGGCAAACGGGAAGAAGAGGGGCTGTAGTGCAGCAGCCAAGCATGCTCTTCCCCACAGGCGCTCACAGGCCCTATCTTTGGCAGCTCCAAGTTGGGCTGGGGAAGACCCCTGACCCGAGGAACCATGGTAAGTTGGTGCAAAAGAAGGGCAGATAACCTCAGATGCCCGTTTGTCAGACCTGGAACCCACTGCTGGCTAGGCCACCCCACCCCATCGCACCCCACCCCGTTGCCCAACAGCTGCCAAAATTCAGCAGCAGACTGTTCCCTTGAAACGTTCATACTTACCCAAAGTTTGAACTTTCTCTTGAAAGCAGACTTGAACTGGGCAACTCTTCAAACAGAAAGCACCTTGAAAGGGAGATCAGATGGCATGCGCTTAGGCAGGATCAGAGTCCAAAAAGTCACATCAGGCAGGCTTCCACAGATACTGGCGAGGGAGAGCAGAGGGGGGTGGCCCCATGGCATTCCCATCCCTGGAAGCTCTGGCCCTCTGGGGGAATGGGGTTTGTCCAGCGTGGGGAACGGCCAAGGCAATCTCAGACCACGCTATGGCACACAGTAGGGTTGGGTTATGGATTCCAGGATGCCCTTCCTGCAGCATCTTCAGGAGAAGGGCTTGAGTTGCTGAAGATCTCTGCCCCCAAGAAATGGGGAATTCTGCCTCTTTGACAAGGATTGGGTGGCTGGTCCCCCAGGAATCAGATCAGAGCAACCCCTGCAAGATGAAGGGACCATGAATCATAGAATCATAGAATAGTACAGTTGGGAGGGGCTGTGAAGGCCATTGGTCCAACCCCTTGCTGTTGCAGGACACCAAGTTACGCCATTCAGACATCCAGTAGCTGCCCAGTTTCTCCTTGAATGCCTTCAGTGTGGGGGCGCCCACCCCGTCTCCAGACAGCCGGTCCCACTGCCGTATTGCTCTGACAGTGAGAAAGCTTTTCCTGATGTCTAGCCTGAACTTGGGTTTGCGCAACTTGAATTGATTATTCCATATCCTGCACTCTGGTACCAGCGAGGAGAGATCTTGACCTTCCTCTTTGTGGCAGCCTTTGAGGTCCTTATGGAGGGAGATCATGCCCCCCTCAGTCTTCTCTTCTCAAGGCTGAACATGCCCAGTTCCCCCAGTCTCTCCTCACCGGGCACCGTTTCCAAATCCTGAGTCATTTTTGTTGCCCTCCTCTGGACCCTTTCTAATTTACCTGCATGTTTCTTAAATCTTGGTTCCCAGAATTGGGCACAGTATTCCAGGTGAGGTCTGTCTAGTTAGGAGTATAGAGGAACTACTACTTCTCATGATTTGGAAATAATATGTCTGTTTATGCATCTCATGAAGGACTTCTTTTGAGTGGGGCCCTACTTCCCACAGGGAATTTTCTGCCCTACTCTTTTCTTTATTTTTTAATTTTCTTAACATAAACAAATACAGAAAAAAGAAAACTACATGTAAAATAAAGTAAAGTAGAATAAACAATCAATATTGCCAAGGGAATTTAAACAAATACAACCACTACATTCAATTTATCTATCTTTCTGTCATTCAACACTCTATTGGAGTTTTAAAAAGAAAACAATTATTAATCTGTGCATCAACAAATTGTCCAATCGCTTTAAGGCCTCCACTACTTTGAAAAGACCTTCCTCCACATCCTATTAATCATGCTGAGTCTCGTAAAATTTCCATTTATCATTAAATTCTTCTACTGGGCGTCTGTCTACATAGGTCATTTTGCCATCACTGCATATTCTCCTAGTTTATTTCTCCATTCTTCAGTTGTTGGGAGTTCTGATGATTTCCACGTAGAAGCCATTGTAATTCTTGCTGCAGTTGTCATATATTTAAATAACTCCGACATATTCTTTGAAAATGAATATTCTTTTCAAATATTTCAAATATTCTTTGAAAATAACTCTGACATATTCTTTGAAAAGGTCTCTGGCACTTCTGTCCTCCTCGAGAGGAGGTCACTCAGCTTCGGCCACAGTGGTGGTGCTTTCATGATCTCATAGAAACATAAAAGCAGAGTGAGTCGGAAGGGGTCTCCCGGGCCACCTAGTCTGACCCCCTGTTCCAGGCGGCTCCGCTCAAGACATGCCCACCACGTGGACGTCCAGCCTATCCTTGAACACCCGCACCGATGGGGCCTCAGCCACCTCCCGGGGAAGCCCATTCCACCCCCTTGGGGTCAGAGGTGGGTCATTCCCGGCCTTTTGGCTCGGGCCACTCCTCAGTGCTGTTCGTTGCTGGGAGATCTAGTGCGTTCCTCTGAAGAATTCCTCCAGAGGGGCATCAGATGGCCATGCTCTGATCTGAAGATAACTGAGGGCACAATCCTTCCCACATAGAAAAGGCCTTCAGTTCCCATCACATCTCAGCTGGCCTTTTCTCTCTTCAGACCTGAGCAGGAGCAAGACTAGTGCCTGGGTCATCCAGGAATTCATTCAGGAATGCGAATCGCCCGAAGCCATCCTCGAACAAAAGCCTTTGACTTCTCCTGCCCACTGCTGGAGAGCCTCATTCTCCTTCTTCACGCACAAAGGTGCCTTGGTGGCTTAAAAGTTCACTCTTGGCCTTTTGCTTGGTAACGTTTCAGCAGCTGACGTCTGTGCTGAAAGGTGGCAGGCGGGGCAACTTTGGCCGTCTCTGATTTCTGCTTGACTGGGTGGTGGTGGAACCAGGGAAGGAAGAGGGCAAATTGTGGGTTTTTGCTTTGCTTTCTGACCCTTGCCTTTTAAAATCTGCATGGATGGTGTGTTCCGTTCCATAACATGTCTTTTTCTGTGGGAGTTTTGCTCTTGTATTACTGGTGATTACAGAACGTTGCTGTTAACACCGAAGACATTGAAATGGTGAAAGATTTTACATCCCTTGGCTCAGTCATCCATTCAAAAGAGGACTGCAGCCCAGAGATTGGAAGAAAATTGGCGCTTGGAAGGAGCTCAGTGAAGTGCTAGACTCAAGTACGAGGTCCTTTCGCGAGGGACCAAGGCCAAGAGCATTCATAGTGTTGGATTCCCAACCTCCATTCATGGGTGTGAAAGCTGGACCATGAAGAAAGCAGATGCAATGAAAATGGGTGTGCTGGAAACATGGTGCTGGTGGAGAGCTTTGTGATTAACCTGGGAAGACTAAAAAGTTGGTCTGAGATCAAATGAAGCTAGAACTTGTAGGGCCACAAGGCTGGTGGCCGGTTTGCAGGGAAGCCGTATGAGGCGACACTGAGGAAACTGGGTCTCTTCTGCCTGGAGAAGAGGAGACTCAGAGGGGATATGTTGGCGGCATACAGATATGTGAGGGGGTGTCACACGGAGGTGGGTAGAGACCTGTTCTCCCCTGCAGAGGAAGGCAGGACGCGCTCCAATGGAGCAAAGCTCAGGGAGCCAAGGTCCCATTTAGATGCCAGGAAGTACTTCCTGACAGTTGGGACCCCCAGGGTGTGGAATGGGCTTCCACAGGAGGTGGTTGAGGCCCCATCGGTGCGGGTGTTCAAGGATAGGCTGGACATGCACATGGTGGGCATGTTGTGAGCAGAGCCGGCTGGTGCCAGAGGTCCAACTAGATGGCCCGGGAGACCCCTTCTGACTCACTCTGTTTCTATGTTTCTAACTTTCCCTGAAAGCAACAACAGCAGTAGGGACTGTCCTACTTCAGAAGTATCATGAGAAGGCAATTGTTTCTCCAACCATCTCTTTGGAATATTGTCCAGGGAGAAATCCTAGCGGGGTGGGTGGAGGGAATGTATTCAGTTCATTTATTAACATTGCGAAGTCAGAGGGGGAGGCTGTTTGACATGGTCCTTTCCCTTTGGAAGTGTGGCCAGTGGGGATATCAAAAGAGGCCTTTCTGCTTGGGCCTGCGGCATGTGGAACCCCCTTCCACTGGAGGTTCAGGTTTGCCTCTACCTGGCCAATGTCCCATCCTCGTGTGCATACAGTTCTTTTCCAGCAAGCATTTCATGGATCCCTTTTGTGCAGGAGAGGTCTCTTCTCTCAGTCTTGGCTTTTCTTCTAGTTGTAAGTCTGATCGGTTAAAAAACCCGTGCATCCATTCGTGTTGTATTTATTTGTCAGTGTTGTTTCCCCCTTCTGTTGGGGTAGTGAAATGTGGCCACACAGTATTTTGCTCCATGCGTAAGGAGCTAATGCACCCTTCTGTGGGACCCCTGCAGGGTTCCCGGACCAAAGGTAGGCTCTGTCTTCCCGTGGCATCCCACTGTTCAAGACTGGAATGTGGCCGTGTGGATTGTGAGGTAGCCCAGTATTGGCAACAACTTCCAGGACTTTACTAATAAAAACAGAGCAGGGCTGCAATCCCCCAGCTCTCTTTTCTGGCATCATTAATTGATTGAAAGCAGGAAGGGGCATCTTTTTCAGTCCAAGGGTAAAGCTCTCAGTTCTGGCTCACTCTGTATGGCAAAAGACAAAGTGGGTAGGGTTAAAATGTTGATGTTGTTGTTGGTGTTTTCATTTCTGCATTGCCAATAGGCAAAGCTCTCCGTGTGGTTTACAACGAAATGCCAACAAATCTTATCAAAACATGAGCATTTTAAAACAAAACACTAAAAGCAGCTAAAGCAACATACAATGAAATGTTTCTCCATTTGAAACTGATAAGAACTCAACAGGACCAGTCTCTTTCTGTTTGCTCAGAAGTAGGAATGGGTCCCTGGGCAGCTCTTTGAAGTAGCATTGCAGATGCCAGTCCTTTGCATCTCTACTCAGAAGTAAGCAAGATGATCCTCAGAAATAGGCTGGGCTGGACTAAATCGCTTTGCCTCTTCCTCCCAAGCCTCCCTACCCGCTTCTCCTGGAAAAGCTCTCCTCTCCAGTCAGCTCCTTCCAGGGAGAGAAGCCAGGCCTGGGGAAGGAGCTGCTGGAGTCAGATGGTGAGCTGCAAGCTCCCATGCCTGATTTAGGCTTAAGGAAAACCAATGGAACTGGAGCACTTATTTTTTTACAATACATACGATCAGCCCTTAGGAGGATACCCCAGGAAAAGTTACCTGTGTGAAATGCCAAGTCTTGAGCATGCTCCGCAGTGTTCTCAGGTCAACTGCGCCTTCATGTGGATCCATCCATGGGCACCTGAAACACATCCAAACACCCGCTCCGCAACCCATGTTTTAGAGACCCTTTGAGGAGGAAGTACAGATAAAAATCTCAGCATTGGGATCAGAGGAAGCTCTGAGTAAATCACAGAAGTCTTTGACTCTGAAAAGAGAGCCAAGGACACCAGGCAAATCTCTCCTAGGAGGACACTCAAAATGTGGGGGCCACAACTCCAGTTACAACTGGCCTCACTTCTGGCAGCAAGGGAAACTCAAGGCAAGCCTTTTGGGATGATCTGAATACACGGGCAGGCTCATTTTCGGAAAATACCTGCTTTCCAGGTGCAGGCATTTCAGGGTTTGAAATCCACAGTTAGCACTTGGCATTCTTCTTGGAGATGGACTTAGACCCCATACATCAGTTTTAAACCTGGCAAGAAATTCTCCATAGTTCCTAGTTAGTAATGTAGTCACTGGATCTCTCTCTCTCTCTGTGTGTATAAATAAGGTGTAATTTGTGAACAGTCTTCAAGGCCCCGGCACAACGGACTTCAGTAGTCAAAACGTGATGTTCCCAAAGCCTGGACAATTGTGGCCAAATTATCACCAACATAGAAACATAGAAAACAGAGCGAGTCAGAAGGGATCTCCCGGGCCATCTAGTCTGACCTCCGACACCAGCCGGCTCCGCACACGACATGCCCACCATGTGGACGTCCAGCCTATCCTTGAACACCCTCACGGATGGGGCCTCAACGACCTCTCGTGGAAGCCCATTCCACACCCTCGGGGTCCTGACTGTCAGGAAGTGCTTCCTGGCATCCAAGTGGAACCTGGGTTCCCTGAGCTTTGCTCCATTGGAGCGTGTCCTGTCTTCCTCTGCAGGGGAGAACAGGTCTCTACCCACCTCCGTGTGACATCCCCTCACATACCTTTATGTCGCCAACATATCCCCTCTGAGTCTCCTCCAGGCTGAAGAGACCCAGTTTCCTCAGTCTCACCTCATACGGCATTCCCTGCAAACCGGCCACCAACCTTGTGGCCCTACGCTGCACTGACTCTAACCTGGCTGTATCCTTCCTGTAATGAGGGGCCCAAAACTGAGCACAATACTCCAATTGCGGGTGCACCAGAGTCGTATAGAGTGGCAGTAACACCTCTCTTGATCTAGAAGCCACATTTCTGGCTATGCAACCAAGGGTGGCGTTCACCCTCTTGGCCACCGCATCACACGGCTGACTCATGTTTAGCCTGCAGTCGACCAGCACCCCGAGGTCCCTTTCATAAGTGCTGCTCTCCAGCCACTTGTCACCTAACCTGTACTTATGACAGCTATCCCTATGCTCCAAGTGCAAGACCTTGCACTTATCCGCATTGAAGGCCATCCTGTTGTCTCCATAGAGAACATAGAGAAGTCAAGGCAGCCGAAGTGTCTTCCTGTTCAGAAGTGATCCCTCTGTCACTAATATGTGAACCGGGAAAGGGAAAACAGCATCCAAGACACCCCGTTCCCTAAAATGCACACTCTGCTCGATTTTATTTTAAAAATGCAACATGGAATGATTTCTGCAAAAAGCCTCCTTGAAAATTTAAGCCGTCCCAGGGAGTGATTCAATGTGCGGTTTAATCATTGTTATGAACGGTAGATTAAATCATCAGAGGAAAACAGGAAAATACTCGCGGCACCATAGCAACTAGTCGATGCCTCCGGACGCAGCCGCACGGCCCCTTCCTCAGCTCCGGAGCAGCAGTCCTGGCACTGGGAGTGATCACGCATTTGCGAGCAGCTGCACAGAACTGCTGGGGCGGACAAGCCGGGTTTGTCCTCTGCTGGGACAGAAACGTGATGGCAGGGATGTGTTTAATTCTGCATCCCCAGCTAGACGCTACCAGATGCCTAAATTGCAACACCCAGCATCCCCCAGCCTATCCTTGAACACCCTCACCAACGGGGCCTCAACCACCTTCCGCGGAAGCCCATTCCATGCCCCAGGGGTCCTAACCGTCAGGAAGTGCTTCCTGGCATCCAAACGAAACCTTGGCTCCCTGAGCTTTGCTCCGTTGGAGCGCGTTCTGCCTTCCTCTGCAGGGGAGAACAGGTCTCTACCCTTCTCCATGTGACATCCCCTCACATACCTGCATGTCGCTAACAGGCCCCCTCTGAGCCTCCGCCTTCTCCAGGCTGAAAAGGCCCGGCCCCTCAGTCTCCTCATGCCCTAAACATGCAAGTTTCAAATGATCTGTGGCCTAAATCTGCCAAGGAAAGATGCAGAACCCAAAAATATCCCAGCACTTGCCGTCGAATGCCTGGGAGCAGAGGACAGGTGCAACCTGGCACTGGAACAATGATTGTGCTGGGGCCAGGAGGACCTCATTCCAAAATCCGGGGCCCTCACTGAGAAGGCCCCGACCCTTGCTGCCACTTTCCAAGTGTCCTTCACAGGGGGCGCTGGAAGGAAGTCCTCAGATCTTGACTGCAGTGTCTGGACAGGTTTATGTGGACTAGAAGCTTCTTACAGGCACGGACCGTCCTTCTTGGAGAGAAAAGGTTCACAACCCCCAGCATGGCTGATCAGGGAAGACTGTGGTCGTTGGACTGTCATCTGTCATCCCGAATGGCTCTGCTGACGAGGTTCGTCCTGGCTGGTTGAGGGGTTGCTGGCAGTGCTCCAACACAGCTGGATCACACCCAGTGGGGGTGAGACCACCACCTGTCTTCCCTGGTTCCCTTTCCCAGCTGGGCTGAGAGTCTTCCCGAGCTTGCCCTTCCCTGCTGTGACCTGGGAACAACAGGCACCGACACTTGCGGCTTCCCCACATGGGCCCTCTCCATCTCCATCGCTTAATTTACCCCACACGCAATGTATTTATTCTGCTGCCTGCTCATAATTAGCAACCTCTGAGGGTGGTTCTCTGGGAGATCTCCATTTAATTTATCGCTCTGCAAAATGTCTACACTCTTCAACTGGCAGATAATTTTCTTGCAGCATTTAGGGTGGTCCTTCCATCTTCCCCCTCCTTGAAAAAGAGCCTTCCTCAGTTTTCCTGATGTTTATCATTCATGCCATGAAGCGGCCAAATCCAGCGAGATCCGCATCACGGTACCTTCAGCTTTGCCCATCCTCTCATCCTCAGCGTGAGGAGTTCCTGGTCTTTCAGACACAGAGGCGGAGATCAAGATAGTGTTCTGAAATGTGTCTCCCTTCCTGGAATGATACTGTAAATAATTACATGAAAGGATGGACCTAAATAACCCCCCCCCCCCATTTTAAAAGGAATAAAAATGGAGGGGGGGAAAGGTTAAAGACAGGTTAAAGCAGGGCGGGCGGGGGGGACCTTGAGCAGATTTAGGGACAGACTCGTTGCTCATGGATGTGGTTTTTTTGCTTCGGCTCTGCTCATGGGCGCTTCCTGCTCCGGCAAAGTCCCCTTGCCGCTTGACGAACCAGGAGGTCAACTGGGGCCTGCAAGAACCTTCCTTTGAGCTCCACCTCAAATTCAGACCAGTTTCTCATTGTGATCTGCTTTTCTGTTCCTTCAAATGGGAAAAGTACACATTTTGGTATACAGCGTTTTACAGAGCGCACAAACTGTGCTTTTCCCCACCCCACATTGGTTTAAGCATGCGCACACATCTATTTTTGGGAAACCATTAAAACGCACACTTTCCCAAAGTATTCATTTTGCAAATGCAAGCTCAGGGAATCTGCAAAATGTTTTCCACGAAGCAACACTCCCACTCCTGTTCAGGGTTGTAAATAGGGCACATTCTGGTTAAAACCTAATCTAAACAAAATCCTTGGACATCCATAATGGAGCCATAAAAGCCCTTCAAAAGATTTCTTGTATAAATCAATGTGTATTGCTAAGCAGGGTGTTTTAACCCCAAGGCCCCAGTCCAGCCAAGATACCTCATTTTAGAGTCAAAGTATTTAGGAGGAAACAGAACCACCTGTTTCAGTAATGATATATGGAAGCAGAACAGGAAAAAGCAAACTAAACATCTGCTCCCTTTCTCTGCAGCCATATTGGTTCCCTGAATAGGCCTGGGGATGCTCCAAGGGCCCCCGAAATTACATGGCTGAGTGATGTATCACTTCTATTCTCCAAGCCAAGAGCACAAGACCATGTTTCTTGCCATGCGTTTTGTGGAGTTCCTTTCTCCCACTCTTGCAGAGTCTGGCAGTAGGCGCACAGGTCCAGTCCCCATTCCTGGGAGACTGGTGTGGTGGTGACACTGTTTCAGTCAGGAAAACAGTTTTGTTGTCACAGCAAAAGCAGCCCTTATCTACAGAATTTTGGGAGGAAGCTCCAAGGTGCTTCCTGGCAAACTGAAAGCCATAAAACCATCACATGGTTCTAAGATATTATCCTAGCTTTTGGACACCAGGAAAGCTCAGCACACTCCCCGTTGAACTGTAATAATTTCCTTGCCATTCTTCTGGCAGAGCTCAGCCAAGATATCATGGGGAAGGGAAAGGATGCAAACAAACTGGAGGAAGCCAGGTGGGGGTGCCCAGAAAGAGGGCTTTTCAGCGGTGTTTTAGCATTAACTACAAGCACTTTGAACATCAGGAAAACACTGCACGAAAAGCACGTTGAGGGACATCCAGTTTCTTTCCTTCTTCTTATGTACTGTTCCATGTGCACATGTGTGTCAGGAACAGAGAAGTGAGAAAGATGCTAATGAACAGAAGAATTATAAAGCCATGGCAAACTGCCTGCTCAGATTAAGGTTAGACGTTGTTCTAGTGAACCTGAAATTCAGGAGGACTATGGGCCAAATGCAAAGGCGCAATCAGGTTAGTCCGCTTTAGGGCAGAATCTGAGCTGGGGAGCTAGCCAGATAGCCAGATGTGCTGCTTTACATGGGACAAGCCTCTGGTTGAAGGGCTGACCTCTTCTTAGGGTCCTCCGTTTGAAGATCAAGAATCTTAAGAAGGGAAGCCAACAGGCAAGACCTGGAAGTTGCCCACAGCTGGACGAAAGGACAGTAGATGGAGGAGAAGTTTCCACAGCTGGGGACATGTGGATGTTGCAAAATCCGCTCCATCCATGCTCCGCAAATTGCAGGCGTCTTTCGCACCATCGTCCTCACATCGATGGAATGGATTCTGTGCAAGTGCATTTATGTGCACGTGCATGAATTTGCAGTTGCAAATTGGTGCTCCTGAAAGTGCACGTTCCCCACAGCATCCGAAAATCTTCCCCAAATGTGTATGTTGATGCGTTGCATCATAAGAAGGTGAAGACGATTGTGCCAGGGAAAGTTGAGGGCATAAGAGGAAGAGGAAGGCTGATGAGGAGATGGCTCGGTTCCATCAAGGAAGGCAGAGTCTTGAGCGGACAAGAGGGGTACCTGAGGCAGAGCATCTTGGAGGTCTTTCGTTCACCTGGTTGCCATAAGTCAGAGATGGGAGCCCATAATGACAGCGACAAATGCTCCACTCTCTGCTGAGAATGAGTCCCCGTGTGATTTCTGGCCTGCAAGTGCATGGAATCCATGGGATATGGGGGAAGCTGGTCCGCCGAGGATTCCATGGCTCGGGCTCTTGGAATTCTCAGCTCATTTAGGCTGTTGCTGATTTCTTTGACGTCCCTGCACACAGCTCACCTATCACAGTCCTCTGCATTCTGCGCATACAAAGCTGCTTACGAACTTTCAGTGTGTTCCTGTATCCTCTCATGTTTCTGGTTTTCTGGCGACCCACGCCCCCTTTTTGCAATGTGTAACTACTCCCCGAGAGGAAAGCAGCTGGAGAGGGTAGTTCAAGGAGAAATTCGGCTGGGGAAGAAAAGATAAAAAATGCAGCTCTCCCTGCACTGCCATTTCTGTGCTGCGAATTTGCTTTGCAAACTAAACTTTAGAATGGAACCGTGTGGTCCCATCGTTGTTCAGGAGTACCAACTCTGTGATCTCCTGGTGTCTTTTGCTCAGGAAAGGGGGCTCAGGACTTTGCAGATCTGTGCATGCGGAAGGGAACTTTCCCTGAGTTTCTTCAGCAGGAGGAGAAATTCTTGCAAAAGTTTCTCAAGGGTGGAGCTCACTGTTAGCAGTGGCAAGAGCAGTTTTCTCCCTGTTTTCCTGGAGAATTCTGGGAGGAAAAAGGCAGTCCCCATTATATTGACTGACTGACTCACCGATCAATCAATCAATCAAAATGGTGGAGGGTATTGGAAGAACGTTCTGCAACTTTTCTGAAGGGGTTAAGGGATGGGAAGAAACTTCTCAGAGGTTTTCTCAAGAAAGAAGTCTTTTGAGAACTGTTTGGCTCAGTTCTGCCTTCAGCGCTGGGAAGTTTAACCAGTAGCTCCTTCAACTATTAGAAACTGAATAGTGGAGAGGTGTCCCCACCCCCCAAGAACAAAGGTGCGCTCGTGTAATTGGAGGTCTCCTCTTAAGTCATGGACCTCATTGCAGTGGGAAGGCGAATGCAGCCTCCACCACATGACAAGGAACCGCACCGGATCCTCCCTTGGCCACAGACTGGTCGATTCCCTTCCAGTTGGCCCTGGCCGCTCCTGAATTGCCTCCAGCCCAAATCATAAACTCCACACTGCGTTTCTGTTTTATGGCTCTGCTAATGTGGGGATGGTGTGAGGAAAGGGGATCTTGAGCCATGCTTCCAGAACGCTACAGCTTTTGGTTGGGCCCACAGGGAGTGGGACCTTCTTGGGGAGCTTTGGAGGCGGTTGTTGAACACTTTGGACCTGCTGCTCCGCACTGGGCCCTCCAGTTGCATTGTGGAATCGGAGAAAACAGCTTGTCAACATGTTTTGGGCAACTAAAGAAGTGCCTCCAATTAATTGGACTAACAACCCACGTAAGCATTTGCAAAGACTGTGAATGACAGAGGTCATGTTAGAAAGGTGAAATGTGGGGTGCCCAACAAAGCGTTGCTTTGTGGGGTGTGAAGTTGCTCAGGAGTTGGCCGCTGCATGCTCAGTCCTCGCAGGGATGGTTTTTGGACTTCCTCGTTTATGGTTCCCCTCTTTTTGTACTTGAATAGTTGTTGTGGGTTCTTTCATGCCTGCAGTTATTTCCTTCTTGCATTTGAACCATCTTTGTTTGTTTGTTTGTTTGTTTGTTTGTTTGTTTATATATATAAAGCTGTTCTATGTCACTCTTCAGCCAGAGAGGGTGCCAGAAGGTCTTACATGCGATCAGAAATGAATAAAACAGTTCCTTCCCATGGGTTTAAATGCTACAGGCATGACACAAAAGGAAAAAGTCATGGGGAGGGCAAAGGAAAACAAGCATCATTAGACATTGGCCTTGAATGTTGTGAAGTCACTTTCCAAAGCCAAAGCTCTCTGGGCAATTTACAACACATAAAATACAATTTAAAATACAAACAGGAACAAAAGCATCTTGAAAAGATTACCATGCAAAAATTAAAATCAAATTTAAAACAAATGTTAAAAAGCTACAATAGCTCTCATCATAAGACCTGAATAAGCAGCTAAGAAGCCCAAATATAATAGTATTTAATTAATTGCCCTACGCTAGAGGACAGTCCTAACATGGCACTGAAAAGTTGGCATCAGGGAGGCTCCAATGGGGGAGATTGGTCCAGAACTGGGGGGGGCCGCTATTACAAGGCTCTGCTCCTTCTTGCCACCAACTGAGCCTCCATCGAGGCAGGCCCTGAGTCACACAGTGGCCAGCAAGAATGGAAGCTGTTCGCAAAGACAGTGTCCTAGAGGAATTCCTCTCTCAGCAAAACTGACCGTGAGGCCCTGCAGTTCAGCACGAGGAGAACTGCGACTGCATGCCGGCCTTTCTGACCCACGGACCCTCCACATGTGTGGAGCTGCAATTCCCAGTCGCCCGTGCTGGCTGGGGAGCAGGGATTGGTAGTCCAGGGCACCTGGAGGCTGGTGCATTTGCTTTCCCCTCCCTACATGCGCAGGGACAAAGATCTTTGGAAACAGCATCTGTGTGCCATGTGAATGTCCATTGGAGACAAGCCAAGCATGCAGTCCCAGCTGCCCTGTTTAACCTATATGCAGATTTAACGGGCAGCTCAGCCAAAACAAATAGGGTGAACTGATTTTTTGGTGTGTTAAAATTGGGCATCAGTGAAGTTGGGTCAGAACCAATCCTGGTGTTTAAGAGAGAGTGCCTGGTATGGGCACCCTGGGCTATTTCACTCCATCCCCTTCTGTCAGACCTTTGAGAATTATCATCCACACGGGAGACTTAAGGAGCTCTGTGCAAGTCTCAATACACTTTGCGCTCTTGTGCTTAAACTAGAGATGTTTGCAAGATGCTCCTGAGCCGGGTTCTGGGGCAGCGGTATCTTCATCCCACTCCTTGTCCAGAAAAGGCTCCCAGCTTGCAATCCAACTCAGACACAACACGCGAGGAAATAAGGAAGGGCAGGGAAGAGGAATGGAAGAAAAACCTCCATTGGCCACCTGCAGGCATAGTTGGTGGCGATGAGCCCCTGGGTGTGGCTGCCGGCAATAGCAGCTGCAGGACTGTGCCAGGCAACCGTTAAATCTCCCACAGGGCCTTGAGATCAGGCCACTCCAGAGCAGTGTGCGAGACTGGAATGCCAATGGACCCAGCCAGGCGGTGGTCTCCAGGCTGGGTTTTCCTTGACTTGCCCAGCTTCTGCCAAGATGCTGCTCTCCTGGCAGCTGACTAAGAGTCTCTCTTGGTGAACCGTTGGCCTTTGGGGTAGAGGGGCTTCCCCAGGCCTGTTTCAGATGGCCAGCACCAGCAGCCTGAACACCCTTGCGCTGTTCTAAACATTCTGTTTAGCGCCTGATCCTGCCTCGCCTTGGAAGCCAAGCAGGGTCAGGCCTGGTCAGAACCGGGATGGGTGACTTGAGCGTATGGTTTCGTAAACTGCCCAGAGAGCTTTGGCTATGGGCAGAATAAATATGTTGTGGTGGGTGTTGCTGCTGTGGTTATTCTCTGTCCAAGTGGCTATTGACAGGTCGCGTCGGCCGTTCTCCCATGTCCTGCAACCCCTTCGCACTCCTCGCCGCAGGTGGACCCAGTGTGCCTGCCAGCGCCATGCACCGACCTCGCACACTGTGCCCGCCTTTTCCAGTCTGGTTCTTCTTCCCTAGGCCTGGAAGGGGCACAAAGAGTGTTTGAAGCCTGAAATATTGCAAACAGATTGCAAGCATATGCGCTCCGCCTGGGGGAATTTCAAGATCCTGCCATGCATAACAATAAACGTAACGTTCAAAACCACATTACAAAAACGAGGAAAAATAACTTTTGCTAACAGCCCAGAGCTATTTTTTAAGAGGTGGAAGGAGGCAGATGCCAGCTGTAAGTTGGGTGGCTTTCAGGCTGTTTATAAGAATCCTGTGCAAACCCCACGGAGCAACAGATTGTGTTGAGTACCATACTGGTGGTTAGGACAGGAAGGAGCTGCCGGCACATGGGTGAGTTTTTCTTCCCAGTGAGCCAGCCACTTTTGCGCCCTTTGGTTTGCTTGCTCTGCAGGGAGAGAGCCGATTTCACAGAGCTGCCGCAGTAATCCAGTGCCCCAAAATCTGTATTAAAGAGAACTGAGGGGCTTGTATGCATGGCTGCATCAAAGCGATTTTCTGTGGTGTTTTACTGATGCACACAAGTCTTCCTGTGATGCTAAACGCCACATCCAAAGATCCAGCCACACGTAATGCACATGCGTGGCGGCCGTGAGCACCAATCACTGGGAATAGGCAGACTATAAATAGATGAAATACAAGAATATCCTTATCGCAAGCAAGGATCTCCGTTTAAAAGAATACTGATGCAATTGCCTATCAACTTAGATCCACTGTTTCTCAGGCACCATCCCTGGCCAGGGTTTTATCAACGTGTGTTTGAGCACTGGATTTATGGAAACCGGAACAGGATGTGTGAAGAAAGCTGTGGCAAACTCCAGACACAGAGAAAGTTGCACAAATTTTGGATTTTTAGAAAAAGAACAGATGCATGAGTTCCACTTTGGAAACAAAATGAACGCATTTGAAAAGGAAAGATTTGAGAAGCAATCAAAACTGGGATAATTTGGGCAGTATCTCTTATTAATCCAGCGAGGCATAGTGATTAGAGAGTCGGACTAGGACTCGGGAGTTGCGGGTCCAAGTTCCCACACAGGTATGAGGCTCAGTGGGACACTGTGGGCAAGTCACAGCCTCTCTCAGGCTAGCCCGTCTTGCAGGGTCCTTGTGAGGATAAGATGGAGAAGCAGAAGATTATGTGCGATTGCTTCCTTGCAGGAAAAGGCTGAAGGGGGTATAGTACGTAAATAAATAATTTCCGTCCAGTCCCAGTTTGAGTGGTTCTGAAAGAAGAGATGCATTGCCAGGAATAGGGAATGAAAAGGGGGCATGGATTTTCTTTAAATTTGTATACATTAATTGATATGTAGAGATGCAAATTGGAAATAGACATCTTCTTTGACATGGAAATAGATTGCACCCCAGTGGGGAAGACTGTGACCGCTTCCTCTGCCACCCAAGTGCAAACTGTCGACGGCCCATTTCAAGGTCCCTGCGATTTCTTCTGGGGCTTCTTTATCTTTAACCCAGACTCAGACCAGGCAGCCCTTCAAGCAGAGGCTGCCTTCAGGTCAAGGGCTGTCCCCTAAGGCCCATCCAAGCTCTGATGTGGGTTGGGGTGGAGTTGCTTAGGGAAGCCAGAGCGGCCTTTGTTAAGAATGGGCTGGTACACTTGAGAAGGGTGAGGAGGTGGAGGATGAGGCTTGAACTGCAGTGAATGAAGCATCCCCCAGCTGATTTCTCCCTGCAATTTCTTCGATCATTTTCACTGTTGTTAGCCGTGAAGTCGCATACGGCCCATCACGACCCCATGGACATTCTTCCAGGCCTTCCTGTCCTCCTCCATTCCCCGGAGTCCACTCAGGCTCATGCCGACTGCTTCAGTGACCCCATCCAGCCACCTCATCCTCTGCTGTCCCCTTCTCCTTTTGCCCTCAATGGTTCCCAGCATCGGGCTCTTCTCCAGCGAGTCCTTCCTTCTCATGAAAGTATTTGAGCTTCATCTTCAGGACCTGGCCTTCCAAAGAGCAGTCAGGGTTGACCTCCTCCAGGACTGACCAGTTTGATCACCAAGGGACTCGCAGGAGTCTCCTCCAGCACCACAGTTCAAAGGCCTCAATCCTTCGGCACTCAGCCTTCCTTATGGTCCAGCTTTCACAGCCATACATTGCAACTGGGAAAACCATGACCTTGACTATACGTACTTTTGTTGGCAGGGTGATGTCTCTGCTTTTTAGTATGCCGTCTAGATTTGCCATAGCTTTCCTCCCCAGGAGCAAACGTCTTTTAATTTCTTGGCAGTGAGGTAAAAACATAGGAAATGGCATCATAGGAAAAAGGCTAAGACCTTTTTATTTAAAACTTATTTAATGGCTAAATTATTGTATTAATTAGGATTTTAAAATTTTTAGCCAAGAATGCACCGGGGGTTTTTAAATGTTGTTTTTTTTCTTTTAAATTGTTATATTATTATTATTTATGTATGTTCTATGTGTTCTTTGTGAGCTGCCCTGGGGCTTTGTTGCGATGGGGGCGGCATAGAAATGTTTTAAATAAATAAAATCATCCTGAGTGTAGAACCTGGATATGGCATGCGAAGTTGGGGCTGCACCATTGAACAGGGACGGTTGCTCTGCTGTTGGTAGACTTTTCCTTTTAGGAGCAGGCACTTACCAGGATGGGCAAGCTGGATCTCCCCCTCTCCCGCCCTCCAGCACTGTGGCCAGTCAAGCCCTCTGTAAGTGAAATGGTGCCATACAGCAAACGGTCGCTTCTTATTTACCCAGAGCTGCTGTCCAAAGTAGAGGGGATCACATCCAAATGAAGGCAGAAGTAGAGGCTGGTTGGGCTTGGGAAGCATTTCCAGCAGATCTAAAAAAGAGCCTTCATCAGGGGCCATCAAGCTGCAAAAGCCGCACACGTCTCCCGCATGTAAAATGCCATTCCTTGCTCTTACCGAGGTGCACCGACAGCCGAGTGCTGAAAAGTCAGCCCCATTAGATCAAGGTTGTTAAACGATCCGGAGGCCCTGACGTAAACCTCGGAGGAGAGAGGAGAAACGAAAGCAGCTGAAACGGAGTTACTGGAAGGAGAAAAAGGCCCATGTGAGGTGGTGGTGAGAGCGCTGGCGAGATTCTCTTCCCTCTCGGCCATGACGCTCCTTGGGCAACCTCGGGCCAGTCAGGCACTCACTGAGCCTACCTCATACGGCTGTTGTTGTGAGGATAAAACAGAGGAGGAGGAGCTGTAAGGTTTCTTGCAAGAAGAAGAAAGGTGGGGTGTACATTTAATGCAATAATGGTAAGTAGTCCTTTAGCTGTTAAAGAGTGCAGAAAATCCTCAAGTGCCGAGTTTGTTACCTTCTTTTGAAGCCGGAGAATTTAATAGAGTGTGGACATCACTGAATATTGGACCCTTCTCTGGTACAGCATTTATTGCTAGCGATGTGTGAGGGGCCTGGGGGTTGGAATCTTTCAGACTCGTGGGCTCTGTTCCCTGGACTCCGGTCCACTTTGCCATGGCCCTTAAACGTGGCAAGCCCTCCTGCCCCAGAGGCAAAAGGAGGGCTGCTGAGGCTGGCAGGAGCAGTGCCCCATGCGACGACCGGCGGTGCCCCTTGGGCGGGGGCAACGGACAGGGAAGGCCGCCGGTTGCGTAACCGGGGCTCCCCAGGCATGTGCAGGCGCCATTCACTCCGCTCGCTCTGCAAGCGGATGGAGCACATGAGGATGTCCGTGGATGCTGGAGGAACGGGTGCTGAACTGGCTTGTCCCGACCCTAGCAGAACCTTCCCCGAAAAGGAGTGATAGGGACTCGACAGCAATCGCGAGAACAAACAAACAAACAAACAAACAGGTTCGTAGGGAAGGTTGGATTTTTTTGAGCCTCCGGAATGTATTAATAGACCAGCCAGGACCGCTGCAGGTAGTGGTCTCCACAGCCAACCACAAGATCTTAGAACATAAGAGTGTTTTATAGATTCTGAGTCACGTGGGCCCAGCAGTTGGTGATGAAATGAGGGGAACACAGTCAGAAGACGGTGAGAGGTCTGCAGAGGGGGCTCAGCACAATGGCATTTGATTGCGGGAGATTAACATAACACTGTTAATCTCTCTGTTAATCTCCCTGTTCCTCATAATCCCTGAGGAACAGGGATTACTGTGGGTCTTGGCATGCAAATGAGGGTGATTGCAATGCTGCTAACCTGGCTGTCTTATCAGCCCTTAGCCTGGCAGTTTCTTGGGGAAGCCATCAGGTCCCACTTCTCAAAGTAACAGCAAATGCCAAACAATAACCTGGCTTGGAATTTTTGGGTGTTTTCTGAGAAAGGAGTGCAGGTTTGATTTGATAACACAAAGGCACATAAAAGCAACTTTTCTCTACCAGGTTTTATCTGAATTTTCCCAACCAAAGCAACTCCCAGGCACTGCCAAAACCGATTTCTGTAAGATGCATCGGCTGTAATGTACCATCAGCAATAAGGATATCCTTATTAAAGACACTCAGCATCCCCTAAGATGAACCTTAAGGCACTTAGAAGTGACTGGTAGTTTCCAACATGGTGATCCACGGATTAGGCATTTGGTGGTGCAAAGCTCGGGGAACCAAGATTCAAGGTGGATGCCAGGAAGTACTTCCTGATAGTGAGGACCCCAAGGGCATGGAATGGGCTTCCACGGGAGGTGGTTGAGGCCCCATTGGTGAGGGTATTCAAGGACAGGCTGGACATGCACATGGTGGGCATGTCGTGAGCGGAGCTGGCTGGAGTCGGGGGTCAGACTAGATGGCCCGGGAGACCCCTTCTGCCTCACTCTGTTTCTGTGTTTCTCAACTTCCCAAACATGTGCGGGGGTTCAAAAAGGCTGAGGACCCCTGCTGTTGCCTTTGAAACATTTCTTTTTTGTTCACCACTTCTTCTCCTGTTTCCAGCCCTTCATGGTGCCATTTCACGCTGCTCTGTCCCATTCATGCTCCAGAAGCAAGCTGACCCCGTTGCACAACATCTCTTTGCCAAAGCTGTGGGCCTCAAGTCTATGGGCTGATTTATAAGTGGGGGGAATGTGTGGGGCAACCATGTTGCAGGGTGGCGCCCCTGCACATTTAGGAATGTGGTGTCTGAGCTGCTTGTCCAGAACCAATTGGGACTTTGGGCCAAAACTGGCCACAGACCTTCCCTGGAGTGAAAGACGTCCCCTTCTGGTACTTCCTAAGTCGGTCCCCAGGATCAATGCATATCCTTATCTTGTGGCAAAGGACTTTGCAAAATGTAGGCATGTGGGTACCGCATACAGCAGAGCTGCTCAAATAAATAGCTCTAGAGAAGGCATCAGTTTAGTCTTTTAGACCACCATGTATAATTTGGCCTGCAAACATCTAATTTTATTCCCTCCGCATCTGGAAAAGGGCAATCTCGTTTTGGGAAAGTGGAGTTGCTTATTGGAAGGCAAGGGGCGTTGCACCTTCATCCCGGGAGCTGGATTTTGGAGAAGGTCTTAGGGGTTGCATTCCGTTGGGCACAGCCCAGGCCAGAAGTAAGTCCAAAAATACCAGCACTTCCCCCCTTTGATCTCTTCCTGCCTTTGGAGAGGAGGCATTTTAACCTTTTGGAGTTGGGGAAGAATTCAGAAAAGCCAAGAAACTACCAATCTGGGAGAAAGGGAGTGTGGCCATCTCGAGGCCCTCCGATGGATGGACTGGGATTCCTGAAGGGATGGATTTGCCCCAAAGGCCAAACGATGTAACGGCTGCCGCTTCCCCTGTTACAAAGAGTAGTTTTAAGGACTTCAGCAGTAAGGCACCTTATATAAAATAGTAAAATAGGTACATTTCTGCTCTTAACGCAGTAACAAATGTTCCAAAATGGCTTTGCCAAAGGGTATGGGATTTTCCAGGATACATGTTTCTGGAATTCTGCAGTACTTTATTGCACATAATTGAGTTTTTCAGAGCAAGGCGCAATGAGCTTTGTGCATGTTGAGAACTTGTTCAGTGAAATGCACTGGGTTCTCCGGCTCTTCTGGACAGATGTCCCCACCCTGTGAATGGGCAGAGTGAGGAGAGGAGCTGAGCCCCTGGGGCCACAGATGCCATCGTCAAGCCGTGTTTCACGCCTTTTCTAGAGGCCAGGTGCCAGTCAATGAAGCATATTCCCTAGTCCAGAGACAACGCAGTGGAGATGTCTCAGTCAGCCCTCAGGATACCCAGGTAGATTGGAATCTAGGTTCGTAGAGAAGCAGGTGGGCCCTTAGATGGCCAGGTTGGAAGCTGCGAATAGGGCCCAGCATGCAAGGGGCAATAGGGTCAGTCGGCGTGGTCCCGACACTGTGTACCAGTGTCCAGTCCAGGCCCCCCTTTTGCACTGGGGGCAGCTGCTGGGAACTCTTCACAGGTAGCCCCACGCAGATCATGTGGCTGCAGTGCAACCAAGGTGTGGCTAAGAGTTGCCAGAATCATGGCTGGGGATGACCCTGCAGCTCTCTCAGCCCCAGGCCAGGCCAGGCTTCTAGGCCCCCCTGCCCCCTCCTGGCCTGTCGGTGCCTCCTTTTGTCTGGACTGGCCAGGAGGGAAACAGCCCAAGCTTGAATGCGGTGCCCTCTGGGAACTCCAAGGGCTCAGCTTGGCTGACGCAGCTTTCTTTAATTATTATTGTGGAATTAAAAGGCTTTGGAGGTCTGTTCCTGGAAGGCAGGAATGCCAGGGCATGTGGCTTGAGCTGTTACCATCGTAATTTCCCCACAATGCCTCTGGGCCCTGAATTGGCACCACCGACGGATGTCCTGCCGGGGAACAGAGCGATTGAGGGAAATGAGGATGGCTGCTGCGGCCACCTGGCTTAGCTCTCCCTCTCCCAGTGCTGGCTGGTGCTGTGAAGGTGGCTGCAGCCTTGAAGTGCCCGCCCCTGTTTCCTGTCTCTGCTGCTGCCAAGCTCTTCCTGGAAAGCTTGCCACAGGGACTGGCTACCGGGACAGTGCCGAACGGCAGCTTTCCCGGGCCTCCCCGAAACCCCAGGCCAGCTGTGCAAAGGCTCAAGGATGGAGAGGAGGCCTCACAAAACCCTTGTGCGGAGAAAGCTTCCCAAAATCCTGGGCCATAATGTGTTCCAAACCTCTTTGGTACTCTGCGGCCCCAACTCCAATATCCAGTATACTTGGCTGCCATCCAGCACATTTGTTGCCGGTCTGAGTCAGGCTTTTCCTTCAATTCCCTCGCCTCTTTTCTTGACGAAGCTGCCTTTTTCCTCTGGAGCGCTCTTGACATGCCTCCAGTTTGCAGACCCCTGGATCCAGGTGTCCGAAATGAATGCAGACTTTGTATAACTCAGAACCTGGAGGCTGACGGTTGTGCTCCTTTTCCCTTTTAATGCATTCAAGACGAAGCAATCCCGAGGAGATGCCTGGACAGTATATCAGCCCGGGTTCACGTCCCCCGTTGACTCAGCATGTTTGAGATGACTCCTCGACCTTTGTCTGGTTCAGAAGGAAGAGGCAATAACTTTCCAGTCACGGCAGTTTGGGGGAGGCAGGCCCCCTCTCGATGGCCGTCCCAGCTGCGTGCATGCAGGGACTTCCACACCAAATCCTCCCACTGTGCTTCCTCCCTCCCTCTCCCCATTCACTGTCCTTGCACTTCAACCCTGGGAGAGTATTTCATTTTCTTGTGCTTAGCGCCGATGCGTCAGCTGCACACATTTTCCAGGTGAGCAAAGACAGAGGCGAAGCCTTAATATGCTGCAGAGCTGCAGAAAAACCTCAGTCCGAGATGCCAAGTTCCCCTCGCACCCCTGATCTGCCCTGGCTTCGCTTTGGGAAGGCGGTCTTTGCTGCTAGCACATGTTGGTCTTCAGGGTTCAGTTCCCTCCACCCAGCAACCTTTGCCTTCCAGATCTTATTGGCCCTCCTCTCCCATCATCCCCAGCAATAATGGCTGGTGGTCAGGGATGCCGAGACTTGCATTCCCAGATCTCTGGAGCGTGCTGGACTGGGGAAAAGCAGCTACTGTAGAAGTTAAACCCCACAGTGGGTCAAGGTGAAGCGTCTACTTTAGCAGACTGTTCTGGTCTGCAAAGCCCAGAGGGCTTCCTGTGTATCTCCCATCTAGTTCAAGACAAAGCTTTAAGAAAAAGCATCCCAGTCTCTTGCACCCCATAATATTTAATGGCAGGTGAGCAGGCCATTTGAAATTTTCCCCTGTGAGGAGAGTTCGAATGATGCTCCTGGTTTTATGGAGATTGGGCCCTTTGCTGGCTGGATATATAGCGAAGGTGAGAACATTTTCTCCTGTCATCAAATTCACAGACATCGAAAACTTCGAAGGCATCTCGGGGTGTAATCCTGTGCAAATTAGACAGAAAGAAGTCCTGCAGCTCCCCACAAAGCTGGCTGGGGAATGCAACATGTTGTGGGAGATTCTTCCGCCCAAACCTACCTAGGATCGTGTCCTTAGAGGCCATTTGGTCTTCACGCAGGCCCTGAAATCCCCAACGGAGGGTCATCCAGCTTCCGCTTAAATATCTCTAGTAATGAAAAAACCCACCACCTCCTGAAGCTGTCTGCTCCACTACTGAACTGCTCATTCATTACGTGGAGAGTTTCTCCTAATCTTCATTTGACATCTGCATCCCTGAAATTTCCACCCACTCTTCCAGTCGTGCCCTTGGAAGTGAACAATGACCACTCCTCTCGGCAGCTGCCTTCCTGCCACCTCTCCTTTCCAGGTGAAACACACCCAGCTCTTTCAGCCATTCCTCCCAGACTTGGTTTCCAGACCACGCTCTCCTAGTCTTCCTTCCAATGAGGTGCCCAGAGTGGAAGACCTTAGTCCTGGGGAAAGCAAGGGGGAAAGGTCAAGAAGGATTATCCAGATGTGAGGACTGGAGCAGTGATGGGCAGGGAATGCATTTTTGCTTCTCTGCAACCTGCATCAAACTGGGGCAGAGTTGGGATGATGTTCCAGGGAATCCATCCCTGTAGCATTTGCAAACTTCTTCACTGTGGCATGTGCAAACTGCTTTTGGCGAGGTCGTAGAAAGTGAGCTGAGCTGAGCTGAGCTGAAAGGAAGCCCGCAGATGCTGGCAGGGCGAAGGCCGCACCACCACCACCGACCTTCCTCCCCCGTCTGTTGTGTAAAGGCTCATTCCCACAATGTGGAAGAGGGGTGACACGGATGCAGGCTTCGCACGGGGCTCAGTTTCTGGGCAGCGCTGCCCAAGCACTGGGCATGCTCACCAGGAGCTCACAGCTGGGACGAAGTTGACCGGAGTCCAGGGAGCCAAGCCCAGGGAACTGGTTAGATTCCCACCTCCACTTAGATGGGCGGAATTTCGCAATTCTGCAAGCTACCTTGGCTGTGAGGCCTTGGGTTTCTCTGCAGAGGATACTCTGTATCCTTCGCTCAGATTAGAAAGAATTTGCTAGGTATTCCTTTTGCACATTCTCAGGTAGTTCTTATAAGGTGGATGCTATTGGACTTCAACTCACTGAACCCCAACTGATGTAGCCAAGGATGGTGGGAACTGCAGTCCTCAACAACGACTCCGAGGCCCTCCGTTTCCAATATTTCCACCCCTACTGTTTGCTATAACCACAGAAGCAGATTTTTTTTTTTTCAAAAGCGTGCTATGGGAGGAGGAAAGCAAAATAGAGTATTCTGCTTGCATCTATTAGAAAAAAGAGCCACGGATTCTAAAATACCATCTGATTGTCTCTCTGACCCCATTGCCATCATGGGAACACTTTGCTGGATCAAGTTCTGTGAACTGGGAGGGGTTGCCGTGTTTTGCTTTTGGGATACAAATGAAGGAGAAGCTCCCAGAGGCCTGTTGGCAGTATGCTCTTCTGTGATTCCATGTTTTGTCTCCTTGCTCAGCAGTCTGACTTGGAAATGTTTCCTGGCATTCTGCATATCCCAGATCTGGTGCATTGCATAGAAAAGCGCTTGCATGCCAAGGCCGTGCAACATGGGACTTGTCAAGCCAAGTGCACTCCGCGAGATGTATGTGCTTAGCTGACCTCTGCGATTTTGCAGAGGGCTACAAAACGAGTCTGTTGATTGCATTTTGATATGGCTCAATAGCTGAAGTTCTCTTTATTTAAACATAAAATAACATTGACATGGTTAAAACTGCAGTATAAAATTGAAATAAAAGCCAGAGAAAGCCCTAGCAACAGTACAGAGATTTAAAATGCAGTTCAGGATTTAAAGCAGGCGGCAGCTAAAATCCCTGGGAAAATGAGAAGGTCCTTTGGCACCGAGTGCAATGGAGCTGCCGGGTGGGTCTCCCCGGGAAGCTCATCCCAGGGCTGGGGTGCCAGAGCAGAAGAGGCCCTTCTTCTGACTTCTCTTGCCCACCCCAAGAGTCCTGGGGGGCAACAGTAAATGGCCGGGAGCTAAAATCCATTGGTGTTTCTAAACCAGTGTGAGCCAGCTTGGTGTCATGGTGAAGAGCACGGGACTGGGACTCAGGCGGCCCAGGTTCGAGTCCCCGCTCAGCCATGGAGTCCACTGGGTGGCTTTGGGCCACCCAGCCTTCCTCACAGGGTTGTTGTTGTGGGGATAAGATGGAGGAGGAGAATGATGTAAGCTGCCTTGCGCCCTTTGTAGGAAAAAGGCAGGATAGAAATCCAATCAATCAATCAATCATAAATAAATAAACAAACCTAGACCCAGCTTCGTGGAATCTTGGGTCAGATCATTCCCAGCAAACTGCTGACTGGGCTGCTGTGCCTCTGAAGCGCCAGTCCAGCTACTGGGACCCTTCCCCGCCCGAGAGCTGCGGTGAGCAGCATGGAGACACTCTGGCACGGGAGAGGTGTGTGGCTCTGTGGGCTGCCCTCGGGGAAGCCTGTGGGGAGCCGTCCCTGAGAACTGCAGGACATTTCGCTGGAAGAGAGGAACCCAGAGGACTGCACTGTGTGTTTGTTTTCAACCTCACAAAGGCTCTCGAACTTCATGTAAGAAAACAGCAGCACTCGATTTTATTCCTGTTCCTTTATTTTGCAGTGTTGCTTTTGTTTTGATCTTTGAAGCTCACCATAAAGCCAACGCAACCCAAACAAAAGAGCCCTAAGGCTGGATTCAGTTCCAGGTACTCTGACATGGGCCACATCCCAGGGGCACATGGGGCCAAAGGCAGAGAAAGCGCAGAGCACGCAGAGGTAGCCTGAATGCTAGTGGGTTTTAGCTTACAGCTTCTACTGCCAGGAAGCAAGAGTTTGGAGAGGGATTTCAACCTTTTGGAATAGATGGGGGGAGGGGGGAGCCATGCAAAACAGGACCCCCCCAAATTGTGGGTCAGGGGACAGTGGCTGGAGGCACTGAAGGGACTTGGCAGGGCTCACCTTACCTGCAGCAGCACATGGTTCTCTCTCAGCTCTTCTGCAGTCCCTTATCGATGCACATTGGTGAAGCGGTGGGGAAACATGGCACGAGGTTGCCCTTTGGCAAGCAGGACATTTGCACCCCTCTGTCCAAGAATGACGTCCCAGAATTGGCTCACATGGTCCCTGCAATCCATAAAGAAGAGGTCCCGAAATCAGTAAAGGTAGGCTGTCCCACCTTCCCACAAGGATGGGAGTGTGGTTGTTTCCACAGTAACCGCAGGGAACTGAGCAATAACATCGTCTCCCTCTTTGCTACCCCGAGAACCCAGCTCACCCGCCAACCATGACATAACTCCAGAAACAGTCGACACCTGTAAAACCGTGGTTTCTGCCATATGTCTAACAACTTTCATAAACATGTTGGCTGTGACAATAGCTGGCATTCAGCTGGCGAACCTCCTCAATGTTCTCAGAAAAAACAGCGAGGCTATTCAAGGTACATGGAATACGAATCAGGGATTTCTTGAGCATTGGATGTGCCACCAGAAGCGTGGCTTCCAGATCTAGGGAGGTGTTGATAGCACTGCACACGACTCTGCTGTGCCCACCACTGTAGGACTGTGTCCAATTCTGGGCTCAGCATTATAGGAGAGACACAGCTAGGTTAGAATTGGTTCAGTGCAGGGCTGGCAGGGATGGCATATGAGGAGAGGTGGAGGGACCTGGTTTTTTCCAGCCTGGAGAAGGGAGACTCTGAGGGGGTCTTTTAGTGACTTATAGATATGCGAGGGGATGCCATGTGGAGGAGGGCCGTGAGCTGTTCTCCCCTGCAGTGGAGGGCAGGATGCGTTCCAGTGGGGCAAAGCTCAAGGAACCAGGCTTCCGGTTGAATGCCAGGAAGTGCTTCCTGACGGTTAGGCCCCCGAGGGGGTGGAATGGGCTTCCATGGGAGGTGGCTGAGGCCCCATCGGTGCGGGTGTTCAAGGAAAGATCGGACAAGCCCACGTTGGGGATTACATGAGCGGAGCCGGCTGGAGCCAGGGGTCAGACTAGATGGTCTGTGAGGTCCCTGCTTACTTGCTCTCTCTGTTTAATCAAGAGTGCCATAAAGGATTTGGGCTACTTTTTCTCCTCAAGCAAAAGATCCCAGAGGGTATCGCATTAGCTGGTAGAAGGTGCAGGTAACCCATAGGTCGTGTGCCCCCAAGGGAGTGAGAGGCAGATGGACAAAACCCAGGTCTGTGTTGGGGCGGAAGAAGGGCTGCTGAAGCTTAAATTCCTCTGTGTTTGTGCAGCCCCAAGACTGGGCCTCTGAAATGGGGTGCAGGGGGCAAGTTTGTTTTCCGGGGGGCAAATAGTGGCCCACAGCCTGCAAAGACACTTGCAATTCACAGCCCTCTTTCTGGGACATTTCAGATACGGAGGGAAGAAGGCTGGGCTACCACCAGTCAGACCCTGCTTCCTGTCCCCCAGATTACCCTATTCTGCCTTCATGGAAGATCATTTTTTATTTTATTCATTTCATTTATTTTTAAGATCTCGGAGAAGCTGCTGATGCCGTTCCTTTCACTAGTTATGAGTGGTGGAGGTCAATCCCAGGGGAGGTCCCCAGCCCCAAGGGCGGGACGCTGTCTCTCACCTTGGCCTCTGAGGTGCTGTTTAGCTGGGGGAGCATAGGGTTGTTCTGCCCTTGGTGTTTTCACACCAAGGCTGGGAAGAGGGTAGCTCCAGATCAAGAGACCCAGATGTGAGTGCACTGAGGTAGACCTTCCAGAGCTACTGACTCCGAGAGATTTTAATGGCAACCGCAAGGAAAAGGCCTCCAAGGGTGCAGTCCTTTGGCCGCTCAGCATTTTCAGGTGGTGAGGACACAGGACCTTTTGGAGTCCCAGCCCCAAGGTCCTGAGATCTTGTTGCTCAGACTCCAGAGGCTGAGCTCCTGCCCTACGTCACCCACAACTGGGACAGAAAGAACTGTGCCGGTGCCTTCCTGGGAGTGCAAATGCGTGTCCGAGAGCGGGGAAGGGAGCAGCGCTGCCCGCCTTTGCCTGTTGGCACCCCAGCCAGAAATGGCGGCTGTGATGAAAGACACGGGGCAGGGCGTGTGGGCAGAGCAACCGCTGCCGCTGCGCCTCACTCCAGCCACCCCACGCACAGGAACCTCCAAGCTTCCGTGCCTCCTGCGCCGTCAGATCGCCCATAAATTGGGCTGCTGAGATGAAGAGAACGCTGGAGGAAATCCAGGGGATGATTTTTGTGCGGAAGGATTGTGAGCTCAGTTCCGTGACTGAAAAGGATTTCTTGGCCTGAGTTCAGAGGTACCCAGTTCCCAATTCTGCTAGGTGTGCCTCTGCCCTGCACCTGGGCTGGCCGGGGAAGTAAGACTAAAGAGGGAGGTGGGGAAGCATTTGGTTTAGGAAGTCATCCTGAATTTTGAATTCTGTTCCTGGTTTGATGCAAAATCTGGTTAACATTGCTCGAAAAGATTCCTGCACACACACCCTGTTTGCTCTTACCTTGTATTTCAAACATGTTTGCGGAAAAGTTTGGGGCATTCCCTGAAACAAAACAGATCCAGCCGGATAGTTCGTAGGGTCCTAGTTCATGGCCCAAGACATAAACATCTGCTTAAAATAATGTTCTACCGTGGAGAGAATAAAAGGGGGATTAAACTTTTACTTCCTTTTTCATGGCTGCATGTTTGTCAGCTGGAAATTTGATACACCAGACAAACTACCCCTTGCAATTCCTGGCTGGACTATGATTTTGTGTATTTGGGGATCTGATGTTTGGGGGCGGGTGTATGTGGAGTGGAGAAAAAAATCAATTTTATTTCCAGATTTAGAGTCCTGTTTTGCTTTCTGAAGCAGAGGGCATGATCCATTGATTTCAGTGGGAACCCCAAGCATACATTGGCTGAAATTTTCCTGGATGAAGTTCATGGAATTATGATTGATCGATCAATCGATTGGATTTATATCCTGCCTTTTTTCTTGCAAATAATTCAAGTGGGTGACATCATTCTGCTCCTGCTGCTCTCAGTTTTATCCCCACAACAACAACCCTGTGAGGCAGGCTGGGCTGAGAGTGTGCCTGGCGCAAAGTCACCCAGTTGCCTCCGTGGCTGAGCAGGGATGGAACCTGGGTCCCTCAAGTCCCAACCCTGAGTCCTTAACAGCTACACCACACTGGTTCTTTGAGTGTTGCCCAGAATTTCGACCAGAGGTTCTTTCTGTACCCTCAGGACATGATTCCATGGCCTCCCAACATTGTCTGGGAAATTATTGGATTATTTGGAGTCCCACCTCCAAGATCCTGTGAGCGGAGAGTCCAAATGATGTTTGATTTTGCTAATGGGGGGTGTACCCTAATGGACAGCCGCACTCAAGCACGGTTTGGTGTACAGTTTGGAAAATCACATAAGTAATTGCTGGGATCTTCACCCCATCACACTGAAAATAATTTATGGGTGGCACTTGCGAGGCCTCGTCGATCTACTCAGAGCGGGCTCTTGTTGGTCTGGAAGATGTAGATGGATTTCATTTGTGTGTGCAAACATAACCCCTTCAGAGCCCTGAGCACAAAGATGGGCGGGAAGACACCTCTCCAAATGTTCAGAAATTCCCCAACGCTCTTCCTATAGCCTGAAGTACCTGATCCTGCCTTATGCCCAATGTGAAGTGTTTTCCTTGGCGGGCAAAGCCCTAAATGGCTTGGGACCAGGGTACCCCGGTGACACCCATCTCCATATATTCCTACCTGCTCACTTAGAACCTCTTCTGAAGTCCTTCTCCAAGTGAGGTCAAGGCATGGGGGGGGGGGGGGGGGCTTGGAGGAGGGCATTCTCAGCAGCTGTGCCCAGACGATGGAATTCACTCTGCAGGAATGCCTGCCTGGCACCTACTCTTCTGTCCTTTAGATGCCAGGTAAAAACTTTTTTGTTCAAACAAGCTCTTGGCTAATTTATTGTTTGCCTTTTGTTGTCGATTATTTATTTAATTTTGGCTGTTAATTGATTGGTTCTATTTTGTCATGTTGTGTGTGGTTTTGTTTATGCAAGATGGTTTATAATTTACCAATTTTATTGTTTTATACATGTTATTGAATGTGTTTATATGCTGTTTTCAGCATCTGTAAGCTGCCCAGATAACCTTTGGGTTATGGGGTGGTATAGAAGTGGAATGAAATAGTGAAGTGAAGTGAAGTGAAATCTTGGAAGCTAAACAGGGTTGGGATGGGTTGAAATCTGGATGGATGACCTGAGCCCAGCAGGTGGCCGAACTTGATGGCCTCTAGGCCCCTTCCCACACTATGATTCTATGCATTCACACTTGGAAAAAAGTGCATTTAAAAATATGACTTTGGGAGTGAGGGAGTGGCATTTAAAATGTTTCCTTTAAAAGAAAAAAAATATGTATTTGCTTTGTGGGAGAAAAGTGTAGCTTTTTCCTGCAAATTTTAAGCAACCTAGCCATGAGCCTCAGGCCAGAAAGCCCTCCTGGATCCGGCCAAGGTCCATCTAGTCCAGCCACCTGGTTTATGCGGTGGCCAAATGTGGGACGCCCACCAGCAGGACTGGGTGCAGCAACACATGTTCCCCAGCAACTGGCATTCCAAGGCATATGGTGGCTGATTCTGGAGGAGGCATACAGCACCCAGACCAGAAGCCCTTGATCGCCCAGCAGGGAGAGCAACGCACCCCGTGCCGTCCTTGAGGGAGGCGTTTGCAGAGCCAGCCCAACAAAAGCATGCGGGGTTTTCCCTCGGGATTCAGAGTGCATTTTTACTTCTGACAAGCAAAGACATCAGCCGATGGGATCATTCCTGGCCGACCTCAGAACGCTGAGTGAAAGCAGGTCCTCCTGGAAATCAATAAAGGAGCGCGAGACAGAGAAACTCGCTGCGGCAGCTGAGGTTTGGGCGTCTGGCTGAGCAAACGTCTGTGACCTGGTGCTTCAGTTAAGGGATTACCTGCCTTCCAGGGATGGCCACTGGGAAATCGGGAGAAAGCAGGGGTCTCCTTTCAGACACGAGGGGTGTGGGGAGGTGGTGCGTCACAGGGAGATTAGCTTTACATGTGTTCTGTCTTGAGAAAGTTCAGTTACTTCAGCTGCTCTCCTTGGACATGTTTTTTAAACTTTGTGCCATTAATCTTCCATTATTATTTGATGCTACATCAGGGCCCAAGAAAAATTGCTTGCTATTCTTCAACAATTTCAGTCGAAAAACACTCCTCCCACTACAGTGCTCAAACATTTTCCAGCACAGCTTCTGTAAATGTTTGCTTGACCAGGTATACGGCTCACTGGGTCACCCGCTGAAGGCAAACCAAGCAACTAAATAAGAGCCACCTCTGAGAAGCACTCCTCTTCATTTGGGGGAAATGCTTGGGGAGCATTTAGGGTTGGGAAAGGCCTCAGCATAGGGTTAGGGTTGAGCAACCCTCGGTCTTTCCTTCCCAGTGCGATCCCCTGTTGGTTGGGATTATCAAGTGACAAATTCGGGCGGTACATCATTCCCTAGAGGCCTGGTCCTGCTACAGCAGCCTGCTTCATATTTTAGGAATTCTTGGGAAGAAATGAAGCCAAATGAAGGATGGAATGGAGTGACAAAGCATGGGCACAGAACACCAGAAGTGAAGGAAAGCTCACGCTTCCCTGCTCTGCAACTGCACAGGTTCCCTGTATAGGCCAGGACTAGGGAAGTTATGTGTCAATTCTTCTCTCCGAACCAAGAATGAAAGATGCCTCTCTTGATGGATTTCATACACTTCCCCTCTGCCTGGTTCACACGTGCTCTAATCTTTGTTCCTGGGAGGAAATAGGCTGCTTCAGTAAGGCAAACAGTTTTGTTCTCACAGCAAAGCAGCTCTTATCTATACCATGATTTTGGCAGGCTGCTTCCTAGCAAGCTGAGGCCCAAAAGACCCTGGCATGGCTGCAAGAAGCTATCCTGATACTGGGAAAGTTCACCCCACTGCTCACGGAAAGGTCGCAACCTCGTTGCTTTTATTTCCGTAGATCCCATCCAGCACAAGGGTGTTAGTAACTTGGTTTGCATTTGGTGATGGTCATTAGCAAACTAAGCCCATGTCTTCCCTGACTGTTTCTTCAGCGCATCACCATCTTCCTCATCACTGCCTGTTCCTACTTGTCTGCCTTCCACATGAGAGAAAGAAGGAACAAGAGCCAAAGCAGGGGCAGGAAATGGCGCCAGAAACAGGGACCACATTTCCGAAAGTGACTACCACCCCAAGTGGAATTGCAGACATGTTCCAACCATGTGCACCCACATCTTGTTTTCTGACTAAAAGCTGAAACTGGTTACTATTTTCAGAGCCATTTCCCCCTCCTGTTTTCAAAATGACAGTATGACCATTAGCATATGATGTCACCCGCCAAGGAATTTCAGAGTGATGATTTCCCCAGGTCTCCTCGGAGAAGCCAAGGGCTCTGCCGCTGCATCGGAACGGTTCTCTGTCATTAGCACTGGGGTGCCTGGCTGTGGGTGCTGGAAAGACCTGGGACTCAGGCCCCTAGAGCCCCCTTCCCCAAATCAGTCAATCAATGAAAGCCATCCCGGGACTTTTTTTGTGTAGGACGGGGTAGAAATATTTTAAATGAATGAATGAATGAATGAAAGAAAGAATGTTTGGAAACTTCAGCTGGTTCAGAGAGCTGCAGCCCGGCTGCCGAGTGGGGCCGGCTTCAGGGAGCACACAACTCCCCTGCTGCTACAGCTTGACTTGCTCCCGGCCTGTTTCTGGGCACAATGCACGGTGCTGGTGATGATCCTCCATGGCTTGTCCAGGCTATCTGAAAGGCCGTCTTCTCCTGCACGAGCCTGCCCAGGTGCCAAGATCTTCTGGGGAGCCCCTTCTCTGAGTCCCTCCACACCCACAGGTGCAATTGGATGGAATGCAGGGCAGGGCCTTCTTGGTGGCTGCCCCAGACTCTGGAATTCCCTTCCAGGGGAGGAGAAGTTGGTGCCTTCTCAGTTAAGTTGTCGAAAGCAGGCTAAACACTCTTTATCCCAGCAGGTGTTTGGGAATGGTCTGGCCTGTCACTTTGCACTGGACCAATTTTACTATTTATTTATGTAAAACATTTATATCCCGTCCTTTCCGACGAATGGCTCAGAACGGCTTACAATGATTTAAACATATATTATAATAATGCAATAATTAAAACAGTAGATATTAACATTAACATAAAACACATGTCATGAAACTAAAAGAGAAGAAAGGAAGAAAAAGAATACAATGAAAAATAAAATGCGACTGTGGAAAAAATCTTAAAACTTCTAAAAGCCTAATTATTAAAATCACTAATTTTTAATAGTGATTAAAAATTATTTATATCCTTTGTGGTGTTTTTAATCTGGGTCTTTTGTACTATTTAACCAATTTAATGCTACTTTTAATTTTTGCATATTTTTGAATGCTTTAGTCGTTTAAGTTTGTACTGTTGTGAGGTACCTTAATTCTGAATCACTGGGGATGGGCGGACGGAAAGAAATGAATAATCATCATCTTAGTAATTTAAAAAGCACTGATTTGCATGCTGATGTACCTCTGCTCTAAACTCCCCCCCCCCCCCGCCTTCAAAGGCTCCTGTCTCCTAAGGACACCCCTGTTTGTAAAAGGGGATGGATGGATGGGGAAAGAGGGCATTTGCTTTCAGGAAAAATACCTCAGGCAGAAAGATCTGTGGCGGGGGCAAAAAGAGGTGGCACTCCTGAGAGCAGAATCCCAGCCCGTCCGGAAGGAGCTGATGCAACAGAAACCCCCTAGGCTCTGGACAGAAGGGTAGTGGGGCAGGGGGAACAGGCTCCCCCCCCCCAAAAAAAAAAAAAAAAGATCCAGGGCTCCCACACTAGCTGGCCATCTCCCCACACTGCCTCTGCCTGGATCCCTGCTGGAGAAAAGGGTTAAGCATGGGTATGAAAAACACTCCTTCCAAAAACAATCGGAAAGGGGAGTAAATTACAAAGGACATCTTGCATGTGTTGTTCTTTCACTGGGTTCACTGACTTTGGCGTTTCCTGTTTGAAGGCTGAGCAATAACATAAAGGTTGCAATTTATCTTAGTCTGTCAACGTCAAGGACCCCCCCCCCCCCGCCCCCAGTGTGCCTATCTCAGATCTGCCATGCATTGCGCTCCACTTGAGCAGATCTTTTCGCTTTTTTCGCTCTGCAAAGGGCTGGCCGTTCGATGACATCGTTAAGTGCAAAGCACTTAAGCAATTCTAGCCCGGTGGTAAAAAGGTTGATAGACGGCAGAAAGGAAATTGGTAGTTGAGACATGGGTGCGACTTCAAAGCGAACCTCAGCTTTATGGAGAAGACCATGCTACCTTTATTTTTGATTTAATTTTCACATAAACGTTGCTACTAACCTCTTGGGGAAATGTGAAATCTAAGGACCGTTTTTGGTAGCTATTCTGCTTTCCATTGTACGTCGTTGAATCATTTAAGATGCAGTCCTGAACCCGTATTAGGAAAGAAGTACCATTCAGTTAGTGTGTCACTCTGAGGCAAGAATTAGGGGTTCAAAAACAGGGGTGTGGACTGACCGTGTGCTGCTTTGCACCACCTGGATAGTCATGTGAATGAGCTGGGAAGGGCATGACTTCTTGTGAACGAGGATGATGGTTTAATGCACCCAAGCAGGCCAGGATGTGCGAGCCAAGAACACTGGTTGAAAGCAGGGGAGGAGGCAGCGCATGGATGCTACCATCTTAAGAGTCATGTTGCCAAGTGTTACTTCCAGCAGCTGTCAGAATGCCTTTGCGGAGCACCAATTCATCAATATATCAGCATTCCTGTATGAAAGTTACCAGCCACCCAGGACCAAGAAAACCTCAGGTGTGCCTTTCATTCTTGCATATTTGCTCTTCTGGAGATTTCCAAATGGAATGTTGGATCAGTGGAAGGAAAAATGAGTGCGGAAGAAATTATTTCTTGCTCACTGCAAAGGAATAGACATTTTCCCTTGTTTTATTCTGGTCTCAAGATGGTCTTAGCTGTCTCAACAGCCTTTGACTGAGAGGCATGAGAGAAATATTTATTGTACCTGATCAATCGCAGTAATGAAATTAAATGGAGTTTACATCCCTGCAGTGGCATCTCCCAGCTTCTGTTGAGCTGGTAATGGCATATCAGAGCAGAAGCAAGCAACTGGGTTCCCCTTCTGGTTCTTTGGACCACAAGGCCCATTACCCCAAACACTGGCTGTGTTGCCTGGAAGGCTGATGGGGGTTGCAGTCCAAGATATCTGGAGACACATCAGAATGCTTATGTCTGTCTTAAGAGCTACATGGCATATTCAGAAATAAGTATATTTGAATGTTCCCTTTCATTTAAAAAGCAGCAATGCTCAAAAATGCCTCTTTTCAAACAGAAAACTAGCACATCAGGGGCTGCACGGTTATTGTTGTTGTCTTGAGAAGCTTTGCTGTTACCAGTGGAGCGTGTTCCTGCTTAGTTTTGTGATGGCAATTGAAAATGCAAATCTTCCCCTGTCGTCCACAAAGGGTCACACCGTAAGCTCATGCCACATGTTTTGCTGGAGCATAAATCAACTGGAAAAGAAGGAGAGGCGCATGGGTAAGAGCATGTTTCATTTCTTCAGACTGATGCACTTAACACATGAGAGGCCTGTGTCCCAAGGAGCATACAAAGTTTGCCATAGGTGGAGAACAAAATGTCGAGAGGGAGCAAAACTACTGCCTGTGAGGCAAAACTAACCTTTCAGAGCAAGATTTAAGCAAGCTTTCTACTTACTGAGACAAAGGTAACTCTTCCTCCTGCCCACACACTTTTTAAAAAATCCAACTGCAGCATTTTACACTCTTGTAATTTTCTGCTTATGTATTTTGGCTTTCAACCAGAACCTGAGGCAGTGTGCTCATATGGTTTCGATAAAAATACCCCAAACGCAGATGACACATCTTCTTGAACATGTCTTCCTGTAAGATTGGAAGAAGATAGCAAGCAACCCATATTTTATCGGTAGCGGATAGATATCTGCAGCCAACGCCACTGAGGATTCCTGTTCGCTAGGAAAGTATCAGAGACACAACAGCTTGTGGCGCACGTCCCTCAGCAAGTGAGTGAGCTCACGCACATTTGTTTTTTGGGGGGGTCCTTACGGATGGGATACACATGCGTGCATGCACACACATCGTTCGGGAAGAGACCTCTGGCAGCGGAAGATGAATTCTTTTGGGTCCTTTCACAAGGGGTCCCCCATCTTTAGTGCCTCTGTCTTCAAACCAAGGCTTCAAGCTTTGGCCAAGCCTTCTCCGGCTGCCTTTTGCGAGCTTGCTAGCCTGTTAGGAGAGACAGAAACTGACTGCAGGATCCGGATTGGCAGTAGCATGGAAGCAAGGAGGAGAGGTAAATCAGCTGCCAAAGAGATGGATACAAGGCATCCTCCAGATGAGTAAAGAAAAAATACAGGAATGGGAGAAGAACGAAAGATCTCCCCTCCCCTTCCCCTTCCTCCTCCTATTTTCTGTTTCCTGTTTGTTTTGTTGTTTTCTGTTTTCTTTTAACTTGTGCTAACTTTGATAAAAACTAGTAGCACTTCATCCTTCTTTAGTTTCATTATTATGAGTGAGAGAAGAGAAGCTCAGTTGGGAATTATTTTGTTGGACCAAAGCACATTTCTAATTCAGTACTAGATTAATCTGCAGTTTCCGATAAAGCTCATCTTCATTTTTTTATTTTTTATTTTTTGAATGTGTTTTGCTGCTGTTCTTGATAACCCGAAGCGGTTTACACCATCAATCCATAAAGCATTTTGTTTTTCAAAACTGGTGGCGCAGTAGCTTCAAAGCCATTGCGTGGAAACATCTGAACAAGGAGCAGTCAGCTCTGCAAAGACCAACAGAGAATTCTTCTTGGACACATTTCCCTGGGAGGGGATGCCAGGGGGTGGCAATGGTCTTAGATCATGCCCATCCAAACCCACAGCATTTGCCTGGTTAAAATCCCCCACCCCCGAACATCAAAAGCTGTCTTGAACCAAGTCAAACCTTATTTATTTATTTATTTATTTATTTATTTATTATGTATTTATGGAGCTTGTTTAAAAGCCACCCTCTCAGGGTGGCCATTGCAATCATCAGTACCAATAAAATATCCTTACATGAAACCAACGCAATTTAAAATCAGAATAAAATAGAACAGGATAAAATCATAATATACATAAACAAAAAGTGAAAATATAATGTATTATAAACAGGGCAATTGGTCAAATACTCTGTGTGGCACCATCGGTATGCTGAAAAAGGAAGGTTTTTGCCAGGCCCCTAATACACAGCCTGGTGAGCCTCAAGAGCCAATGCGTTTTATGAGTGGGTGCCAGCACAGAAAAGGCCCGCCTGCTGGTAGTCTCCCCCTTAACCTCCCTGCGGGGAGGCACTTGGAGAAGGGTCTCAGTTCGTGATCCTGACAAACGGGCAGGAATGTGTGGAGCAAGGCAGCTTGGGTCCCTCCAGTCCAGAAACTGGCTGGCAGCAGAGTTTCCCCTGTCTTTCAGGCAGGAAATTGTCCAGCCATCCCTGGAGATCCCCGGGATCCAGATCATGCAGAATAGAGGTCCTACCACTGAACTGTGGCCAAAGTATCATGCAGCTTGGCTTGATGGCAGCTTGTGAACAGCCTTCAAGGGGCAGCCCTGTGTACACCACATCACCACTTCCCATGGTAGCAGACTCCACAGCTTGACGATATGCTTCTTTTCATCTGTCCTGAATCTCCCACCCATCAGCTTCACGGGGCGACCCCCTTGGGTTCTAGTATTTCAAATACACTGGCTGCCCATTGAAGTCTGGGCCCAATTTAAGGTGCTGGTGATGACCTATAAGGCCCTAAACGGCTTGGGTCCGGGATACCTGAAGGAGCGCCTGTCGTGAAGGTGGGCATGTCGTGAGCGAAGCTAGCTGGAGCCGAGGGTCAGACTAGATGGCCCAGGAGGCCCCTTCTGACTCGCTCTGTTCTATGTTTCTATGTTTCCCTATGTGCCTTCCTGCCCCTTGAGATCTGAGGTGGAGCCCCTGCTCCGGGAGCCCTCCTTAAAGGAGACTAGGAGGGTGGTTACCCAGAGAAGGGCCTTTTCGGCAGTGGCACCCCGACTGTGGATTATGCTCCCCAGTGCTTTCACTATGCCTAGTGCTTTCACTTTATTCTTTTCAGCATCAGGCAAAAAGCTTTTTACTTTCTCAACATTTAAATATTTAATTGGTTTTATCTTTGATTTTATCACTAATGGTCGGATGCAGTGTGTTGTTTATTGGTATGTTGTTGTTTTGTAAGCTGTCCAGAGACTGTGGTATTGTACGGCATATAACAACTTTAAATAAATACATAAATAAAATAAATAATAAACATTAGATTACAAATACAAATCTCTCCCTTGCCATTTTCTCTATATTAGACATAACTTGGTATATTTCTCTTACATTTTCCCTCCCTTGCCCATTTTCCCAAGCTAAGTGACCCCAGCTGTTCTAGCCTACCATTACATGATAAGACTCGGCTAACCACTAGGTAAAGTAGACGCAGGCTGATAGAATTCAGCCCATGTAGGAGAAGATCGCAGCCTGGGATCAGACAAAAGAACCATTTCACTTAGCAAGCACAGAGCAGGTGAGCCCAAACCGAGCCAGCTTGAGGCGCCTCTAGGCCAGAGAGTAAGTCTGGAAAGTACCTTGGGAAATGATAATAGAGAGGGCTTTCAAAATCCACTTGGTTTTAGGGAGTGTTGAAGTGAGGAGAAGATTTTAGTGGGGTTTGTGTGGAGTTTTTGAACTTCACCTCTTGGTTGGAGTGGGGAAGACCAACCCATATGGCTTTGCTTAGGAGTGATCTTTGCTGAAATTCAAAAACTCAAAGGATAGACAAGTGAAACAGTGTTCAAAGAGGTTTCTGTTGAATCCTTAGATCGTATCTGCATCCTTACAGGTTTAATGGGGGATGATGAGGCTGGGGGAGAGGCGCTTGAAATCTAAAATCCACAGATGTTGCTGTTTAGAATGCGTGGTTCCCGAGGGAGGAGGTGGTTCATGGCTGCTAGAGGTGGCATGCCTGAAGAGCTTGGCATGGGGGTCCCACACCCGTCCTGCTGGAGGGATCCCGTGGGCAGCTGGTTGGCCACCATGCACACAGACTGGGTCGACCTTGGCTCTGATGCAGCAGAGCTTTTCTTCTTATGTTCTTATGTACTGTATATTCAGATGTCTACATTCCAGGACCATTCACAATTACATGAGAAAGCAAATATCCACCCACTGTAATGCAAATGCACATGGTAAAGCTGTGATACATGAATGGAGATTTAAAATGTCATGAACATAATTTTGTAGAATCATAGAATAGTAGAGTTGGAAGGGGCCAGGAAGGCCACTGGGTCCAACCCCTCGCTGGTGCAGGATGCCAATTTACACCAACCCACATTTAAAACACCTAAAGAACTGCCTAAAGATGCCTATGTTACTTCCAGGTGGTATTTCTCAGAGTGGGCATGTTTTTCAGAGGCATCTGAAATTGGAAGGTCCTCATTCCTGTTGACCAACCTCACCATTGATGGAGGAGGTACATGGAGGAAGGTCTCCAGGGCAGATGGATATTTCTACCAAGATCAGTGCCTCTAAGTTTGGTTCTTCTCAGACTTTGAGACTTTATCCAGTCTTAAATTTGGTGGTTCTTGACCTTGAGAATTTTTCAAGACTTAGGTCTGTTTCATTTCAAAATTTGAGAATTTCTTCAGTCTTAAGTCTGGTTTGAGAATTTCTCTAGTCTTAAGTCTGTTTCATCACAAACTTTGAGAGTTTCTTTAGTCTTAAATCTGGTTCATCTTAAACATGGAGAATTCTGCCAGTGTTAAGTGTGGTTCTTCCTAAACTTGGAGAGTTTCACCTGAAAGTTTTGTGCACATTTATTCTGCATTTTTCTCTGCATTTTGTTGCTCATTGCAGTGAATATCCCTAATACAACATATTTTCCAACATATTTCCCCTGATCTGCACATTTTACTGTTCCTGTTTTGCTTAAAGAATTCCATTGAAAACTTCAGAGAAGCGCAACAGTTGAGCAATAACGGGATGCTGGCCTGCACGCACTGCTTCAGAACTGAGAGAGCACTTTGCATTCCCATCCTCCACTGAGGTTATTGCCATGTGTCGAATCTGATATGGGATTCAGGGCTGCTGTCTGAGCATGTCATGGGGGGCACATGGCATGTGCAGTAAAGTGTGGGTAGGGGCTTGCTGAAAGTGATGTGCAGAAGACATGCGCCATCTGATGCCGCTGGAAAAGGCTGTGAAAGATGGAGCAAATGCCACGGAGAAGAGGACGTGGTGGCTGCCCATCCTGCCAGCTTCTAGCATGCCTTCCAGGGCCATTCGTGGGCCTCTGCGAGCCGGGGTTCCTTTGACCTCAGCTTGGGGTTCCTCTGGGTTGCCCAGACAGACTCTGCGGATCGGATAGGTCTTTGCCTTGCTTCAGCGGTTAGTCCTAACAGGTATCTCAAAAAAGGTCTCTCAGCAATCTGACTGGTTCATTAATTGGTTTTTATCCCAATTTTAATATAAAATGTGCCCAAAGTCCCTTACAGCATAAATCCAAAATACATTTTAGGAAACTATTTATTTATTATTTTGTTTGTTTATTTATACCACATTTATTTATTTAAAGCTTTTCTACCCTGCCCACCACTAATGTCTCAGGATGGCTTACAGTAAGGAACAAATAAGGAGAGCCAGTGTGGTGTCGTGGTGAAGAGCGTGGGACTGGGCCTCAGGCGATCCGGGTTCGAGTCCCCGCTCAGCCATGGAGCCCACTGGGTGACTTTGGGCCAGTCACAGACTCAGCCCAACCTACCTCACAGGGTTGTTGTTGTGGGGATAAGATGGAGGAGGAGAATGATGGAAGCTGCCTTGAGCCCTTTGTAGGAAAAAGGCAGGCTATAAATCAAAAAGTATATAAAATAAATAAATAAAACAAACAAGACCAATAAAAAAATAAGCTGACCACCAATACCGACACGAAAAAACGAAGCAGCAGATGGCAGGTTATGCATGTGCACGTAATTGCCTAGCAGAGTAAAACCTGGGAAAAGCCCAGGCAGTTCTCGTGCGGTTTTGGTGCTGAGAAAGTCTCCGCAGGGAGAGAACCCGTATCCAGGGCACCGCAGCCAAAGTGTCTCTTCTGGACTCACTTCAGAGGGCACGGGCTGGGGTCAGCCTGGCCCAGCCTGGCCTCTCCCCAGAGAGTGAGCCGGACCTTCAGCAATGCCGAGGAGACTTTGGACCACATCTCCCCATAGCAGGGAGGGCTGGGGGCACCTTACCCACTGCAGCTTTCACTGCAGGCTGCTCCTGATGCTGAGACCCACCTGCAAGAGTTCGCCCCCATGGAGCACCACAAATAGTGCTTATGAGGCTCAAAACAGGAAGTGGGATGTACATCCCACACATAAAGAAGTGCGAGAGGTTACAGTTTTAAGACACAGAGTTCTACCAACCGTTTTTGAACAGAATGTAAAAGGGGCAGGGGAAGCTGGGGAATGCCTGTCGGCAGGGTTCCTCATGGAAACAGAGCGAGCCAGAAGGGGCCTCCCAAGCCATCTCGTCTGACCTTCAGCTCCAGCCGGCTCCGCTCACGACATGCCCACCATGTGCATGTCCAGCCTATGCTTAAACACCCTCACTGATGGGGCCTCAACCACCTCCCGGGGAAGCCCATTCCACACCCTCGGGGTCCTGACTGTCAGGAAGTGCTTCCTGGCATCCAAATTGAACCTGGGTTCCCTGAGCTTTGTTCTGCTGGAGCGCGTCCTGCCTTCCTCTGCAGGGAGAACAGGTCTCTGCCCACCCCTGTGTGACATCCCCTCACATACCTGCATGTCGCCAACAGATCCCCTCTGAGTCTCCTCCAGGCCGAAGAGACCCAGTTCCCTCATCCATGGCAGCTTTTATATTGAGCTTCATAGGAACTCTCTCTGGTGCTGAATGCCACCCCAGACTTGGAGCAGTCCACCCTGCAGCATTCCTCGGATGCCCAGAAGAAAAGTTGTGATGGATGAGAGTACCCATGGACATAGGAATTGCCCACCTCCCCTCTTTCTCCAGACCATAAAACCCTACAGTGGTCTCCTGGGTTGCTCCCTTCAGCTCCGGGGACTGGCCAGCCAGAGAAGAAACTATGCAGGGAGGGGCTTCAAGCAGCTCCATAAGCAGCTGGTGATCCCCACGTCCCTCCTCTCAGGACCAGTGCAATGGGCTGAGGATGAGCAGCTTGCTCCTTATCAGGCTCACGGTTGCTGAAAGGGCAGCCGTGCTCCCAATTTGTTCCTGCATTTTGAACTGGGAAATAACTGCACGAACAGCCGCTAACGCTGCCCAAATTGTACATGCAGTGACCCAATGGATGTATTTCAGCTCCAGAAGTATGTTGATTGCTTGCTGGCATAATCGTAACAGCCTTTTAAAACCCTCTTGCACACTTTTTAACATTAATTGGATTTCTTTACTATTTATACCAAAGGAGCAGAAGTGAAATCCAGGAACCAAATCTGACTCATTTGGCAGTCAGCTGCCTTGCTTTTGTGCATCTTTTCCTCTTTCTAAAAGACTCACATGCCTTTCCTAAGTCCCAAGTTGCTGGTAGTGAGAGCTTTAAGTGAAAATGGGCTAGGATTTTGAGACCCTCCCCTTTGCTGTTTGCCTCTTTTTCTTTCATCTCCTCCCACCATTGGAAGGCAGCCTCTGAAAGCCTCTCCAAATTTTAATGTTCCCCTCGGGGTGAGAAATGCTCCGAATCCCTGGATGATGCCTGCTGTCAAAAGACCATTAGGACAAATTGAGTTGCTCACCCCGTTCAGTCTGTGGTACAAGCAAGCCCAGTGAATTGAGCCAGTGCAGCGCAGGGCCACAAGGCTGGTGGCCAGTTTGCAGGGGAAACCAAATGAGGAGAGACTGAGGGAACTGGGTCTCTTCAGCCTAGACTCGGAGGGGAGCTGTTGGCGACATGCAGATATGTGAGGGGATGTCACACAGAGGTGGGTAGAGACCTGTTCTCCCCTGCAGAGGAGGGCAGGACGCGCTCCAACAGAGCAAAGCTCAGGGAGCCAAGGTTCCATTTGGATGCCAGGAAGCACTTCCTGACAGTCGGGACCCCGAGGGTGTGGAATGGGCTTCCACAAGAGGTCGTTGAGGCCCCATCGGTGCGGGTGTTCAAGGATAGGCTGGACATGCACAGGGTGGGCATGTCGTGAGTGGAGCTGGCTGGTGCTGGAGGCCAGACTAGATGGCCCGGAAGACCCCTTCTGACTCGCTCTGTTTCTCTGTTTCTATGAATAGGAAGGCACAGCCAGCTGCACCGTCACCCTAGTCCCTGTGAAACATCAGTGCCTCTTAGATTTTAGCAAGGTATCGGAGCCTCGGGTCTGAAACCCTCAGCAGCCGTGCTGCTTTCATGTGTGTCTCTCTGCTTCAGCCTCTCCAAGGGATGTAGAAATCCTAAAATGGGATCCCCCCTCCCCCGCACCGATGTGGTCCTGAGCTGCATGGAGGGTGGGGCCCAATTCTGACACCAGAATATATATTTTATGGCTACCCTTTCCACCCCCACCTCCCCTGAGATGTGCTATCTAGAAGCAAACCTGTGCAAATCGTTTGGGTTAAATTAAATCAACTTGCATTAGCTGTCAGCTTCTAAACTATTTCTGTTGGCCCAGGAAATATTATAAATCAAGATTAAAATAGTAGTTATGGAGCAGGTGGAAACTCTGTTTCCAAGTAAAGGCGTAATAGTATTTTGGCATGAGTTCGGCAGGAATCTCTCTCATAATCTGTGGGGGGCGGGGTTGGTCTTTCTTTTTTAAAAAAGATAAATATTTATGAAACACATAAAACATAAGACTTTCTTTCCAACCTGCTCACTTGCCAAGGATAGTTTTCCATGAGCCTGTAAGAAGCTGGATATAGTGGTTGCAGAAAACTTTTGCTGAAATGCCTTCCTCTGGGATCAGTTGCTTCTCTTTCGATCCTCTTGCTTTTGGGGAGTTTTAAAAAACAACAAATGATTTCTAAAAAAAATCTGCAAACAGCCTCTCAGGAATGACCCAACAGGACCTGAAAGCCAACGTAGGAGCAAACTTATTCCTAGGCAAGTTTAGGCAGAAAGACCGACAACTCCCAGTAAGGCAATCCGAGTGGTGCTCCAGTTTCTCCTCACAACCTGCAGTATATTTTTGGACGCCACAACCCCTCTTTAATAACAGCGGCATTTGACCGATTGATTGCTGGAGCTGTGGTGTGGTGCATGCTTCCCTTTTTCATATCTTTGGATAGCATCCATAGGCCGCTTCCTTTAGAGGGGAGGTAGTAACTCAGATAAATCTTGTACAGGCAAATTCTTAAATAGTCGGTGATGTACACGCCCTTCTGAACTACCTACCCATCTCTTGGGGTTTAAAGAAAGGTGATAAATGCATTTTCTACACCCTTTGGATGGCTGAAGCCTCGATGGAGACACAGACGCCCACCATAGCATACTGGGTGAGGGGTTTAATGAAACGTTTGAGTTTTGAACAGGTGGTCTTTGGGTTAATTTAAAAACAGAAAATATATGCATACTGGGGCTGCCTTTGTTGAAGTCATGCATAACTTTTTAAAGCACACAATTATGGTGATTTATAATTTTGCTGCATGCAAATACAAAGAAATATACAACTTATCTGTAATTAGCATTATGGATTTTTTTGCAAACCATATCCAGAAAAACCTGTCATGTTCATTTGATTTTACATTTCCCTTTTTCTTTCCTTTTCAATGTGTGGCTTAGGTGTTGTTTGTAATACAGACATGCAAAATTAATACTACTAGTAAAATATAAACTAATAATGATGATGATGATGATGTCAAAATTCAATGGCTGAAACACTCTGAATTCAGAGGGCTACGGCCAGCCACACTGGACATCACCCAAAAATATTTATTTATTATTACATTTATTCACTGTCCATCAGCTCAGAGGCTCCCTGGGCAGTGTGCAAATCGACGGGACATCAGGAGAGGGCAAGCTGCGACCCCTCCAGAAGCTTTGGCCTTCAGGGCCCATCAGTGTAGCCAGCATAGTCAGTGGTGATAGATAATAGATGGGAACTCTATTCCAAGGCCTCCCAAGGGCCACAGGTCTCCCATCCCTGCGATAGATGAACACGGATTTCATTTCCCTCTGCAAAGCATGCGAGCGATTTCACCGCTCCGAACACGATGGTGCGGGAGAAGTTGTCTGCCAAAAATGCAGATCCACCGGCAAACGCGATGTGAGCGACTGCCCTAGGCAAGCCTCGTCATTTGTGCTAGTTGTCCCTGCGGAGCAGATCAGCCCTGCTTTAGTCTTCGGAGGAAATGATCCACGTTTTAGAACTAGCTGCCAATGGGACGGGGAAGGGGGCGCAGCTTTCACGCTTGGCCGCTGCTTAGTTGGCATCGTTTCCCCACTGCTGTGGAGCAAGCAAGGGGACGTTTTGAGCATTCCAGCCCTCCAGAAGGCCATTCATTCACCCACCCTTGACTTGACTAAAATGGTCAGCATTGGGATCTCAATAGCAAAGGGGGCAGGAGACCTTGAGATAAGACTTGGGAGGAATAGAAATGGTGGTCAGACAACGGAGGCACTCACAAGGTGGTGGCTGGTCTTGCGAGTGACGGAGGCGGAGCTGGGCCCTGACTGGAAATGGAGAGAAAGCCGGCTCTGTTTTACCGGGGTGATTATGTGGCCGCGGCAGGGGTGACTCGGGGAAAAATGTTTCCCACGCCCAGTTAAAATCTGGGAAGTCTGAACGAAGTGGCGTTAGCGGGCCAGGGAAGGCTGGCTGCCTGTCGCTGTCCTGAGCCACTCGCAGTCCTGCGCTGCGTTCAGAGGGTTGTTCATTTTCTGCAAACAACCACTTGCAAAACCAAAACCGCTCTGCTTCCCCAGTGGCAGGCAAACCTTGTATTTACTTGAGCTAGACATGCATTTAGAAGGAAGACAGGAATGTTAAAAATGGGACTCGGGGCTGGCCATGCCCAGCATTTGTGTCCGGGCGTTTTTCTTTTTTGGTTAAGTAGAAGGGAGGGATGCAAGATGGTTTCGGGCTGCGGAAGGGCAGGAGTTGGCCCGCACGGGCCACATGGCGGAGGGTCTGTGCAAGCCGCACCAGCGGCCCACCCATGCAAACCAAGGGCAGCCCGGCAGCCCGGCAGCGCTTTGCAGGTGCGAGGCCTGGCCGGAATCACGGCACCTCCGGGTCCGTTGAAGGGCTTTTGCTGGGCGACAGGGTGACCAGGCACCCTTCTTAGAGGATGGTCCTCATTTGCACCTCTGGAAGAGAGCAGGTCTCTGTTTGAGGGTGCCTTTTATTTGAAGAGGGGTCTAGTCTGAGTCTGATATAAAGGCAGAGAACTAGAAGGACAGAAAGGAGCAGATCAGCCTAAGACTGTCCACCCATCACTCCTGAAAAGCAGGTGGAGAAGGCCAGGAGACCTGCTCACCAGACTCTCACCTGCGTTTCTATTATCCCGCATGTCTATTGTCATTGTCACATCACATTTTTTTTGCAAGGAACTTCAATCCAGTATCAGCCTGTGTGGGGTGCTGGGTCGAGTGTTGGCCTGGGGACCTGGGAGATCTGGGCTTCAGTCCCCACCCTGAAGCTCCCTGGTGCGACATTGGGCCGGTCACTGACCTCAGGCTAGCCTCCCTCACAGGGTTGTTGTGAGGATAAAATGGAGCTGTGTCAGCCACTTTGGGTCCCTTATAAAGAAAGAAGAAGGCAATGCAATCATATAAGTCTGTATTTCATGTGTCCCCGTCTCCCCAGCAAAGATTGCAGTCAAGATGGCTTGCAGGATTGGAATGGAGTGGATGACTGAGATGATATAGGAAAATATCCATTCACCAGCCACAATCGGGGCCCTTGGCAGGTGCTGAATCGTTTCTCCTGCAACGCCAGCCCAGGGATCCCCGTAGTTTTGCAAAGCAGGGTCCTCCTTTGTGAGGCCCTGAATGTTGGGTCAACATCGCCAGAAGGGCACTGCACCTAAAAGGCGGGCAGGATATCTTAGATTTGGGGAAAGTATAGAAAGGGGCACCTGAAGTGATGAACAGGAGGAAAGAGGCTTGAAGATCTTGAAAGTGCATCAGGAGGTTTCTTTGGGGGCGGGGGGATGCCGTAGATCTTGCTGGTAACTAGGCCTTTTAGACTTGGGGAGGGGGGGGGGGATGCAAAAGGCCTGGGGAAGTGGGTAAGCCAGAGGAAGAGAGCATGATGTTTGAGAGAAGCTCAGGGTTCAGACTGGAACTCAGCTCTGGGTTCAGACTGGGATCTGCAAGGAGCTGGGTCTGGTCTTTGGGCCTGCAATTCCTCACTTCTGCTCTAGGGAGAGATGGTGGGGGGTAAAAATTGCAGGCACTATGCCACGTAACTTGAAGAAGAATTTCAAGGTAGCCTCCCCTATTAGCATGGCCAGTTCTGAGCTTTTTGCTTCGCCAGAATAATAACCCATCCAACCAAGAGTAACTTGCCAAAATCTCAGCAAATATGTCTGGTTCTCATGGTTCCCAGTTGTCTTGCGCCTGTATAAATGCACCAAAGATGCATGGCTTTATGTTCCCTCCCCTGGATCTTAAATTCTGTCCTTGCTAAGCTGCAAATGCATGCAGATTGAGATCACTTCAGTCTGCATTCCCTAAAACGCATCATTATTAATCATCATCATCATCATCCAAGTACAGATCAGAAAATAGATTTCAGGTTTCCAGCAGGGGCTAATCTGGACACACTGGGTATTTCCAGGGGAGGTAAAGGCTTTCTTAGCTAGGGGCTTTGTACCTCAATTAACATCTGCGGATTTATTGTAAGTAAAAACCTTGGGAGCTCTGGAAGCTGCACATCTGTTAAGCAGATGAGCTACCCAAAAACACAGAGGGGTTTTGTGAAGGAAGCAACGGCACATCTGGGGATAGAGAAGCGCATACTTGCATGTCTGTCTTTTGCCACCCTTGCGAAAAAGAGCACACTCAGCAGAAATCTAATGCCGGCTGTCATGCACAGGTAAGCCAATTGCTCCCGAGTAGGCCCACTGACACAGATGGGGCTTGGCGCTTTCGGAGGTGCAGCAGCCGGGCTGCTTGAGAACAATTTGGGGCCAAAGGGAAGCTATTTATCTGCCTCCTGCTCTCTCTCCTGCAAAATGGTACACTTTAACTGCTCTTTTGCAAAATGAGGCACGAGGGGATTGGTGTGGAAGTGGCGATCATTTTCATCTCCAGTGATAAACAGACAGGCAAAAAGAAGCCAGAAACTTCAGCTCATATAATTCTTACAGAAGTCCCTTGCTTCGTGCTGTTTGGGGGTTGGTGGAAGACCTTAAGACCATCATCCGGTGCTAAAGATCAACATGGAATCTCCCGGGACAGTCTCTGTCCTGCAGGCTGGTCTGGACAAAAGAGGAATGAGGTAGCTGACCAGATGGTGTCAGATTGCTGCTTTGGGATAGCAGTTTGGGATGTCTTCGTACATTTTAAAAATCCCTGCAAGTAGAAGCGAAGTAGCAGGCAACGAGGTGGAATAGAGCATTTCCCCTGACTCTCCACTTGAAAGTGCCCATGTTTGCACATCGTTTTAAGGAAATGATCCCGGAATACCAAACACCTTTGTGTCCATGCGCATGGCCTGTTTGCTTCTACTGTGAACGTCCTGCTCCTGTGGGAGGGTGAGCAAGCCAGGGGTCAATAGCTTAGCATTGTATCCAATGACAGTTTATTGAGCCCAAACAAGCCAGGATCATAAACCAACTTAAACTAGGTTTTTCTGCTTGAAAAAGGATCCCAGCTTAATTGGGTGCAGTAGCCCATCATTCTCCATGCAATGGCATTCAACGCTACTGATGGCTTGTTCGATTATCCTGTCATTTGTTTTCCCTTGTGAGTGAAGGGTTCTGTGGACAAGCAAAAGTGTATGCACATTGTCAGTAAGTAAACCAAGATTCCTGACTGAAAATGATGAGTGAGCACAGCCAGTTTTTCGGACCTGATGAGCAGCCAGTCATGCTGGCCCCTACCTGCAGAGCCTGAAGTAGTGTAGCCCAAATGCATATTGGTAAGCTGGGGTCTCACCTGTCTTTATTGATTTATTTTCTGAATGTATACCTAACCATTCCCTCATAAATGATGCTTGAGGAAGCTAACAGCAATTACATATGGAATAAAAGAGGAAAGTGTAATCAAAGCATGAAAGCAGGTAACAGCAGCACAGTGAAAGGAAAAATAGTCACCTCCAGACAAGCAACCTACCCAGCAAAACCTACTGCAAGCTAAAATTATTGTGGTAACTTAAGGAACAAACATCGGCCGAATTAGGGCACCTGTGCCTGTTGGTAGTGGGACAAAGAGTTCCAGAGTCTGGGAACAGCCACCAAAAAGGCCCTCTCCACCCTCCAAACCTTGCCTTCAACAACCACAGAAACAGTGTGAGCCAGAAGGGGCCTCCCGGGCCATCTAGTCTGACGCCCGGCTCCAACAGGCTCCAGTCACGACATGCCCACCATGTGCATGTCCAGCCTATCCTTGAACACCCGCACCGATGGGGCCTCAACGACCTCTCGTGGAAGCCCATTCCACACCCTCGGGGTCCCGACTGTCAGGAAGTGCTTCCTGGCATCCAAATGGAACCTGGGTTCCCTGAGCTTTGCTCTGTTGGAGCGCGTCCTGCCTTCCTCTGCAGGGGAGAACAGGTCTCTGCCCACCTCCACGTGACACCCCCTCACGTACCTAACCATGTTTCACTTCGCCTTGCGAATTCACCATCCACCTCCTTGGAAACCCTTTGGCCAAGACCTTTTTATTCAAACAGTATTTTAATAATCTTTAATATTTATAGTCTTAATTGTGCAGCCAGTGTGTTTTCAAGTTTTAATTGTAATTGTAATTGTATTTGGTTTATTTATTTATTGCTGTGAGCCGTCCCGAGGCTATGTAGCAAGGGGACGGCATATAAAAAAACTTTAAATAAATAAATAAATAAATATAGAAGAACTGGATTTTATTTTCCTCCCAAACTGCTGCACTATCAGATGCCTGACTTGATCTCTTCCCAGACAAGCCCCTTGGGGTCCGATGCTGTCATTTAAGAGACGTGATCCTGTCATGGATGCCTGTCCAGCCCTCCCTGTACCCGCTGGGATTTCCCCGCACCTTCAGCTCCACGGTGACGCTTGCAGATGCTGCCCCCTAGCGCGCCATCCGTGCTTGTTTCTCCCACTGTGGTCCAGCCGCCAGTTCCCTAAGAGCCTCTGAACAGACGCCCATCGACTTCTGCATTTGGAATAGGCGATAACAAATAGTTTTCGTTAACTATGTAGCCGAACCCACACATTCTTCCACACCTGTGAATGAGAGAACTTAAGATGTCACTAATTCAAACGTGCGGAAAAAACAAAATGCCAGGCCTGGGGCTTCGAGCACTTGAGGTCTCCAAATCTTGAATCCCTGATTTTTCAGCTGCTGAGTGAAGATTGCCACCTCTGTGCATCAATGTGATGTGCGACCATTTTTCTGGCTTTTAGCCCACTTGATTATTATTTGCAACTAATCCAATCATTTATTCTTATTCTTATTATTTGCAACAAATCCAATGGAAGAGGTAGACGCTCTGTGCTTTGGAGGTCGAGAGATGCGATGATAAGAATTCTATAGAGCAGCAGTTCCCAAACTGTGTTCTACGCAGCCCTAGGGTTCCGCAAAAGCCTCATGGGGTTCCTTGAAAAATTTCAAAAATCAAGTTTAAAATGGATTTCAGAATGGAATCACACAAGGCTAACTATTTGGCTTTCAGGCAGCATCCAAGCAGCGAACAAGGAAATGCATCACATCATTTGGTGCCGAGGACTCTGTTGTGTAGTTTTGGGAATAATCTAAATAATTCCTTTGGGGTATTATCATATAATCACTTTATTCATTCATTATATTTAAAATGTTTTCTCTTCATTTCCAGACCTCCTACATTATGCAAAGCACGTGGGTAATAGGAACAGAAGAAAGCTGGAAGGACGTTGTGGGTTCACAAGGCTTCATAAAAATCAGGGATAGAATTAGTCTTCAGAAAGGTTCCATGACCAAAAACATTTGGGAACCGCTGCCATAGAGGGAACTGCAGGAAATGTTGGTGGATGCAAATGCAGTGGTTGCCTGGCTGCTGTGCTGGAAGTTTCCCTTCCAACTGCTCTTCTGTTTGCAGCATTTTCAGCTCGCCTCGTGTCCAGGTTTCCTCCATCTGAGATCGATAAGATGAGATGAAATCACAGGCAATGCTTGGAAATCGTGTTGATTTCTCTGAATGAATCCATTCATGGTTTTCTCTTCTAGAATGTATGAACTGCACAAGATTCGCGGATATGACAGAGAGGCTAAACAGCCTTGAAGCCAAAGTAAGCACCCTTTAAAGAATTATTAAGGGGTCCTGACCCATCTATGCACTAAACCTTTCTTCACCCTTCTCTGTGACTCTCCTGCCTGAAGGATTTTCTCAGATAACTCTGCCTTTTCCTCGCTTGCCCCATGTTGCTTCAAACTTCCACTTACGACATCTTTGTTCTGCAATTTTCCCATTGGCTCAATTTCTCTGTCTCCATATCCCACTGCAAGCCTGAGAGTACCCAACTTACGTAAATCACTGCATGGTTCCTGTTTATTTATTCCCCATCTCCTCCTCCTTTTGCTCATGTTGAATTTTAGAGTGCAAGCTCCCAGGGGCAGGGGCCTCCCTGGTATGCTTGACAAGATGTTCATGGCTCTTGTGGGATCGATGGCGGAGCAACAGGCCATGCCATTCCGCCAGAGTGGCGGAAGTTGGGATGAGAACACAGGTCCTGTTTCCAAACCTGGCTCCCTCCAAATGTGTAAGACTCCAGGTCCCATCAGCTCTCGGTGGTGCTGGGAGTTGTAGGCTGGCACATCCCAATAGGGTCAGGTTGCAAAACTCTCCTGTTCCATTTATGCACCCTAAAATGATTAGGTGCTATGGTCTGTAGAGTTAAGTAGTTCACAAGCATAATATTTTGGATGGTTTTAAATGGCTCAGATACCACTGAAATGCAGGGGGGAAATGTCCCCACCAGCTCCCATAAAAATTACACGTTTTGTGGCACTTAAAGGGCTGGTCAGATTTTTTCCGTCTCTTTGCAACCTCATAGTCTTGTCTTCAGGAGCAGTGTGCAATCCATTTAAGATTACTGCTTTTCCTGCTGCCCTGAAATTAGTACAGAATATTTAAAATGGGGGAGATGTGGGTTGCTCCCCATGGCAGCTTTTACAAGATCCTGTAATCATAATGTTCTTGGGCTTTTTTTCCACTGCCCAGAATCCAGTCCATAGGAGTGGTTCTTTAGGTGGGCTCTACTGTTATAAGTACCTTAGGAATGTGTAAATCTAGGTTACCACATGCCTGAAGGAACCAGGTTTCAGGAGAGATGCCAGGAAGCACTTCCTGACAGTTAGGACCCCTGGGATCTGAAATAGGCTTCCCAGGGAGGTGGTTGAGGCCCCATCGGTGCGGGTGTTCAAGGACAGGCTGGACATGCACATGGTGGGCATGTCGTGAGCGGACCTGACTGGAGCTGGGGGTCAGACTAGATGTCCTGGGAGGACCCTTCTGGCTCGCTCTGTTTCTGTTTCTTATGTGTGAGGAATCTGTTTGGGGCTGGCAACCCAGCAGAATCCCGTGGCTCTCTGAATCCAAGTTCATGAACATACCCAGAGTTTGTGAGGCACTTGCCAGGAATTGAGGAGCCAGCAGGAACCCCCCCCCCACCCTGCCGCCATCTTGTTGCTGGCATCAGTGAGCAAGGGAAAAGGTGTGCCCACTGGCAGCACCCCTATTCTGTATCCTGCAGCCACTCCAGACTCCAGGGAAGAGGGCCGATGGCACAACTGGCAGTCCGTGAGTGTTTGCAAGCTGCCTCTTGGCTCAGCTGGCTTTGCAGGACCACAAAGCTGAGCACAAGAGGAAACCAGCTGGGGGAGGGGACCATCCCTACCCTAAGCAATGGGATTCCCAACTTCTGGGCTCATGCCCTATGAAGTCAACAGGGGCGAAAGGAAGTTCAGAGGAACTGATCGGAAAAATAAAGGGGTGAAGGATGCATGGCAGGGGAGTCGGTGTATCCCAGTCAGGCCTGACCCATCTTCTTCTGAGGCCTTGGCTTGTATGGCAAGAGGGGAGTGAAGTTCATCTGGCAATGTGAGGGCAGCCCCCATTGAAAGCTCCACTGAGTTTAATTTAATTTAATTAATTTAATTTAATTAAAACATTTCTACCCCCTCCTTTGCGCAAGCCACAGGACAGCTTACAGAAAATAAATAATAATATAAAATACAATTAAGACATTCAATAATAACATTCAGTAATAACAACTCAAACATTCAATAATAACCACTCAGAAATAACAGTGATAACAATTCAAAACTAAAGAGAAAAAGGAAGAAAAAAGAAGGGAAAAAGAAAATGCAACTCTTTGAAAAAATTCAATTTATTCAAATTATTAATTTAATTATTAAAATGATGGGTAAATAAAAAGGTCTTTACCTGGTGCCAGAAAGAATAAAGAGTCGGTGCCTCTCTTTATTCTTCAAATATGGACCTCTCTGCTCCAGTGGTCACAAGGGCTCCACTGCGTTGTCCAACCACGACTCTACAGATGGGCTCAACTCTTTCAACACCCGCTTCCAATCTTTGATTGTGCTTTCCACCCCCACATCTTTTAATAAAATCTGCTGGAGGATTACAGATCATCTTTTACAGAGCCAAATTCTTTTCCATCCCAGTGGAAGTGGTAGGCCGTGCCGATCAGAACATGAGGAAATCACATTGCACAAATCCGAGATATGATTGATTCATGACGGCATTGGTAAATGACCCACATAGTTTTTGCATGATCAAAATCTCCTGTAACACAATCCTGTCTCCCTAGCAGGCTCCAAAATATGAAGCAATATATTTTTAATATATACAGAATAAGGTTTGGATTAATATTTTTATATATGCATCAATCACACATTTCCCCATATAATTACCAGGTCTGAGTTTATTTATCCAAATTAGGATGAAGTAACCCAGCATTGACTTCAAACCCATCTTGCTCAATGGCCGTGTTTAGCTGTGTGGCATGTAGTTCAAAGTATGCATATCCACTCGGATGTAAGTCCCCTTGAGTTTAGTGGAGATTACTTGCCGCTAAGAATGCCTGGAACTCCAAACTTGATAAAGCTCTCAGCTCCATGCCACTACATTTCCCCCAAGGAAGAGTCCGGGGAGGTTCTGCAGACCCTGCCCAGGCGAGGGCAGCTGAAACATTGCCCCATGCCCTCCCTACAAAAGGCAAGGGCATCGCTGGACTTAAAACTGGAGTTGCCCGTTCTCTTCCACCTCAAGCATCTTGAGAAAAATCAAGGTGTAAAATGGGAACTGCAAAAACCGCTGCTGGTAGAGATGTTCTCAGCCTGTCTAAGGCTTCTGTTGGCTTTGATACTCTGCTGAGACAACATCTCTCTAAAACATCTCTCTAAAACTGCTGTGGTGGGGAGAGCCCCAGGAGCTGTTCATGGTCCTGAATGCTGCTTAGAGCAGCTTGACCCAGCTTTGCCTGTCTGGATCTGACCCTACTTGGCTTGGCTTGCTTAGAAAAGACTTGGCTGGGCTGAGTCCACTTCCCTTGTGGGCCTGAGCCCCAGGAAAGTAGGGTAGGGAGAACCCCTGCAAGCACTGCAGCTTGTTCCGATCGTTCCATGTCTTACATCCAGATCCTTCTGCTTGAGGCCGCGGAGCGAGCTCCTCCTTCGGAGAATGAACTTCCAGTCGTGAGGGCCACAGCCACGTGGTATGACGACCTGATGCCGGATGCCATTCCCCTTGCCAGCCCAGGGACAGTACTGAGAAAACCCGTGGGACCTGTGGGTGAGCAGATTTTGTGGTGTTATCTTCCTAGCCATCACATTGCAGGGCATGAGAAAATGAGAGCCCATCATGAGTGATCGGCTGCAGTGGATTTTCATCCCATGGGAGCCCCGCAAAGTTTTTACAAAATGTCTTATTTTTCTCCCATAAGCCACCCCGAGCCCCGTGGCTTGCTGTGGAGTTGTTGGCATTCACAGTGGCTTACTCATCCAAACCCAGCAAGGCCAGAGACCCCCCGTCTCACTCCTTGTCATTTCCCTGATGTGGCCACCATTCTGCTCCATCCCTTCTCCGCACCTCATGCCCCAAAACACTGCCCATATCAAGGTGTGACAGGTAGCAGTGGAAGGTGACAGTGAGGGAGAAGCAGGGAAGGAGAGAGGAAGCAAAAGTAGCAGGAGGGAGATGAACTTTGCCAGCAGATGGTCTTGCTTCTGTGTAAAGCAAAGCAGACTTTTTAAAAAAGCAAGCTCCAAAAGGAAGGATAAAATGGACTCAGATGCTCGGACTCGGACAGGAATATCAGCATGCAGGGCTGAGTATCAGAAAGTCCAGCTGGTGCTGTTCTGCTATAGGGAATTCCTCCCTACCCCCCCCCCCAAAAAAAACATTGGTGAAAACATAGGATCAGAGAATAGTAGAGTTGGAAGGGGTCAGAGGGCCATCAGGTCTAGCCCCCTGCCTAGTGCAGGACTCCAAATTCAAGAATGCCGCTCAGAGGGCTGTCCAGCTGCATCCCGAATGCATCCAGGGTGGGAGAGCCCACCACCTCCCTAGGCCTTGGGGTCCATTGTCCTACAGCTCCAACAGTCAGGACATTTCTCCTGATCCCTAGCCGGATTCTGGCTTTCTGTATTCCTGTGTTCACAGGGGTCCTGAACATTGATTTCATTTGGAAATCTCATCAAAAGTCAGCAACCCCGGTGAACCAATTGCTGAAAGGGCGCTGGTGTAGGAACTGGGAAAAGGAGGAGTTCTCTTGCAAAGGCACCTGGGATATGTGCCGCCATCAGTGGGAGGATGGATGGGAAACTGCCACATACGCAATCAGTTCTTCAGAGTGCCATGAACTGTCCTCTGAACAACCAACCCAGGATGGCTTATTTCTTGGGTGGCTTAACGTGGTGTGTGAACCCCCTAGACTGTTTCTAGTTTATGTCATGTTCAGATGCATATTCTCATAAGTCAATTCCATCCTTTATCTTCACTGAAATACTGTTACTATTACTGCAATTCCTGCTCCTACAACTGTTGTTATTATCTACACAAAAGCACAGGTAACCATGAATTTCCAAAGGTCTGTTGATACACCTGAGCTGAGACTTGGACAGAAGATTCAGGAAGTGGAAAAGTGGTTGGAGAGTTAGCTTCCAGCCTGAAGCTGGAAGTAACCGAGGAAAAGGGAACTCATTGCTACATGTCAGAAATCACAGATCTCAAATTCTTCAAGCACTGCAGTTGTTGACCATAGTGGGGTTCTGCCCAGGTGTCCAGCCCTATCACACACAACAAGGGAATAAGAGTAAAAAAAAAGGATTTATTTTGCAAAATAAAGGTCCCCTGCACTTCTTCCTCACAGAGAGAGCTGTTCAAAATTTCGCTTCACTTAGATGCCTTCCCACACAAAGAATGTCAGAAGCTCTACTTAGGTTGGCTGCCATTGCCGCCATGCAAATCTTTTTAATTCGCCTGCTCACAACTACTTTTACCAGTTAACATTTACTGAAGTTCCTACCTTTATCAGTTATAACGAAGCCTGTTACTTGGAGTTTCCCAGCCTCCCTTATCGCATCGCGTGTGTCTGCACACCTGAAGGTTAAAGCTGCCTAGACCCATCCATAAACCATCTTGTGTGTCCCTCACAGAAGCCCATGACTGTCTTATTTCACATTTCGTAGCACCGTCACTGTGGATGGGTGACTGAATCCCATCCGTCGAAGGAAGCCTGTTTAAAACTTCCTTCGCTTCAGGATCTGCTTGAATACCCCTGTGCAACAAGGAGCCCATCTTGCTAAGAAACAGGGTCACACCATTTAGGGGGCAATCCTATGTACATTTAGGCAGAAAGAAAGGCCTACAACTCCCAGCATGCCCTGCTCAACATGTAGACCTTTTTCTGTCTGAACATGCACCGTATTGCACCTTTACATGAGGAACCAGTTCAATGAATGGATGACCGTGTGCTGGTCCTACTCCAGGATCAGCGAGCAGTTGCTGGGGAACATGGGCAGGAGGGTGCCTGTAGGCTGGTTAGCCATTTCGTGAACAGAAGGCTGGACTAGACACCCAGCTTTTCTTCCCTTCTCAAAAAGCTTCGTAAGGTTCTCGAGGCAAAACTCTCCCTTCTTCCCAGTGGGTGTTCAGTGAAAACAGAACACAGAATGCATATTTGCAGAATGGCTCCTGCACTGAGAACGCGATCGCTGCTGAGCAGGACTCTCCCACCTGCAATCCACATTGGACAACTTTGACAGTTCAATCCTGGTTCAATCCCAAGCAGCCCTTGCTTTAATTTTTATTGGATTGATATCTTGCCTTCCTGCCCGAAATGGTGCTCAAGAGATGACGGAGATTAAAGCAAAAACTTAATTAAAACAAATACATGGGAAGCATTTTTTAAAAAATATATTCCCTTGGGTTCAGTGTGCGGCTTCTAAGGTATTGGGTCTCAGCGCTGACAAGCCTGCAAAACATGCACTGGGAATGCTTACCATATAAGGGATTTAAAGCACAATATAAAAGCTGATTTAAGGCAACAATCATGCTACGCATACCCAAGAGACCCTGCTGAGCAGCTTACTTTCTGAACCACCATCGGCTTTTGGACTCAGGCAGGGAAAAGGGAACGTTACCAGCAGGATTCTTTCTTAATAAGGCTGATAAGGGATTAGACAGAGTAAGCCCCCAGAGATCATGTTGGGAAATGCCTATAAAACTGCAGAAGTAAACAAGACGTCAGCAAATTTAAATAAATCAGGATGGGGTGGGGGGATCAAAGGCATACCCCAGGCAATCATAATCCAGGAAGTAATCACATTGCGTAAATATAAAGGGAATATGTTCGACGGAGTTTCCAACAGGAGGTGACTTCTGTTAGCAGAAAACTGTGTTGTTAAAATATGCTTTTTTTCCCTTTCATATGTTGCAGACAAGTATCATGGCATCATTTTCTTTCTTAAGACAATCTGCTTTTTGTTAATACATGTTTTAAAACAAAATCTTTCTGTGGACGAGGTGTATCCAGAAAGTAATGAGAATGATATTTTAAAAATCATTTTATTGAAAAAATTTACAATTGAACATCGTCTCCTTCAGAGTAGGCACCTTTTGAGTGTACACAACGCTCTCGGTGATTTATCCGTTCTTCCTAGCATCCCTGGAAGTCTTCCAGCGGGATGGCGCCCCGAGCCTGCAGGGTGGCTCTTTGGACGTTATCCGCACAACCAAAATGGTGCCCTTTCAAGCGATTCTTCATCTTTGGGAAGATGCGAAAGCCGCAAGGAGCCAAGTCGGGGCTGTGGGGTGGGTGGGAAGCCCCGTGGTGTGTTTCTCAGCCAAAAACTCTCTGACAGCCAAAGCACTGTGACTCGGAGCGTTGCCGCGATGGAGGACGCAAGCTGAGCCGATCTCAACTTGTGCCGTCGGTTCGCTTGTGCAGATGGTAGCGCGGCTTCTCCGTAAGCTTTCCTCTCCATTTGCAAAGTTTCTGATGCACTTTCACCCAATTTCACCTAATTTTATCACATTCTCGCTGTTCCAAACTCGCTTGCATTTTTCGTAATACTTGAACAGGGTGGCACAAAAGAGAATGCCTGGCACGGCTGGAATGCAACTGATCCGTGTTCTCACGCGCACCCGGCATCCCGGCCTGAGTGACCTTGGCCAGCTTCCGCCTTCACAGAGCCCTTCTGGGGCGTAGGGACTTCATTCTTACTACTTTCCGGAGATACCTCGTATATTTGGAAAAGAGTTGTGTTGTCCGTGTATCACCTGGTGCCTCTTTCTAATCTACTCTCCCAGCGCAAGTCTGATATAGACCGGGGAGCAGGAACCTGTCTGTAATAAACCTGAGGCCTGTTGCTTTGGATTTTCAGCCCCTCGATTCCAAATATGTAGGGTTTTATACTGAAAGAAGCAACCCTGCATGTTACCTACCAATGTTACCTCATATGGTTCATGGCTTTTTACCATGAGCGACTTGATGGATGAGCAAGAAAATGGACTACATTATCATGGTTTCAATCCTGTGCTTCCAGTCTCCCCACAGTTGCACATATCCCAACGATCAGTGTGCCTGAGATTCAATCCCGAGGTGCATTGCTTCCTGCCTGTGTTACCTGCCCCTCTTTCATTGGTCTCTGTGCAGAGGTGGGATGGTTGGAATGGCTCCTGCGGTTGCTACCCTTTGCGGGGAACATTTGTAGCTGCAGAGCAGGGCCATGGAACCACACTGCTGGGTTCAGTCAGCACAAGAAGCCATGGTGGTGTAGAGGAACCATGGAAAGACCTGTGGTTACTAAAGACCAAGCGTGCCATGGTGAAATGCCACAGCTGGCTTCTGACAGCACAATAGGCCAGCTATGGTACAAAAAGCAACCATGGCTTGTTGTGTTGTCCGAACCCAGTCATCTAATCATCCTTTACCCACGAGAACCATGTCATAGGCTGCTCACTTATCAGTCTTCGTGCTTGGACATTGCAGGCTTACCCGGACCAGTCGGGAAACCGGGACCAGCAGGCCCCAAGGGTGAAAAGGGAGAAACTGGAGAGAGGGGACCGTCTGGACCATCAGGTGAGCAGGACTGTTATGAGAGCTGAAAACTGCTGGTTAGTCACAGGAGTTGCACCCCAACTCATTTGGAGAACCCCAAGTTGGGGAAGGCGGTATTACATTGCGACTGGTGGAACCTGGCTATTTGTTACCAGCAAGAGTTGTGAGTTCTTTGCCAGTTACAAATGGCAAAACGGATAGACTGCAAGGACAGCTGCGAGTCCACTCACTGTGCGCCTCCCCATCTTGGGAGGGCCGTAGCTATGAGGGGCGTTCAATGTTTTCTCGGTATCAACATGAAGAAAAAGGAATAATAAATTGAAATATTTTTTATTTTTCTATGCAATCCCCCATAACTTCAATATACTTATTACCAGTGCTTTTTTTGTAAAAAAAAAAAAGTGCCAGAACTCACACCGCCGGCAGTAAGCGCGCAACCACTCACAGCAATCCCAAGCCGAGAGCAGCGCCCTCACTATCTCGCTATCAGATAGCAGACAGCAGACACAGACGCAGCCCGCAGGCACCATGCTCATGATGTTTGCTGCTGATCTGCTACAATTCAAAATCACTTCGTAAAATCCATTGGAAAAAAAGGTGCCGGAATGCTGTTCCGGTGCGTTCTATGACAAAAAAAGCCCTGCTTATCACATCTAGAAATTAACTTTTCAATTCCCTGTAAAAAATACCCTTCCTCCTTGTCTAAAAAATGTGCGTTATTGGCTGTCTTGAGCTCTTCATCGTTGGAAAATCGCTTTCCATGAAGATCTTTTTTTAAATTCGGGAATAGGTAGTAGTCACTGGGGGCCAGGTCCGGGCTATAGGGTGGGTGGTTTATTTCTTCAAAACCACAGTCTCACACAGCAGCCTTCGAAACATGTCCCGTGTGAACGGGCGTGTTGTCGTGAAGAAGCAATACACCTGTGGTCAGTTTTCCCCGCCTTTTTTCTTTAATTGCTTCTCTTAAATTACGCAGAGTGGTTGCGTAAGATGCTGCGTTTATGGTTTCACCTTTTTTCGTGTACTCGATCAATACAATTCCCTTTGAGTCCCAAAACACTGTGGCCATGATTTTTCCGGCCGATGGAGTGACTCTGAATTCCTTCGGAGGGTCAGCACTGTTTTTATGCCACTGCTGCTTACTTTCAGGGTCATAGTGATGAACCCAAGTTTCATCTCCAGTAACAATCCAGTCGAAAGTACTCGATGGATCTTCACCACAGAGCTCTGAAAACTCCCTACAGCACTCGACTCACACTTGTTTCTGAGGCGCCATGAGCATTCGTGGCACCTATCTTGCACAGACCTTGGAAAGGTTAAGATGGTCATGAAAAATAGTAAATATGGTGCCAACGGATAGGTTTGCCATCTCTGCTAACATTTAGATTTTTATTCGGGCATCTTCCAATACAAGTTTCTCAAATTTTTTCACATTTTCTTTCGTAGTGGCAGTAACTGGCTCGACTGAGCAAGGGTCATCTTCAGTGCTTTCTCTGCCCCTTTTAAATTCACTCGACCACTTTTGAACAGTAGATAACGAATGTGCAGAGTCCTGGTAAACGGCCACCATCTCTTCGTGAATGATTTTTTGACTTTTTCCTTGTTTTGTAAGGAACTTAATCACAGCGCGGTGCTCGATTTTCTTCAACATTGTCGTGTCAGTCATCATGGTCGTCTTTCACTGAGGATTCCTAGGGAACTAATGATCAGACTTACCTGAAATTTTGCATGTATACCCTCAGATAGTGTCCTTAGCTAATGAAATAATTAAATTACCCATATCAATAACAAATCAACCCGATACCGAGAATACACTGAACGCCCCTCGTATATCAAGGGCAGGGGCTTATCTGGACCTATGCCCTTAAGAGCATTATGTGTGTTCCTCCCAGAATTTTGAGCTTTCCCTTTAACAAAATTAAATAAGCCTGGGGGGAGGGGCAATGTTTGGGAGCTGGGGGTCATTTTGGCTTCCCTGGGACACGGAGATCGGCATGGCTGAGTGAAGATTTGAACTTAGGCCTTCCGGTTCTACCTGAACCATCTTTGATTCCAAACCATCACGAAGGTTCCCCACTGACAGCCTGTCTTAGGTTTCTCCTGCAAATTTCTGCAGCCTGTCAGTTTATTGATGAAACCTGCCTGCCCAGTCTAATGCAACCACACCTCCTGCTGACTAGCCCGATTCAGTTCCCAGCCTTCTTGGCCATTAAAATTAGTTCAGCCATCCATGCATTTGCAGGCGTCCATGGCTTCTGCTTAGCAGCTTTTATGGGACTCAAGTTAGTGTAACTCCAGCACAAAGGGGAAGACATATTTGAAGAGGGGGCAAACGATCTCACATCCAATCATTTCTTGCCTTGTTTGTGCAGCAATTTCCCAAATTGCCTGAACACAAGAACCGCTCCCCGTAGATGAACTTATGTTCCATCATCCTGCAGGTGCCCCCTTCTCTCTTTCAGACAACAGACAGTCCTATGGCAAAAGCTCTGTGCTTCCAATTTCCATCCCGCAAGCTATCCTCAGCAAAGAAAGGCTCTCCGAGGTGAACCCAAACTAGAAACCATTCCCGAGAATCTCCTTTCGAGTAACCCTGGACCCCAATCCTCTGGGAGTGCCCCTCTGGAGACGGGCTTGCCTCCTGGCTGTACACAGGCCCTTTCGTTGGCCAGCCCTTCTGTCCCGACGCCTCCTCATGGGGTCAGGGATCGGACCAGGCTCTTCTGGCTCCTCTCCCATGTCCCCTCCTGGCACTTCCAACCCCTGTCGGTCCCCAGGGCCTGCCTGAGCACCTAGAGACGGAGGCCTCGGGATAAGCTCCCCCTCCCCTGCCCCCTCTATCACCGTGCTCCTCATGTCCGAGCCCTCATCCAAAGAGCGAGCACCACCCTGGCCCCGAGACGCGCACCAAGAGCGGCGGCTTCCATCATCCCCAGCAGGCAGGGCATGTGCTTGTGGCTTCCATCACTCCAGTTTTCTCCTCCTGCTGGTAGAAGAACATCCTGGGGGTGAATTTAATATTTCCCCACACTAGTGTCCTTCAGATGGGTTTACTGCAGTGCCCACCCCATCCAGCACATCTGGAGACTGGGCAAAAGATGGCCAGGTCCTGACCATTTGATTAGGTAGATCTCTGACTGAGGAGTCTGCTAAAATGATGAATTCCGGGAAGGAGGCACGTCCCACCACTGACCTGCCTGGAGCACGGTCCTTAATTGGTGGAAACATTGCACTGGATCGATCTCGGAGGGCTTGGCTGCGGCTACGGAGGGCTTGTTTAATTGCCCGCGGCCACAGCAAGAGGCCTCCGTTCGGCCGCTTCCTTGGGACCTGCAGTGCGGCAGAGCCAACAGCCTCGACTCACAGCGCTGGGAGTGACGTTTCCATCCCAGAGGCTGATGCCAGCAGGTGTTCTTGGGGTGCTCCCATGTTCAGAAGGAGAGGGCAGAACCCAAGGCCCAGAGCACTTCTGGATGGCTCCACCAGGCCGAAAGTACCACCGTGCGTCTTTAGCATGCCAGCCCCTGGAAAGATGGAGGCAGCGTAAGACCCGTGTGTGCTCCCGGCACATACAGGGCCACCTGGCCAGAGAAAGGAGCTGAGCCAGAGCCAGAGCCAGAGCAAGCCAGCCAGAGCCAGAGCCAGAGCCAGAGCCAGCCAGAGCCAGAGCCAGAGCCAGAGCCAGAGCCAGCCAGAGCCAGCCAGAGCCAGAGCCAGAGCCAGCCAGAGCCAGAGCCAGAGCCAGATCTGCACTGCAGAAGAATCTGTCCATGTGCACGGAAGAACCTCACAGCAGCAGGGTTGGGATCGGGCCCTGCGTAAAGGAAAGCCGTGTCTTCCGTCAGCACAGGCCTTCCGGATCTACTTCTGTGCATCCACTTCTAGCCGAAGCCGCACCTGCAGCACTTCCAGCCGCACGCAAAGCCCCTAACACGTCTTTGTTCTGAATTCCAGGGCTGCTCGGACCTCCAGGACCGAGGGGGTATCCTGGCGAAACGGGGATTCCCGGGCCCCCGGGGCCTCCTGGACCCCCGGCCACCCCGCTAACATTTCAGCAAGGAGTCCTCTACTCACTGCAGCTCAATGCTGAAAAAGAAAGTAAGTCTTCCCAGCGTTTTGGGGGAACCGCACAGGGGACGGTGTGCTGCGATCCTCCCCGAAGGAGCCCTTTCCCTGCAGCTGTGTCACTGTGCAGGAGAGCTCTTTTGCCCCAGCCGCCGTGGCCGCTTAAGCCTGGCTGACATTTCCCTGCTGCTGCAGCAAGAGCGTTCCACACAGCTGCTTTCTCGGGGGCAAGGAAACGCCACGGAGTCACAGCACCCCGTGCAGAGTTTTAACTCCAGTGGCCAACGGCGTCGTGGAGCCGGCCATGCATGGGAGCGGATGAGGCGGTCTGCTGCGTTCAGCCAGAGCCCTGGTGCATGTCCCTCTTACAGCAGGGATGGAGGACATGTGGCCACATGCAGGTCTTGGACTCCAACTCCCATCATCCTCTGCCAGCATGGCCAGGACCGTGGGCGTTGACGCTCCGCAGGATCACATTCCCCAACCCTGTCCTAGAGAGCAGCCCCCTTTGGGCAGCCAGGCTCTGTTAACGGGTGCAGGGCTTCATCCTTCCAGGGTCCAGTGGCCCTGCAAAAGCAGCCCGGAGTCCTGCAGGGAGAGCTGAAGGGGAGGGGAGCTCCCTCGGAGCTTGGCACTCCTTCCACTAGCACCGGATGCTGTATGAATGGGAGGTCGGACACCACACGGTGCGCTTGCTTTTATTTATTATATTTATATCATGCCTTTTTTCCTTTTCAAGGGCAGTTTACATAATTCTCATCTTCCTCCTCCCAATTGTATCCTCCCAACAACAACCCTGTGAGGTAGGCTGAGCTGAGAGTTTGTGACCGGCCCGAAGTTGCCCATGGCTGAGTCGGGGGGACCAGAACCTGGATCGCCCGAGTCCCAGTCCTGCACTTTTAACCACTATGCCACACTGCCTCACATTCACACACTTCCACTGTAGCCCACTCTGGCTGGAAGCAAAGATGGCAGGACAGCCCTGCTGTTTTTACTTTCAATAATTTTGCACAAATTTAATCAAAGTTAAATATGGCCAGTAAAAATACACATTGGCTAAAGATTCCCGTTTCCCCCAAAGGGGACGGGTGCAGTCCCACGCTCCACGCACTGGCCGCACGGAAGACTCTGAGCTCAAAGGCTCACGAGCATCTGAGGCGTGGAACAGAGCGATGCATCGCTCCCATCCAGGCAGCTGCCTTTAGCCACGAGGAGAAAGTGGAAACGGGCTGGGGGAGACCAGCTGTGCATATCTGCATAAGCTGAATCCCCCGTCTCCTTTCTGCCCTGCCGCTCTGACAGGCCCCTTTTGGCCCTCTTCGGGGCCCAGCTGTGGCCCACCACATGGGTGGGCAGCTGGCACCGTTCTTCTTGGTCCGTGCAGTCACACCTATGGGCTTGCCACGGAGCGCAAGGCCTCGATCAGAGAAAAACTTCCAGGGCTCGGCGCCATGGAGGGGGCGGGAGCCCGGCCCACCCCCTGTGCAGGTAGCATAAAGCCCATAGGTGTGAATGCACAAATGACCGCTCGAAGAACAACAGGTACAGGTAAGCAGCCTGCCTTTCTTTATGATGTCCACGTTTCCCCTATTTTTGCTACGCTCCAGGAATTAGAGTGCAGTTGTAACAACGGGAGAATTCCTAAGTGTAAGATGGATTTTGTTAATTAATCATCTCTCCCTCCTGGAAGTGGAGGGACTGAATGTATTTTTAATCCACTGAAGATTTCCAGCAGCCACAGTTAATTATTTAGACAGGAGTGAATTAATTGTGCTCCAGTACGCAGACTTTCTGGCATAACTAGGGAACAAGATGGCACTGTAAATTTGAATGTTCTAGCCTCTTCAATTTATTCTGACTTTTGAACAAGGCATAACAAGTCTTGGGATATTTGGTCATCTTTAGTAAAATCCCCGATCAGTTAGTTACCTCCCCAAACAGCTCAATAAGGATTGTGCATCCTTAGTCAATTTTCCACTTATGCGTTGCCAAAAGAAGAGAGAATGAATCACCCTGAAAGACCACCCAGTTTTGCACACACCCTCAGTTGATTAATTTTTTTTTTTTATACAAGTGCAGATTCAGAAAGAATGGCTCTGCTTTTAAGGGGAAATTCTTTACATTGCGCTAGTTTTATTGAAATTGTTTTACTTCAAACTGTTCTAAATTTTGTGCATTGGGATCTCATGCTGTATTTTATTGTATTTGTATTTCTGTTCTCATCCTGTTTATGACGGTACCTATTTTTATGAACTGTTCTGAGGGGCTCTGGCAGCGTCAATGATTGCGTGATATAGAAATAAAAATAATGACGATAGTAAGGAAGCTTGGGACCAGGCGGCCTGCAGGGTCCACTGCAGATGGGCCAACCTCATGGCCGCTGCCGCCAGTCCTGCCCCAGAGCTCTTTATGGGTAGCCTATTTTCTTGCTGAGCCCTTCAGATCAGAAACCCTCAAGTTGCTTGGCTGGCATACTAAACAGAAGTACTATATACTGCAGCTCTTCATGGTAGTGAGCGAGTGACTGCAGGGGAGCAGCCCAAGGCATGCCAAGTTGGCAGAGACCAAGATGGAAGTGGAGGGTTGAACTTGCTTTGGATGGCTGGTTCTCCACCACAGAGCTGCGCCCAAGTTTGATTGCAGTTGGTGAGAGGAGCCAATGCCTTAGTACAGCCTGCTCCATCCTAGGAACCCCTGATGCATCGGGCCAATCTCCCAGAATCCCCCGGCCAACTGACTGAGGGATTCTGGGTGTTGTAGTCCAGCACAGCTGGAAGGCAGAGGATTGGGGAACGCTGCTTCAGTAGCTAACCAAGGCTGACTTTGCATATCCTCTGCCACAAGGAGCGCCTCAAAAGATGGAATTCCAGTGAGATGGAATTCCAAGCTGCCGACAGCAGAGGGAAGCAAAGCCCAGGGAATGGACTGGGCAGGCTTCCAAGCAGCCATGTGAATGGAACCGACATTTTTTCAGTGCTTTCCAGCTATAACTAGCAGATAATAATAATAATAATTGTACTTATATACTGCCCAGTAGCTGAAGCCGTACATAAAAAGCAATAAAAAAAAATGCAGCTAATGAAAAACATTATAACATTACAGGACAAAATTAGAAAGCCAGATTGAAAATCACATTCAGAAAGTTACAATGGTGAACACCAGCTAAATCGCAATGTCTGTTAAGCAGCTGACAGACTGCTATAAAACTAGTTAAATGCTGTGTCCCAGGGAACAGGTTAACCTGGTATCGAAAGTAGGTAGAGTCGGCACCAGCCCGATTCCCAGGGTCTCTCGTGGGCCCTTTCCAAATCTGTGACCCCAGAGAGACGGCTCACAAATGCATCATGGTAACCGTGTGTTCCACTGACTTCAAAGCCTTGCAGGATTACTGACTTCCTCGGATTTTTCTGGCTCTCACACAGATGGAGAGACACAGCTGGCCTCCAAAGTCATCGACACCATCCTGGCCGGCTTACCAGGACCACGTGGTGCACCTGGCCCCATTGGCCTGCCAGGTAATAGGGCAAAGCAACAAGCCAAAGGCGATCTGGGAAGCGGGGGGGGGGGGGTGGTCATGCAGGCAGAGCAAGGCAGCTTGCCTGCTCTGCCGGGAGAAGCAGCCCTGATGCATGCGGTGGCTGACAGCTGCTTGGGGGAAAGCGGTCCCGTTATAACTGCTGCTGAGTAGAAGTGTCGGGATCCTCACAAAATGGAGGTTTCCTGGTGTTGGGGAAGCACAGCAGAGCTAAAACGGAGAAGCACAGGAAATCCATCCCTCTGTCTGCAACCATTCATTCATTTACAAACTTCTTGTGTCCTATGTCATTTATTTTTATAAACTTAAAGGTCCATTGGCTTTAACTTAATTTGTAGAGGTATAAACTTGAGCCTGGCTTATAGAAGGATTTAAAACGCTGTTGTTGTTGTTTTCCATTTTAATTTTCCATCTAAGAGTTTTGCCAGACAGGCAGAGCAAGGAGATTTTTGTCTCTGCATTTCTTCCACCCTGCATAACATGCCGATACCCATTGAATTCAGAGGGTTACAAGCATTTGGGCTGGATTATGCCGTGCTTGTGACTGTATTATTCTTAGCAGTATAGAATTGTAAAATAAGATGAACTTGGGCCAAGATGCCCCAAAGACCAACCTGTTTTTACCTCAAGATTCTCTGGTCAGTAACTCAGCCTTAAGAGAGGCATTTTAAGTTTTTAGAAAAGGGGAAAAGGGCACACCAGACCTGGGAAGGCCCCACTCTCCGTAGTTGTGGGGGAGCAGTGGGGCTACCTGGGAAACCCCGGAGGGCCAGCTTTGGGGGCTTTCTATCCCTGAACCAAACAGCACAAGGAAGAGCAGGGACGGGAAAGAAAATGAGGTCGCATCTCTGTGAGCCACCGGCTCCACCCTGAGATCAGAAACAAATTTTTGTTATTAAAGGAGCCCTTCCATTATACTCGTACAAATGTTGATTTTTAAGAAACACCTTAAGTGGTTTGTCGGCAGGGAGGCACTTAGAAATGACCTCCCGTCAGGATCGCAAGAGGCTTCCTGCTCGCCTTACCACGTTCCTCCATTTAGCCTTCAGTTCGTCTCATCCCGGCTGTGATATTCCAGGGACTGCATTAATTATAGAGGCTGATTCAATTGCTCTGGTGGGGCGTCTGAGGCTCGTGGGGGTTTCACCCGAAACAATTAGAGCTAAGTTCAGAAGGCGCTCAGATCTATCCCTCCCCCTCCCCACAAGCTGCAAATGTAATTAATCGTCAGTGTCTCGAAGGAAGTATATGCCCCCCACCCCGCTGTGCTCGCGGGATAAAGCCATTAGCAGGCAACCCCTTCACAATGTACCGTAACAAGAGCATCAGCTCAAATGAGCGTTCCCATTCTGCCAAGCATGGAGCTGCCGCGTGCCAGGATGAAATCTTCAAAAATGAACCCACGCTCATTAGCAAAAAGATGCCAAGCACCTCTGGCGTGGGGTTGCCAGCTCCTGGTTTCAAGAATTCTTTTGGCCAGCGGCCTTGGGGAAAGGTGACTCGAGGCAAAGGCAGCTGTGAAACCCAAATTTGGCACTAGGGAATTTCGAGAAACCCATAACTGTCTCAGACGAATTTGGATTCCTAAGAATCTGACCCACAGATTCTGCAATGGACTGGCTTTTCCAGATTGCAGTTTTATGTAATTTTATCCAATTTTAGCCATAGAGACATATGCAGAATGAAAAATGAAGCTAGACCCCCAATTTGCCCATTTCCCCCATACAGCAAGCTATGCAGAAAAGCAATTTTCAGGGGCATGTGCTCTAGGGAAGTGGAGGGATCCAGTTTGCGGGGTGGGAAGCCATCAGATTCCCTGGGATTCCAGTCCAACCCCGAGCAACCCCGAGTGCCTGGCGAGTGGGCTCAGCATTAGCAAGGCGCTGCTAGGAATCGAGCTGTTTGCACTACTGCAGTTGAAGACTGGTGGCTGGGCAACCTTCATTCCGTGAGGGCTCACAGACTCCCTCTTGGCTCAGCCTGTTTTCCAAGGCTCGGCTGGATATGAGGGGAGGTTCCATGCTTGCTGGAGGGATGGATCCAACAGATTTCATTCCACCCCTCTGGTACATTTTGGGAAGTGCAAATTTGTGCAGCTCCGGATTTGAGCAAAGGATTTATGCATCCATTTGCAGATAATCCAGTTCTTCCATGAGTGAACAACAGAACGAAAGGTGCCTCATCATTAGTGGAACATCAGTGGGGCAGATTTTACTGTGTCTTTAAGCATCTTTAAAACGCTTTCTTTGGCATTCATTGCTCAGGGTAGAAAGCACACATGCCTGTGACAAGGCCCTGGGTTCAGGCCCCGGAATTTCCCGTTGAAAGGGCTGAAGAGTGCAAAACCATGAAAATATTCTGCCTGTGATTTTGGAGCATGTCCACACATCCAAAATCGACATTGAGCCAAACGGGCTCATGCTCCAGCTCGGTGTTAGACTATCTTCTGGGGTCACCTTTCCGGGTTCAGGGCGGACCTCAAATACGTTGATGCTTGAGAAGGTGGCTTCTGTCTTCCTGTCTACCTACCAAGCCATGGAGGCAAAGACCAGTTCTAGTAGGGAGGTACTTTCATTTGTAAATGCTCACTCTATTTGATCAGGTCTCATTGAGGGATGATTTCGAAATATGCCTCATCCCAGGTCAATTTCGAACCTCCAAATCGCTTGCTAGAATTTATACTCTAGCAATTCTTCATTATTTTCTTCTGTGTTGCTTTAGGGGTTTTGCTGGCACCCCTAACAAAAAGGTGGAGGAGGTGGCAGGTGACCTTCTTTGAAAGGGCATTCCATAAAAAGGAGCCACCACCAAAAAGGCCCTGCCTCTGGGTTCCTCTCCAACAAAGTCAGAACAGTTAGAAGGGCTGTGACTGATGACCTAGGACAGATGCTTCCCTCCCACCCAGTGTGTTGGGTGGCACATCCCATAATTCCCAGCCAGCAGGAGGGCAACCAGGTTAGGGAAAACCGATGCAGGTCTCTGCTTTTTCATTCAGTCTTGAGAATTGTGCCTACAGACACCTGCCTGGCAGCCTATTTTAACATGTAAAATTTGCCCCTTAAAAAACCAGCAATGGGTTTCTAATTCTCCTAATTGATTTTCATTAGGGCCACCTGGATCAGCAGGCCCCAAAGGGGCACCAGGACCTGTTGGAGCACCTGGGCTGCAGGTAGGCAAGCCACCTAGCCCCTGTCCCCCAACATTTCAAGGTGAGGTCATGTTGAGTTTGCCACTTCTCAGTCCTTGCTGTTTCAACTTCACCTGCACCAGTATAAATGCAACTAGGGGGTCATATTATTATTAGTAATCATAACAATAGTTGTTTCTTTGGAGCTGAATCTCTATGAATTATGTAATTCATAAAATTACAAACCACAGATCCAGATAATAAACTACCAAATTTCAATACACAAAATATAAAGCAATTTAAACAGCTGAAAACAATTTCATTGCACATACTAGTTGTGTTTAAAAAGAAAGCTGATTTAATCCCAAGCCATTCAGTGGCATTAAATACTTAGGTGCCAGGTGGGCCTTGGAGGGGAGATCATTCTGCATTGGGGCCACCATGGGGAAGGCCCTGTCCTTTGTTGCATCCTCAGAAGAAGGCCTACGTAAGATGTGGATCGTAGCGCCTGGGCAGGTTCAGGTTAGTTCACAGTTCTTGCATGCTAGATTTTCTCTGCGATCGTTTCTGCTGATGTAAAAGCCAAGAGAGCATAAAAAGCTATCCTACAAAAAAACAGCAACCTCTCACTGCAAAATATTTGGTAGCATTTGATGGGTTTGTGGAACAGCAGGAGCTTTTTTTGCTTTTGTAAATAAAGCTGGAGTTTAATTTTGGCGCATAAGCTCGCCAAAGAAACCTGTAAGCAAATTACCCCATCACTTCCGGCCTTTTCACACCCTTCACAAAACATGCTATTTGTATTGATTTTACAATCTGCCATTGCTTTTCTGCACTGCCTCTTGTTTTCCTCCTGCTACGAAAGGGTGGCCTGAGCAATCCAGCGCTTCTCTGCTCTCTCCACACAACAACCCTGTGGGGTATGCCAGGCTGAGAGTCAGAAACATCCCAGTCACCCCATGCGGCTCATGGCCGAGTGGGGTGTAGAGCCCGGATCACCCAGGTCCCAGTCAGCCGAGCTGCCGCTGCACCACGCTGGCCGTCCCGCCATCTCTCCCGTGGGCAGGCGGCTCCCACACAGCACCAATCTCTCCCCTCTGATTTCATCCCCCACAGGGCGTGCCTGGCTCCCCGGGACAGCCAGGGCCAAAAGGCTCCAAAGGAGACAGAGGCGAACAGGTGAGCTGATCTTCAGGTTCCTGCTCTGCTTCTCGGGTGTCACCGAGCTCACACGCACGCATTCCTCTCCTTGCAAGAAAGCAGGTCGGGGATTTCAGACCCTGTGCGCAGTGGCTGTGGGGTGAAGCCAGGCCGGAATGTAGGCATTTAGCACCCCACAAGTCCTGGAAAGGCTATCGCAAAGAGGGAGGATGGAGCAGGTGCTCTGGATCCTCAGGGACGTGGGCAGCCTATGGAAGTGGGCAGGAGACAACAGGATGGCGTTCAATGTGGAGAAGTGCAAAGTCTTGCACTTGGGGCATAGGAATAGCTGTCATAAGTACAGGTTAGGTGACAAGTGGCTGGAGAGCAGCACTTGTGAAAGGGACCTTGGGGTGCTGGTTGACTGCAGGCTGAACATGAGCCAGCACTGTGATGCGATGGCCAAGAGGGCGAACGCCACCCTTGGTTGCATAGCCAGAAACATGGCTTCTAGATCAAGAGAGGTATTACTACCACTCTACACGACTCTGGTGCACCCGCAATTGGAGTATTGTGCTCAGTTTTGGGCCCCTCATTACAGGAAGGATATAGCCAGGTTAGAGTCGGTGCAGCGCAGGGCCACAAGGTTGGTGGCCGGTTTGCAGGGGAAGCCGTATGAGGCGAGACTGAGGGAACTGGGTCTCTTCAGCCTGGAGAAGAGGAGACTCAGAGGGGATCTGTTGGCAACA